>NC_056737.1:1100992327-1101072327 GCF_019279795.1 Protopterus annectens
CCACCTCTGCCCTTGTGGCAGGAAGGTACAGTCTGGACTGATCGAGCTAGGGTTACTGTTGCAGAGCTCTGTTTAGGGTGTTTTGATTGGAAATTTTGAACTTTGGCTGTTTCCTGTTTTTCTGCTTTAAAATGCCTGTGTTTGAACTGGATTGTGCCTGTTTGTGCATCGCTTACTACTGCGCAAAGGGACTGCCAGTTAGAGACACCTGCTCTCTAACCTCACAAATATTACCTAACCTAGAGCTCTCTGCACCTAAACCTACTAATACCTTCCCCTGCTGTAAATCCCTCTTCAACTGTTATAACCAGACCAGAATGATTCCTGGGTCCTACCAGCCTGGTTGACGTGGGTCTACTGAGGCAGTGTAGCAACTGCTTGATGTGCACTGACAACCCCCTACTTCTAAATAATTTCTGTACAGTTTGCGAGAGATGCACCTACATTATTTATTTTATTTATTTTACATTTCTTTACCGGGTAGTGTCCAACTGGGCTGGTGGCCTGTTTTCAGTGGAGACCTGGGAGAAAAGCTCCAGAAAAAATAAAATACAGATAAAGATATGCACTAATACATTACTAAAAAAATAAGAAAAATTACCATAGTTACCAATTTTTTTTGCTAATAAAGATTAGAATATTCATCATATAGTTACAACTATCATAAATGTAAGTATCACAGGGTTTGGATAAGCAAGTAAAAAACGGATAACAGGCAGTAAGCAGACCTACATTGATGAGACATGCAGCAATGTTATAGAAAGTGAAAAATTTGCTTTTGGACTGTATAAAGCAAGTACAGACCAAAGGCTGTGCAAAGAAAATACTAGCCATTTGAACTGTAATAGTGGAAAGGAGTATGTAAGAGAAGAAAATGGCAGGAGAGAGGAGCTGTCCTGGTGGAGAACACGGGCAAAGACAGTTGCTTTTAAGATGTTCTTTTATTTTTGTTTTAAATGTAGCGGAACAAGGGGCGCATTGTAAACTTAGGGGAAGACCATTCCAGGACTTGGCTACTTTGAGTAGAGGGAGTTGCCATGATAGTTATGACACTGTTATTTTGAGCAATGGCCTATTGGAAGATCTAAGGGACCTGCTGTTTAACTAATTGGAGTAAGGTTGAAATTGCAGGGCAGCTATTAGGGCTGTGTACAATTTTTGTGGGCTAGGGTAAATTGGTTTAAGGTTAACAGGTTTGGAAGTTCTAGACAGTTAAGTTGAAGAGCGGAGCAGTGATGGGTTTTATGGGGGTGGTTTGCAGCAAACTCTGCAATTTTGTTCGAGCAGGATTCCAGATTGTGCAGGTCAGCTTTACTCAAGTTGGTAAAGATATGAGAGCAGTAGAGAAGTGTAGAGAGTAGTTGCGATCTAGCAGAAGCTAGTTTGGCTTGGGCTGTTCGATATTGTTTGGCCCTGTAAAGGTCACCAAGCTTGGAGTTTTTTTTTTGAGAATTTGTTAAATGTGGACAGATGTGGATATCAAATTTGAGATGGTCATCTATTGTAATACCTAGGAGTTTGGCATTGTTTGTTGATTCAATTGTGGCAGCATTTGTAGAGTGAGTAGAGAAGGGTAGGTGGTTAGACCTGGTAGCTTTGTTTAAGAAGAAGATTATTAATTTTGTCTTATTTGGGTTAAGAATGAGTTGGTGGTTTGATAAGAATTCAACTTCTTGAAAATCTTTTTGCATTTTATCTTTTGGTTCTTGACGGGATGGGGCAGAGCAGATAGAAGTATCATCTGAGTGGGTCTACTTTATTCCCGCGAAAGCCGAATTGCTCGAATACAACTCGTGCAAACCATAATGAGTGAAACACGAATACGAGCGCATTAAACCGCAAAATTCAAAATCGCGATCTCTCATAGTTGGCCAACCTCACCGCCCGCAATATACTACCTATCGAAACACAGTAAAAAAACAGCACATACACACACTAACCAACAAAACCCTACACTAAACCTTTCATATATTACCCTATCTATGAACTTACATTAACCCGCACCTTAACCCTAAGGTCCGTTAACTATCGCACACTTACCTTATGGAGTTATTCCGCAGATGGACCAACTATGCGAATTCGATACTTCCACTTTCGCAGTTTAGTGCATTTGACGTACTCGCGTTTCGCTTATGTGTTGCGAGAATTGTATTCGAGCGCTTTGGCTTTCACGGGAATAAAATAGACCCGTCTGCGTATTGTATGGTAGAGGCAAGTTGGGTTGTTGTGTTAAGGTTATTAGTAAATATGATAAAGAGAAGGGGGCCAAGTATTGTCCCTTGAGGTACACCAGTGGCAACTGGAAGTAGTGGGGAGAGTTTGTTTTCCCATTTAGTAGCCTGTTGACTGTTTGATAGAATAGTGAGAAACCAAGCCAGGGATGCCTGACAGATTGTATGTAGCAAGTTTGTTTAGTAGTAGTTGGTGGGAAATGGTGTCAAAGGCTTTTGACATGTCCAGAAAAATTGCAGAGACTAGTTGTCCCTTGTTCATTAGGTGATGGATGGCATTAAGGGATAATAAAGCTGTGTTTATACTATACTGTGATCTAAGCCATGCTTATTCATGATTATGAATCTGGAATCACAGCTCTCAAACACAGTACAGCAATACAGAGAGGGTTGTCAGTCCACCTACCACAACTCCTACTCATGACACACAGCATGCACATAGACCAACGCATGTGGAGGTACTCGCACATACTAAACCAACCACAACACCCAAAACGCAGAATACACATAATGACAGAAGCATAAGTGTCTTACCATCAAAGCCCATAAGGCAATGCACATCTACTCCAAATATCTTAGTCATAGGAGAATCTACAGTGAGACACAGACATCTCCCTCACTGGACTGAGCAAGGAGAAAGTCGCAATCATCTGTCTTTCTGGTGCCAGGATTAGTCAGATCATGCAGGCACATTCAAGTCTCTTAACAAGTACCATCATGAATCAGTCAGAGACCATGTTGGTGTGAACGACTTGATGCATACTTCCCTGGACTACATGAAGAGAGACATGATTGAGCTCTCGGATTGTGTGTCACAGGCAGGTATGTCCCTAGCTTTGGGCAGCATATTACTCTCACCTAAGAAGATACCACAATATAAATAGAAAATCACTCACTTCAATAACTGGCTGAATTTCTGGGGTCATTCTAAGGGGATCCAGTTTCTGTCAGCCTGGGATGACATGACTGATGGACCTCGATGCTTTGCCAGAGATTGTATTCATCCATCACTCCTGGGATTTCGGCTACTGGCAAAGGCTCTTGCCACCCCCACAATGCCTTTTTTAGGCAATGTCACAAGGACAAAATTCTAGACATAAAAATTTCATCAAAAAACAACCTCAAGGTTATGCCACTAAACGCTAGGAGTATTAGCATGAAATTGTACTCACTGGAAGCAGTCCTTACCTTGGAAGATGCTGACATCTGTGCAGTCGCAGAGACCTAGTTCAAGGCCGTTGAGAGCACCCTAGCCATACCATGTTACATCTCCTACCAGACGTTCTGACCACAAACGAAAGGCATAAAAAAACTAAAGGAGGCAGTGTATCAATATTCATTAAAGATAAATACACCTCCAGATTAGTTAAACACCGACTCCCTGGAGACACTTAAAGTGCAACTGTTGGTAGGACACCTACTCAAGGCACTGCCAGCTATAGGACTCCCTCCATGAATTAAGACACCCACTCTGCCTACTTGAATCTACTGGAATCCATCAAGATGCATCTGAACACCATGGTTCAGGGTGATTTTAATTACCCATCCACTGACTGGGAGAATGTGCTCAAATTCACTTGCCCACAGGTTCCTTGATTTCATTAACTCCAATGCCCTGAACCAGCTGGTGGACACCCCAACTAGGGGAGCCAAAATCTTGCATCTGGTTCTTACCAATATGAGGGACTACTGTAGCACCCTCGCTGTGAGGTCTTCCCTCATCAGATCTGACCACAAATCAGTCTCATTTAAAGTAACTATCACACCAGATCCCCCCCCCCCAGAAGCAACTACACACAAAACAAAATCTTCAAAGCAGATTATATCCTTCTAAAGATGGTATTAATAGCTTCACTGCACCCCCCCCCCCCCAAGATGGAACTGGCAACTATGCAGAGTCCTACCCCAATGCTTTTTATAAACTGACAGGACCAAAACAAGCTCTTCATGGAAGAGCAAACTTGCCTGGTGGACAACACTAATTAGGTTTTACAATAAGAGGAAGAAATTGCTATCTAAGAGTAAGAGGGAGACGGACCTAAACTGGAAACACTCCCTCCTCAGCTTAAACAAACAAATGAGACTTTCTTGTGAAGTCTTCCAATGCAAACTATGAATCCAAATTAGCTTTGTCAACTAAGGACAACCATAAAGCGTTCTTTAGTTACACTGTTCCACTACGTAATAGAAAAACAGCAGCACCAGCAACAGTGTAGTCGACCAAAATACGATACCACTCCTTCACTTCTGAGCACAATTTATTGAAAACAAATTAAAACCATTCGGTTAAGCGCTTTCATCAATTCAGACTTCATCAGAACAATAAATAATTTCTCCAGTTCTTATATATCTTCTTGTTAAATCACATGTTGGTCCCAATTACTTCATTAAAGTGCTAGTGCATACATAAATACAAAATAACAAAATACACCTTATTTTAATATTATATAACTGTAATTTATGTTAAATGATAAATTATTCTAAAATACCTAAATATTTATTCTAAAATATTATAAAATATTTTAAAAATTGTATAATAATATATTCTTTATAAAACATTTTATTGAGTTATCTAATGACTTCTAAAATAGGCTTAATGGACAAATATTCATTAATTCCTGGTGGGACAGATGCATTTAATTTAACTTGCCATATAATTTCTTTTCCCCCCACTATTTTCTTTATATCCCCTCCCCTAGGATTAATTTTAACCACTTCCAATATCCCAAAGTGGAAGCCTGAACATCCTTGATTTTCATTCAGATGTTTCCACAGTGCGTTTCTCTCACCCCCCTTTTGTATACTGTAAAGATGTTCGTATATTCTGTTTCTCAAACATCTGGTGGTCTTCCCCACATAAAAGACTGGACAATTTGTACACTTAGCTAAGTACACCAGGTGTTTGGATCTACAGTTACCCTTTTGAAACCATATTTTAGTTCTATTAATCTCCTCTAATATTAAACATGGGGTGGATATGATGTATTGGCACTGCCTACAAGTCCCACACTTTTGTGTCTCATTATTGATAGCTCCTTGGGGTTTCATTTTCTTTTCTAATAATTTTTTCATGTTACTTCCATTTTTGTAAACACAAACTGGTTTCTCACCTACAATCTTTGATATATCACTATCTATCTTCATGATGTTCCAGTGTCTGTCCAATATTTTCCTAATTTCTCCACTGTGCTTACCAAATTGGAGTATACATAGCCGTAGCCTAAAATGTAAGACCCAGATTTGCATCAAAATGGTAGATAATGGTAAAGCATACACTGAGCCTGTGGACATGTTGATATAGCAAAGCTGCTAGCAGACAGGTTCTGTGAAAACTTCACTTCACTGTCCCCACCAAACAAACTTGCATCTCTAAAGAGTAGGTTGGAAATTTCCTAAGGCCAAAAACACAGCATCTATGGGACCTGATAACATCCCAGGCTGCATCCTACATGGGCTCCAACAAGAATTAGCAACACCACTGGGTATGCTTTTCAATCACAGTCTAAGCACAGGCTTCATCCCACCTGAATGGAAAACGGCCACAGTTATCCCCTTCCACAAAGCTGGTGTTTCCACTAACGCCAAGAACTACAGATCTATTAACCTGACTAACCTTATCTGCAAAGCCATGGAGTGAATTCATGGACCTTATCAACAAATATACAGGTAATCTCCCAACACTTGACCCTACTGAGTTTGGAATCATCATATGGACATCATGCCCGTTAAACCTGGTGCCTTCGAGACAGTCACCAGTGCCCTGGATGAGGGAAAAACTGCATACAGTGTACCTGGACTTGGCCACGGCTTTTGACACTATTCCCCACTCGGGCATTATTGACAAACTCGTCCAGCTAGGTATCAACCCTTATATCATTAGGTGGGTCGCTGACTGGCTCACCAATAGAATCCATACAGTTAAAATAGGAGAATCCACCTCCAACAGCAGATACGTAACAGTAGTATTCCACAGGGATTAAGTCCTGTGACTTCTATTGTTTGGAATCTATTTCTCCTAAGTACATGCAAAAACAGTCTGTGGCTGATAAGTTTGCTGACGACTGCAAACTAGAAGAGGTCAAAGAATCACCATACGATGTCAACATCCCACAAGAGTGTCTTATTCAAATAAACAATTGGTGCCAAAGTCACAGTCTGAAACAACACAAAAAAAATGTATCATCCGTTTCAGTAAGAGCGATGTTTCAGCTAACTACCACATCAACAGAAACACCTTGAGCACGCACTCAGTGGTGAGAGACCTGGGTGCACAGGTTGACAGCAACCTTACCTTTGATCACCATGCCTCCACAGTGTTAAGAAGGACATTCCATATAGTTCATCTCTTAAGTAAGGGCATTGCCTCCAGCAAAAAAAAAAAAAAAAAAAAAGTTATAACCCTGTACTTTTCCCTCATCAGGCCAATAATGGAGTACAATGCCCCTTTGGCATGTACCTTTCCAGGCACCAGCAGCACATGGAGACCAAAAAAGTTCCTCACAAGGAGAATGCAAGGTCTTCAGCATCTATCCTATGTGGATCGTCGTTTCATACAGACTACTCAGCGGCCATCTCTACCTTGCGCATAAGGCAATCTCTGACTCTGCTTTACTGGAAATGTTGCATTTCCGTAAGTCCAATGGCTCATGGGTAACTCACTCTAAAGACCCTGACCTGGTATGTGACATTAATAGAACCTGCTGAAGGGACAGATTTGTCTCCCACAGGTTATTGCGCCTGTGGGACAAACTCTCAAATTCACGCCAAGCAGAGCACCTCTATGGCCCTCTTCAAGCGCAATCTAGACAGTTGGATGGGTAACCATAAATTCAGCCCAGGGTTTCCACTTGTCTCTCCTGGACAGGGGCAACAGGTGCCAATCGTGGAAACAAGGGCAGAACTTGGCTAGGCTTGTAAGGGCCCTAGGGCCTAGTAACTTCCTACAATCCTATGAATGCCACTACCTATGATTGAATTCCAGATTAGCATCTCGACTGCACAGGCGGTACAATCTTGTACCCACCTCTTGCTTAGAAACCATTTCATAGTTTTATGTGACTGCATGAGAGGCAGCATGGGAAGCATTTACCTTCAGTCTTCACAACCAGGATATCCAAATGTTGGATGTCAAACACCATCTACAAAGAATACTACACTCATGCAGTGTGTGTGGAAGTCTAGATGGGCCTCTCCAGCTTGCAAGTATCATCATCAAAATCTGCAGAAAGAGAAAGCCAATCAGTACAGTCTGGCAACAGAACTCTGACATTGGTAGCTAAATGACCACATGGTGGCTCAGAATACATTGGTATCCCACAGTCCAGTTCCATAACTGCATCATCATGAGAGCAAATGCCAAATGGACACTGAGGCTGCCAGCAATTTCAGAAGTGCAACAGTGTCCAGGACTGGAACCCTCACTGTGTCCTCAGCCATCTGTAAGGGCAGAAAATACTATCACCACACATTGCTCAATTCTACTCTGATAAAGAGCTTTCATCTAAAAAGGGATCAAAGGAGGACTTTTTCAATTTAGGTTTGCTCCTTTGTAACTGCTTCCATGGCAACTCCCACATGAAAACCTCCTCCAGGAAGCTCCTGGACAGTACCATCAACAGCCAGATGTCCAAGTGAAAGAACATCAATAAAGTGTTCTACTGATGCTTGCAATCACACACACACACACACACACACACACACACTGAATGCTCTAGGTGCTGGGGATAGCCCAACTGGCAATACTCTGTAATGGAAATGAGGCCCACCCATAGTGATGTGGATAAGTTGTACGATACTCCACACCACATCTACAATGCTCGAAGACACAATCCAAGTACCTTACAGCAGCAAATGCGCAAAGTCCTGCAGGGTACCCACCTGTATCTGGAAGACTGAATAAAAGCCACCGGAGTCGCTACAGAATGGAACCCATCTGTCTTCCTTGAAAAGAGAAAAAAACACCACCCAGATAGTGGGACAGCCTCTACAGTTCTGATAATGAATTCTGGGCTTGTTCCACCAGCTACTCTGAAACGGACAGATTTATCACTGAAAAGCTTTTCTACAGGAGGGCCTAAAAGCTCCAAAGTGCAACAACAGTGGCTACATATAGATAGGTTCATAGGTTGGTACTAGGCTATCGGCCCTAGGGCCTATACAAGCCTAGCCATAACAATTCCCTGGCTATTTCTTCCCACACTATTTACTTCCCTGGACCCCTGTCTAGCAGGGCGACGGACATGATCCCCGGGGTGAATTTCCTTTCTCCCATCCAATCGTCAAGGTTCTTTTTGAAGAGGGCCAAAGAGGCACTCTGCTTGACATGTACGGGCAGTCTATTCCAGAGTCTGGGGAGTCTCTGGGTCAGGAACCTATCCCTCCAGCATGTTTTGTTTATTGTGATGACAAGGTTTGGATCCCTGGCACGTGTGGCTCTGAGGGATTTCTTTAAGTGTAGCATGTCCAACAGCTCTGGGCTTGACATGGCCTTGTATGTTAAGCAGAGATCGCCTCCGAGTAGATGATATGCAACTGAGTATAGCTGGAGTTTTTTTTAAGGCGTTCAGCGTAGGGCATCTGCTTTAGGCCTGTGATTCTTTTAGTGAGGTATTTCTGCGGCCTTTCCAATTGTTGCAGATGTCTTTAGAGGTACATACCAAATGGTGAGTTGTATTCTGATTCTATAATGGGTCTAATGAGAGATGAGTACAATGGGATAATCATCTCTTTTTTTCAGGATGAAAAGCCCTTAGTGATGAGGTGTGCCACATAGGATTTCCTGACTGTTGCGGCGATGTGGTTATCGAAGGTGAGACCTCTGTCCACCTGTGTCCCTAAGTCTCTTATCACACTTTTGGTGTTTAGTGTACTGCCACCTATGTGGTAATTCATGGGTGCATGTTTTTTCACAAAGGGGATAACTATACATTTCTTGGCACTGAGTTTGAGCCCATGGCTCTGGCACCAAGCACCTGTTTCTGTAAGGCCCTTTTGTAGAGTATCCACATCATTTGGGGATTCAATAATGGCTCCCAGTTTGCAGTCATCTGCGAACTTTGTTAGCCAGAGTCCCTTAGTGTTGGCCTGTACTTCAGAGAGGTAGATGCCAAACAAGAGAGATCCCAGGACTGAAACCTGAGGTACTCCACTTGTCTGGAGCTGGATTTGGAGTCAGCTACTTTTACAGTGTGGGTTCTGTCAGTAAGCCAGTTGACAACCCATTGGGTGAAGTAGGAAAGCCACTAAAGCCTAGGTATGGTTCTTCAAAACCAAGCAAACTTGCAGATCACCCCCATCCCGAGCAGTCCAAGATTGTAATCTGCTGCAACTGCAGACAACTTGAATGACTCTGACAGCACTGGATGAGGTAAAAATATGTGATGATTAGGGGGTCTTGATCAAACGCCACAGAAGTTTTTTACTCTTTTAGGGATGGGTGGGTATGCCAGAGAGAGGTGGGAAAGTGGCAGGAGAAGGTCACAGAAATCAAGAGACAACCACCTGGCATGGAAGCAGACTGTAAACAGCCACATAAAAAGAACACAAACAGCAAGCTTCAAAAAGGCAAAATAGATGTAGTTTCTTCACCACTTTATTTGGTACCTCGGCCTTTCGCCTTCAAAGAATAACTTCATACTAGTGCTCCTTTTCCTTTAACGCCAATGGGGGTGGCATTTGCCCCCTCATATGCCATAGTATACATGGGGGAATTTGAAACAAATTTGTGTATCAGAATAAATACTTAATTGATAATGTGGTATTTTTTGGTAGATTTATCGATGACTTGATATTCATTTGCAAGGGTGACCATGAAAAATTTGATGAATTCATGGTGTATTTGAACCGAACTAGTCATGGTTTGGAATTTGCATATGAAGTAAATTCTAAGAGAATCAAGTATCAAGTATCTAGATGTAGAATTATACGAGGCAGATTCAGGCCAAATACAATTTAAACCTTACAGGAAAGTCACTGCAGTTAATAATTTCTTACATGCAGGAAGCATGCATCCCCCACATTTAATTAGGGCTTTACCATTGGGTGAGAAGAAGCGAGTGTTTTTGAATACATCCGAGGAGAAGTTTAAACAGGATGTTCTACAGGACACTATGTTGAGATTAAGATTTAGAGGATACCCAGAAGACATTATTTTGAATGCTAAGAAAACAATTCTGGGTGAAAGAAGGGAAACTAAAAGAAGTAACAGGTTAACTAGGAGTAATTATAATAGTGATGGGGAGTGTTGTCCAGGGAGTGGTAGAACAAGAACAGGAAAACTTGTTTTATGTTACGAAATGTTTACTCTTTAGTCACAGAACGGAGAAAATAATGAGCTTTTGGTAAATAATTAAGGAGGATGGTAATTTAGGGGCTCTTTTTCCTGAACATATAATTTTTTTCATACGGTAGATACCCCAACCTTAAGGAAATATTAAGTGGAGATGGAAGGTTGTATATGGACAGTATAGAAAGAAAAGGCATGTGGCTGTGTGCAAATTGTAGTGCATGTAGTAGGGTTAAAAATCTAGACGGAAAAAAAGATCAATGAAAGGGTATACAAGGCAAAAGAAGGGTACACATGCAATTCTCAAGGTACTGTTTATATAATACGCTGTGGGTGTGAGGTGGTACATAGGTCAAACTAACAGGAAGGGGAGGGTAAGAATCCTGCAACATCTAAAGGATATTAGGAATATAAAAATGTTTAGTTCAGTAGCTGATCACTTTTGGGCCACACATGGGGGTAACAATGTTACTTTTATAGTGTTTTGCTGGCCCATTTTCTAAAGATGGGGAAGTTTTAAAGATGATTTAGATAGGTTAGAATGCAGACATATTATAAATTTTAGAAGTTTGCAACCTAGAGAAATGAATATTGACAGTAACCTGACTTTATAATTTATTTTGAATGTATTTACTCTATAATAATTTGTTAAAATGATGTACATGTCTTTAAATTGATTAACTACACATGAATTTTTATACTGGATGGGGTATAAAGGAAAGGAGCACTAGTATGAAATTATCCTTTGAAGGCAAAAGGCCGAGGTACCAAATAAAGTGGTGAAGAAACTACATCTATTTTGCCTTTTTGGAGCTTGCCATTTGTGTTATTTTTATTTATGGAGCTGTGAGCGTTTTTGTTAGTGTAAACAGCCACATACCCGGCAGGCTGACTAAAGAATATACTCTCCAAAAAGGCATCCAAGACTGCGTTGTTAAGGTCCCTCCTTTAGGAAGGATGGTTTCAGTCAAACAATTTCAATGGAGCACATGGCACTCCATTATGAAGAGTGCAGCCAGGGTCTCACAAAGGTGCTCCTTGAGCCCAAACATAAGGTAATCTAGCATTTCTAGTTGCTTCCTCGCTAGGTGGACCAAGAAATGAGGACAAGTGAGATGAGCAACTGAACAGTGAGATCCCCAATATGGGAGAGGAGACCCTCTTTCCACATCTGTCAAAAGCACTGGGCTCCTGTTTGGTGGCAAGAAGCAAAATAATGAAGTCTCTGCAATCAATAGCACATGCTTCCCTTAAGCAACATGTGAAGCACATGCCCACCCTCCAAGCATAACCATAAGCAACTGTGCTCAAGTTCTAGTTTGAATCGGAAGGGTAAAGGGAAGGCCTGGTCTGGTAACCTGAATAACAATTTATTTCTGGTGGAGGGAATAAAGAAAATCCTTTTCTCTATAGTCTGGATTGCATTAGCTCTGTAAGCAGCTGAGATACCTACCAGCTGATACTCTTCATATGCACTCGTGTGAGAAACCATTAAAATACAGGCTGAAATGTACCCAGTGGCTTTCAACAACATGACAGCTGTAAAGACAGACTCCATGGAAATATTCTGAAAAACTATTACTATGATCTTATTCCAAGGTAAGACCTCTGTATGCCACAGTATGTAGAAGTAGTCCCAAGAACGTCATGATGTACAAAGGACACAACTTCAGACTGATGTTTAGCAAAAGTCCAAGTTCTGGAAAGCAGTAGATGATGTAGTGGAGGACTTTCTGCAATTTCACCAGAGGAAGTGGCTACATGGGTTAATCATACAGGTAGGGATACACTTGGATAACTTTCAGCAACTGCTGCACAAAGACTGGTGCTATGCAAGTGTGTTCTGGGCACAGTACAGAAAAAAAAAGTCAAAGGGCAAGGATGCAATATGAAAACCGGACCTTCTCTGTCTTTTTTTTTTTTTTTTTACTGGAAAAGTTCACTCAGACTCTGCCACAGACTGCTGTGAGAGAAGCATTAATTTGTCTTGTATTGCTGTCTTGTAATTTGTACAGCTTTATTGTCTTTTTCTATGTTGTATATTGTGGTGTGTTTTCATTACACTGTGTTTTAATTGTATTCTTTTCTATTCCTTATTTAAAATAGGAAGGAGACCTGTCTCTCCTGTGAGTAACAGAAAAATTAAATTTTCTCCATCCCTGGCACTGTTGTGTTTTCAAATTCAACCGCTCCTCTAGCTGCCATCCCTTAAGTCAATTTGACCACATATTTCCTTCCCTCATAAATCACTGGCTACTGTCAGCAAGCACAAAATTATCACTTTGGGCCTCACTTCCCTTCAGCTATTTAAATTTACTGGCCCTCCCATGGTATACCATAGAGGCAGAACACTAAATGTATTTTTTGCTCTTTTAAAACTACTGGCTCTCCCGTTAGACTGCTAAAGCTGAAGTTATTCCTTCATTCATATCTACCTGCTTAATGCACCCTAAGTCTCAGAACATTAACCCATTTTTCCATCTTACCTTAAAAATCTGCAAGATCTAGTCCAAGATCACCAATTATCAGGACAGCCCACATTCTGCCGCCAGCAGCCATCTTGAGATTAGTGCTCCTGGTGAGAGAAGTAGCATAGAGACATTAATTCCTGTAAACTGCTGATCACCATATAACTGGTTCACAGATGCCAGCTTGGAATTTGTACTTATATTTTGCTCTGGTCAGAGAAGGAGGACAGGGCATGGATTTATGACTGCCTGACTGGGCAGTGAGTGTATGTGTGGGACCTTCCATAAGTCTACAAACAGCCTACAGACCCCTGCATCATCTGGGACAAGACTGCCGATTACCAAAGAGCCTGTATCCCTGCTTCTAATCTTGGGATTAGTGCTGCTGCTTTATCTCTGGTGAGAAAAAAAAGCCAAGGGGCACTGCATCCCAGCAGAGCGAAGTTGTAGTGAGACCAGCACTAGCGGCAGTCAGGTAATAAGCCAATTACTGAACCCCACCTATTCATCATTCTTGACAAAACGAATGATTTTTTTTCCTTTTACGTCTTGATTAGCTACTGCCTAACCTAACTTCAGAATATCTCCTTAAATACTTCATCCATACATCAGAGTCTGCTTTAGTAGCTTCCCCTCAACTGTGTGGCAAGGCCCTGCATAGACATATACACTTTGAGTTGACATTTTTCCTCTAAAACACCCTTGAAAATCCACCAATACCTAGTTCTACTCAGGGTTAACTAGTCTGCAGTGACAAGCACTTTGCCCAGATTTACAAACCAGATACACCTGCTTTAATTTCTATTCTCACCACAAACCATCTAATCAATGAAAAACACCCAGATACCATGGATATGAACTTTTGCACTTCAATTGCCACTGTGGTGGATATGGGCACCCTGAGCAAAGTAGAAACTGCCTCATGTTTACTACTTACCAGACAATTCTCAAAAACTCAGAAGGTATTGTTACAGATTCATTTTCACTCAATATCAATCAGGTTTGTTAGCAGTACACATGCTGCACCCATCACACACAGTATGACACAGACACACGTATACTGAGGCACTTAAATGTAATCATCCTGAACCTTAAAGACCTTCTAGATGAAGTACATGTAACAAATGCTCTAAGCAGCCCCTAAAGGCATCTTTTCAGACCACCAACCACATCAGCATATAACAGCCACATCTCATGCAGACTCTACTTCTAAGATCATAAGGCAAGCTACCACGCAACTCAATATTTTGGTCATCGGAGACTCCACTGTGAGACAAACTGAAGTCCCTCTCACAGGCTGAGTAAGGAGAAAGTCATAGTCTGTTGCTCATCAATGGCCAAGATCCACTACATTATGCACGCACTCTGGTACCATTATGACTTCAGTCATAGTCCACATGGATGTAAATGGCGTGAGACGTACCTCTCTATACTACGATTGGAGAGACATTATGGAGCTCACGGAATGCATGTCCCAGGCTGGTATGAGCCTAGTAATGGGAAGCATTCTACCATCACCAAGAACAATGCCACAATATGAACAGAAGATGACAGACTAATAATTGGCTTAGTTTCTGGTGCAATTCTAAGGGGGTGCAATATCTGTCAGCAGGAAAGGAGATGGTCTACAGTCCATGTTGTTTTGCCAGGAACGCCTTCGCTTCACACCTCTCTCTTCTAGGCTTTCAGGTATTAGCTCTGTCTGCCACCATACTGTCTTTCAGGCAATGTCAAACTGAAAATATTTCTGACATAGCAAACTAAAACCAAGAAAATCTAAAGATGTTACTGCTCAATGCTAGGAGTCTGAACAAGAATCTTCACTCCCTACAAGCTCTCCTTAACGTACAGAACACTGATAACTGTGCAATCACTGATACATGGTTTAAAAGGTGCAGACAGCACCCCAGCAGTACAAGAATACAATGCCTTTCATACATTTGGACAGGCAGGGACTGAAGGTGGTGGTGTCTTGATTTACATCAAAAATAAATATATCCCAAGGAAGGTCAAACAGGACCATCCACTTAAGATTCTCCACGTTAAACTCATAGCAGGGCAAAATTCAATAACACTTCCTCGTAAGTTATAGGTCCCCCTATATGACCCAGGAAGCTCATAACATGCATTTAAGCTTACTGGAATCACTCACCATCTAACCCAATACTATATTCATAAACGACTAATTACTCCATTACTAACTGGGAATCGTATACACCACCAAATGTGCAGGCAGAGCGATTCCTGGATTTTGTAAACACAAACTCCATGGATCAGAATGATAAACTGATCAGGGGCACAAACATGCTGGATCTGGTCCTCACGAATGTGACACAGTACCATGCACCCCCTAATCTAATGTCCTCTCTGATAATGTCAGGCCACAAAATGGTCTCATCTGAATTAAAAATAAAACCCAGAACCCTGGCTAACATTGAAATGTTCAGCAAATACTCTTAAGGCAACTGTGGCAACTACTACTAAGGGGTAAACATGTCAAAATTTCAAGCTCCCTCCAAACCATGAGAACACTGCTGCCTATGCAAAACTGTTCACAGAAACCCTATACAGGCATGTTAATAACTGCACAGAGGCAACTGTACCCACAAGGAATAAGTACAGAAGAACCTCAAACAACAAGCCACTCTGATGGAATCGCATCAATAGGCCTTATAACAGATGGTATATAAAATCATGGCAAATATTAGGTGTACCAATCAGCAGGATAAAAACACACTCAAACTAAACAAATCTCAGAGAACAAAGTCTACCAAAGACAAATTTGAGGAATATTTGGCCTCCCACGCCAACAACCACCACAAGACATTCTTTAGCTATGTCTGCATTCTCAAAAAAAAAAACATAATTATGTGCAGACCTCACTGCAAATGGAACCACCTACACTAAGCCAGAAGATATAGCAAACCTTCAGGCAGACAAATTCAGCTCAAACTTTACTCCTCTTCCTCCCTCCATATCCACCTCAGCAAATACCACTAGAATGTTGGCTTGCCTTATGAGCTTAGAATTAGCAATGGTAATATATAGCCTCCACAAGCCAGCGACCTCACAAGTGGAGAACAGCAACTGTTATCCCTTTGCATAAAAGTGCGCCATCTGCACACTCTGAATCAAACCCCCGGGTTCCCAAAGTTCCTTTGGTGGACCCCAAAAAAAAAAGCCCAAAAATAAAAAACAAGCTCTACAACAAAAGGAGGAAGCTACTACAAGATAGAGCAAAATCCTTGAAAGGTAAGACACCTTTGATCATTATAAGTAAAAACTAAGAGCTCTCATAAAATCATCCAAGGCAAATTTTGAGAGAAAATGCCAAGGACTCTAAAGACAATCATAAGGCCTTCTTTAGCTATGTTAGAAACCTAGGAGGAAACTCCCAGATATGCTCAGAATTAGTTCAAAATGATGTGAAAATTACTGAACCTACACACATTGCTAATATACTGGCTGACAGCTTCAGTGCAAACTTCTCCCTCCCCCAAAAGGAGAGATATCTATTCCAGAGGATTGTAGCCCCCAAACATCTCAACGCCCAGGTGAGAACTGCCCTCACTAAGGCAAAAACACAGCATCCATGGGACGGATGGTGTCCCCGGCTGTGTGCTTCATGAACTCAACGAGGAATTAAACCCACAGTTAGGACAGCTGTTTAATCTTAGCCTCACCTCAGGATACGCATTACCCAAGGAGTGGCGCACGGCGACTGTGGTCCCACTTCATAAGGGCGGTGCCTCCACAGACCCTGGAAATTACCGCCCCATTACTTGACAAGCCTTATCTGCAAAGCCATGGAGAGGATCATAATGGAACTCATAAATAAAGACATAGGGAACTTGCAGACTTTGGATCCAACCCAGTTTGGCTTTGTCAAAGGCAGATCCTGCCTCTTAAACTTGGTTGACTTTTTCGAGACAGTCACCAAGGCCATTGATGAGGGAAAGGCAGTCCATACAGCCTACCTCGACCTGGCAAAGGCCTTCGACAATACCCCACTCAGGTATCATCGAAAAACTCATCAGCTTGAATGTAAACCCATACATCACAAGATGGGTTGCAAACTGGCTAAGCGACAGAACCCACAGGGTCAGAGTTGCTGGAGCCATGTCAGACTCAAAGCCTGTCACAAGTGGTGTCCCACAGGGCTCAGTCCTGGGTCCACTCTTGTTCGGCATCTACTTTTCTGAAGTACAAGCAAACACAGGAGGGTTATGGCTGACAAAGTTTGCAGATGACTGCAAACTGGGCCATAGTCGGAAACACATCTGACACAGATATCCTCCAGAAGGGCCTCACAGAAACGGATAACTGGTGCCAGAGCCATGGCCTGAAGTTAAACGCCAAAAATGCATAGTCATACCCTTCGGAAAAACAAGGTTACCCCTAGCTACCATATAGGTGACAATCCACTGAGCACAGAAAAGTCATCAGGGATCTGGGGACCCAAGTTGACAGTAGTCTTTCGCTTGACACTCATGTTGCTAAAGTAGTTAGGAAAACCTTCTATATCGCCCACCTGATCATGAAGGGATTCACATCTAGATCAAGGGAGGTCATCGTCCCCCTGTACTCATCACTCATTAGACCTATGATTGAGTACAATGCCCGTTCGAATGTATCTGACCAGACACCTGATGCAGCTTGAAAGGCCCCAAAAGTTCCTCACCAAAAGGATAAAGGGTCTCAAAATATGTCTTATGCTGCCCGACTGAAAGAACTCCAGCTTTATTCAGTCTCATACCGCTTGCTCAGAGGTGACCTGTGCCTGACATATAAGGCCATGTCAAACCCAGATTTGATGAATATGCTTCACCTCAAAAAATCTAGATCCCTCAGAACCATAAGGGCGGGAGACTTAAACCTTGACACGGTTATAAATAGAACGTGCTGGAGGGACAGATTCATCACCCAGAGACTCCCTATGCTGTGGAACAAAATCCCGGTACATGTGAGGCAGAGCACCTCGCTGGCCTTGTTCAAGAGGAATCTTGACCAATGGATGGGAGATCGCAGATATACCCCAGGGATTACTTCAGTGTCACTGCTTGACAGAGGCACAGAAAAATGATAGGCATAGTTTTTATTCAAACTAAAGGGGTGGCGAAAGCCACATAACTATGGGCTAGGCTTATAAATGCCCTTGGGCAGATAGCCTAGTATGAACCTATGAACCTATGAGTAACAGAAAAATTAAATTTTCTCCATCCCTGGCACTGTTGTGTTTTCAAATTCAACCGCTCCTCTAGCTGCCATCCCTTAAGTCAATTTGACCACATATTTCCTTCCCTCATAAATCACTGGCTACTGTCAGCAAGCACAAAATTATCACTTTGGGCCTCACTTCCCTTCAGCTATTTAAATTTACTGGCCCTCCCATGGTATACCATAGAGGCAGAACACTAAATGTATTTTTTGCTCTTTTAAAACTACTGGCTCTCCCGTTAGACTGCTAAAGCTGAAGTTATTCCTTCATTCATATCTACCTGCTTAATGCACCCTAAGTCTCAGAACATTAACCCATTTTTCCATCTTACCTTAAAAATCTGCAAGATCTAGTCCAAGATCACCAATTATCAGGACAGCCCACATTCTGCCGCTCAGCAGCCATCTTGAGATTAGTGCTCCTGGTGAGAGAAGTAGCATAGAGACATTAATTCCTGTAAACTGCTGATCACCATATAACTGGTTCACAGATGCCAGCTTGGAATTTGTACTTATATTTTGCTCTGGTCAGAGAAGGAGGACAGGGCATGGATTTATGACTGCCTGACTGGGCAGTGAGTGTATGTGTGGGACCTTCCATAAGTCTACAAACAGCCTACAGACCCCTGCATCATCTGGGACAAGACTGCCGATTACCAAAGAGCCTGTATCCCTGCTTCTAATCTTGGGATTAGTGCTGCTGCTTTATCTCTGGTGAGAAAAAAGCCAAGGGGCACTGCATCCCAGCAGAGCGGTTGTAGTGAGACCAGCACTAGCGGCAGTCAGGTAATAAGCCAATTACTGAACCCCACCTATTCATCATTCTTGACAAAACGAATGATTTTTTTTCCTTTTACGTCTTGATTAGCTACTGCCTAACCTAACTTCAGAATATCTCCTTAAATACTTCATCCATACATCAGAGTCTGCTTTAGTAGCTTCCCCTCAACTGTGTGGCAAGGCCCTGCATATACATATACACTTTGAGTTGACATTTTTCCTCTAAAACACCCTTGAAAATCCACCAATACCTAGTTCTACTCAGGGTTAACTAGTCTGCAGTGACAAGCACTTTGCCCAGATTTACAAACCAGATACACCTGCTTTAATTTCTATTCTCACCACAAACCATCTAATCAATAAAAAACACCCAGATACCATGGATATGAACTTTTGCACTTCAATTGCCACTGTGGTGGATATGGGCACCCTGAGCAAAGTAGAAACTGCCTCATGTTTACTACTTACCAGACAATTCTCAAAAACTCAGAAGGTATTGTTACAGATTCATTTTCACTCAATATCAATCAGGTTTGTTAGCAGTACACATGCTGCACCCATCACACACAGTATGACACAGACACACATATACTGAGGCACTTAAATGTAATCATCCTGAACCTTAAAGACCTTCTAGATGAAGTACATGTAACAAATGCTCTAAGCAGCCCCTAAAGGCATCTTTTCAGACCACCAACCACATCAGCATATAACAGCCACATCTCATGCAGACTCTACTTCTAAGATCATAAGGCAAGCTACCACGCAACTCAATATTTTGGTCATCGGAGACTCCACTGTGAGACAAACTGAAGTCCCTCTCACAGGCTGAGTAAGGAGAAAGTCATAGTCTGTTGCTCATCAATGGCCAAGATCCACTACATTATGCACGCACTCTGGTACCATTATGACTTCAGTCATAGTCCACATGGATGTAAATGGCGTGAGACGTACCTCTCTATACTACGATTGGAGAGACATCATGGAGCTCACGGAATGCATGTCCCAGGCTGGTATGAGCCTAGTAATGGGAAGCATTCTACCATCACCAAGAACGATGCCACAATATGAACAGAAGATGACAGACTAATAATTGGCTTAGTTTCTGGTGCAATTCTAAGGGGGTGCAATATCTGTCAGCAGGAAAGGAGATGGTCTACAGTCCATGTTGTTTTGCCAGGGAACGTCTTCGTCTACACCTCTCTCTTCTAGGCTTTCAGGTATTAGCTCTGTCTGCCACCATACTGTCTTTCAGGCAATGTCAAACTGAAAATATTTCTGACATAGCAAACTAAAACCAAGAAAATCTAAAGATGTTACTGCTCAATGCTAGGAGTCTGAACAAGAATCTTCACTCCCTACAAGCTCTCCTTAACGTACAGAACACTGATAACTGTGCAATCACTGATACATGGTTTAAAAGGTGCAGACAGCACCCCAGCAGTACAAGAATACAATGCCTTTCATACATTTGGACAGGCAGGGACTGAAGGTGGTGGTGTCTTGATTTACATCAAAAATAAATATATCCCAAGGAAGGTCAAACAGGACCATCCACTTAAGATTCTCCACGTTAAACTCATAGCAGGGCAAAATTCAATAACACTTCCTCGTAAGTTATAGGTCCCCCTATATGACCCAGGAAGCTCATAACATGCATTTAAGCTTACTGGAATCACTCACCATCTAACCCAATACTATATTCATAAACGACTAATTACTCCATTACTAACTGGGAATCGTATACAACACCAAATGTGCAGGCAGAGCGATTCCTGGATTTTGTAAACACAAACTCCATGGATCAGAATGATAAACTGATCAGGGGCACAAACATGCTGGATCTGGTCCTCACGAATGTGACACAGTACCATGCACCCCCTAATCTAATGTCCTCTCTGATAATGTCAGGCCACAAAATGGTCTCATCTGAATTAAAAATAAAACCCAGAACCCTGGCTAACATTGAAATGTTCAGCAAATACTCTTAAGGCAAACTGTGGCAACTACTACTAAGGGGGGTAAACATGTCAAAATTTCAAGCTCCCTCCAAACCATGAGAACACTGCTGCCTATGCAAAACTGTTCACAGAAACCCTATACAGGCATGTTAATAACTGCACAGAGGCAACTGTACCCACAAGGAATAAGTACAGAAGAACCTCAAACAACAAGCCACTCTGATGGAATCGCATCAATAGGCCTTATAACAGATGGTATATAAAATCATGGCAAATATTAGGTGTACCAATCAGCAGGATAAAAACACACTCAAACTAAACAAATCTCAGAGAACAAAGTCTACCAAAGACAAATTTGAGGAATATTTGGCCTCCCACGCCAACAACCACCACAAGACATTCTTTAGCTATGTCTGCATTCTCAAAAAAAAAAAACATAATTATGTACAGACCTCACTGCAAATGGAACCACCTACACTAAGCCAGAAGATATAGCAAACCTTCAGGCAGACAAATTCAGCTCAAACTTTACTCCTCTTCCTCCCTCCATATCCACCTCAGCAAATACCACTAGAATGTTGGCTTGCCTTATGAGCTTAGAATTAGCAATGGTAATATATAGCCTCCACAAGCTTCGCACCTCACAAGTGGAGAACAGCAACTGTTATCCCTTTGCATAAAAGTGCGCCATCTGCACACTCTTACACTGGAAACTACAGACCCATAAGTCTAACTAGTCTCATATACAAAGCCATGGAAAACAATATAATGGAAGTGGTCAATAAGGACATAGGAAACCCCCAGACACTGGACCGAACCTAGTTTTGTTTCCTCAAGGGCAGGGTACGCCTACTCAGCCTGATGGACTTCTTTGAGAAGGTCACCAAAGCAATGGATGAGGGCAAAATGGCTCACATTGCCTACCCTGGCTAAGGCATTTAACACAATATCATATTAGGGCATTTTTGACAGGTTAGGTATAAACCCTTATGTCACCTGGTGGATAGCCAGCTGGCTCACAGACAGGACCTAGAAAGTTAAAATTGGGGAGTCCAATTGTAGAGATCAGTCACAAGCAAGAGTCACTTGCACATCAGTACTGGGACCACTCCCTTTTTGGTATCTACTTCTCTGACATCAAAGCCATTGTCAAGGGTCTCTGGCTGGCCAAATATGCAGATGACTGCAAGTTATGAGCAGTCACAGAACCCCCCACTGACACTAATGTTCTCCAGGAAGGGATGACACAGACAAATAACTAGTGGCAGAGCCGTGGACTAGCACTAAATGTCATGAAATGCATAATAGTATCCTTTGGGAAGTCATCCACCCCTGGTAAAGAATAGTTGTGCAAAATCTTACCATAACCACAGATGTCCTTCTCTTCCATGTTGCAGTATTCTTAGTGTGGGATTCCCCGCATCAGGCAACCCGAACATCGGCTCCTAAACAAAAGCTTAAGCCTGGCTGCTGTAGGTGCATGGGACGTCACACACAGGGTCATAAACCAGGGACCTTAAATGTGATGTCTGCACACACAGACCTCAGAACTTAAATGCCCAGTCGGACAGTGCAGTACAGAGCGCCAAATGATGTGAAAAAGAGATGCAAAGTGCCATTTGCTGGCAAGTCTGACCGTAGTCTAAGAGGTGCTCGAGCACCCTTTAGACGGGTCTGTAGGAAAACGGGGGATTGGTGGGGGGAAGGAATACTGCAACATGGAAGAGAAGGACATCTATGGTTATGGTAAGATTTTACACAACTATTCTATGTCCTTCTACTCCTATGTTGCAGTATTCTTAGTGTGGGTGTGTGCCACAGCTTAGTTAGAGGGAAGGGTGTAGGTAGAGGCAGTTGATTCCAGAAAGCCCTGCAGGATTGCCCTAGCAAACCCTGCCCTGGCTCTGAAGACATGGTCCAATTTGCAGGGTCTGGTGAAAGTGTGTATGGTGGACCAAGTGGCTACTTCCAGAACGGAGGCTGTGGCCAGGGCTTTGAGGAAAGCTTTGGAGGATGCCACGGCCCTGGTAGAATGAGCTCTTACTTCCTGGTGTAGGTCCTTGCCATGGTGGGAGTATGCAGAAGCAGATAGTTTTTCTGATCCAGCAGGAAATGGTTTGTTTGGAGACTGCCTTGCCCAGGGCTCTGGGATGGAAGGATACAAAAAGTTGGTTGGGTTTTCTGACGGACTAAGTTTTGTCTGAAAAAAACCTTAGTTGTCTGTGCACATCCAGGGAAAGGAGTATCCTTCCCCACTGTCACTAGTGGGAGAGGGGAAGAAGGTAGGCGGGTGAATGGATTGGTTTAAGGACAGTTCGTTGACCACCTTTGACATGAAGGAAGGGTTAGTGTGCAGGGTCACCATATCCTTATGAAAGGTAGTGTAGGGTGAGCAGGCCATTAGAGCTTGCAACTCTGACACCCTTCTAGCAGAGGTAAGGGCCACCAGCAGTACAGTCTTCCATGCACACATTTGGAGCATTGCAGCACTGGCTGGTTCGAATGGAAGCAGTGTAAGTTTTTCCAGGATAAAGTTTAGGTCCCAAGGAGGTGGGACAGGTTTTCTTGGTGGTCTGATGTGAAAGACCCCTTTCAGGAATAATTTTACATCTAGTCTGCCTAGTAGAGGGGGTTCTAGTGGTAAGCAGGCAGAGACTGCAGATTGGTGGGCTTTCACTGAGTATGAAAGGTCACCCTTGTTCACACACATAAGTAAGGACTAGAGGGGTATCCGCTTGAAAGGGATCCCTGTGCCTATGGAGACACTAGTTGGAAAACCTTTCTGATTTTGACATGTAGGATCTCCTTGTAGTAGGTTTGCTGGCCTCCCTCAGGACTAAAAGCACGTCCTCAGAGTAGTGGTGTCTGAAAGGAATTAAAAGTTTATCACCCAGAGTGTTAGACCCAACATCTGTAGATGAGGGTGAATGAGATCCCTTCTGTTGTGTGAGTAGGTCCACCTTGTGGGGCAACTTGCAGCGACTGCCCTTGGCTAGTGAGAGTACTAGGGGGAACCAGTGCTGCCTTGGCCAATAGGAAGTCACCAGCAAAAATTTGGGTTTGTCCTTCTGATGTTTAGGAGGACTTTTTGAATGAGAGGGAAGGGTGGAAACGCATAGAGAAACTGTCCTTTTCATAGAATGCTGAAGGCATCTACCTTCCAGGCAAGGGGAGAGTGATCCTTGGTGCAGAATTTCTTCAACTGTCTGTTCTGGGGGGAGGCAAATAAATCTACCTGAGGTGTGCCACACCAGTGGACAATGTCTAGAAAAATGTCCCTGTTCAGCATCCACTCGTGCTATAGAGAGGATATTCTGCTGAGAATATCCACCTGTTGGTTGTCCTGGGAAGGAATGTATGTTGCCTGCAGAGATAAGTTGTTTCTGGAGGCAAGGTCCCAAATTTAGACCGTTACCCAGCAAAGGAGGTCGGACTTGGTTCCTCCTTGTTTGTTGAGGTACCACATGACTGTGGTATTGCCTGTAAATATTTGAAGGGGGCCTGGTTGCAGGACTGGGGAAAAAAGCTTTCAGGGCCAGGAGGACTGCTGTCATTTCTCTCACATTGCTATGTTTCTTTTGGAGGGTAGGATGGAAAGTCTCCTGTACCATGAAGCCCTTCATGGCAGCCCCCCAGCCTAGGTCTGATACATCTGTATGCATGTGCTGGGGTGGGGAGGGGGGGTTGAAGTGTAAGGCCTGGGTTCATTAGTATTTGTTGAATCCACCATCTTAGTTCTGCTTTGAGGCAGGGCAAGAGTGCAATCTGAAACTCTACACGGTGACAGTGCAACCACACACTCTTCAAGTACCACTGCAGTTTTTGCATATGTATTCTGGCCAAAGGCAGCATAGGGATGGTGGCTGCCATTAGCCCCAGGACCCACAAGAATGGTCTTACAGATATCTGTTGAACCTGCATTAGGTTTTGGAAGTGGATAGAGAAGAAGAAAACTTCGTCCTGAGGGAGGAATGCCCGCATCAGGTCTGTTCTGATCCTGCAGCCCAGAAAGATTTTGTCCTGCTGAGGGGTTAGGGATGATTTTGGGATGCTGAGGGTGAACCCCAGGCTCTAAAGCAGGGAAATGGTGAACTGCAGATGGTTTTGTAGTGTGTCCTCTCTTTCTGCTAGAATATGTCATCTAAGTAGAGACAAGTTTGGATACCTTTGGTTCTGCAAAAGGCTATAGCTGGAGCTAGGCATTTTGTGAATACCCTGGGTGCAGTAGATAAACCAAAGGGCAAGGCTGTAAATAGAAAGTGTGAAGAGGGCCCAGTGAAACGCAAGTATTTTCTGGTGAGGGTTTTATGGGAATATGGAGGTAGGCGTCCTTCAGGTAGAGTGCGGCCACAAAAGCCTGGGCTGGCAATAGTGGAAGAAGGGTTTGTAGGGATATGATCGATCCTGAATGATGGAACTTTTAGGAAGAGGTTTAGAAAAGACAGGTCCCAGTACTGGCCTCCAAGGGCCATCTTTTTTCGGGACCAGAAATAGTCAAGTAAAAGCCTTTTCCCTCCTGTCCTGGAGGGACAGGTTCTATAGTTTCTAGGTCCTGAAGGTCCTGTAGGACCTGAGTAATAAGGTGTAGTTGATTTTTGGGGGGAAATGGAATGCCCCTTGTAAAGGGCTTTTCCTTCCGAGAGAGGAAATATCCCTCTTGTACTATTGCCAGCATCCGAGGTGATGGATCTCCAAAGGGCGAGACAGTGGGAGAGACGGGCTGACAAGGGGAGGTGGGCAAGGCAGTCACGCACTGTTGGAGCCACTTCTGTCATGAAAGGGCAGTCTTTGAATAGACTGAGGCTGCTGGTCTGGAGGTGGTCTGCCTCCTGGTTCATCTCCTATGCCTGGAAGAGGATGGGGTAGCAGAGGAGGGTGTCCTCCTGACAAAGTTAATTTCTGTAACATTTAGGAATGGGAGACACCAGAAGGTGCTTTATGTCTTGAAGCGCTTTACTTATCTCCTGAAGGTTTTTGAAGAGGTCTGTAGACTCTTTACCAAACAAGAGGTTGTGGTCTACAGGGGCATCCAGGATTTTTTACTTGAAATCCTCTGGTAGGGGTTGAAGGTGTAGCCAAGAGTATCTGCGGAAGCTGCGGACCTTGCCCAGGCGTCTGCTGCATCTAATAGAATGTCTGGCCACTTGAGAAGCAAGGCACAGTTTTGATGCTTCCTGTCTTGCTAGGGCAGTCGGGTGTGGATGACAGGAGAGTAGAAGCTTGGGATATACAAGGTCCAAAGCATACTTTATCAGATGGGTTTGGTAGTTGAAAGCTCTGAAAGCTAGGGTGTAAGAGGTATAAACCTTCTTGCCTATCCTGTCCATGTTTTTACTATCTTGTCAGTAGGCAAAAGAGACGATGGACTCGGTCTTGACTGCTTGTCAGGGGATACAGTAATCACTGCTGGGTCTACCAGGGGTGGTTTTACCAGGAATTTTTGTTCATCTGGAACTTTATAGAAACAGTCAGGTCTTTTGGGGGCAGGAGGCTGAGTCTGGGTTTTTAGATGCTGAAGAGAATGCATCAAGGTAGGCAGGAATAACTGGATCAAGGTCAAGGAGGTCACTGTATTCAGCATACCTCAGACCTATCATT
This sequence comes from Protopterus annectens, assembly GCF_019279795.1. Lineage (NCBI taxonomy): Eukaryota > Metazoa > Chordata > Ceratodontiformes > Protopteridae > Protopterus > Protopterus annectens. Next base: position 1,101,018,867 of record NC_056737.1, read on the forward strand.
GAGTACCATTGGCCCCTTTGGTATGTACCTAACCAGGCACATCCAACAATTAGAATGTCCCACAGAGTGCCCTCACTAAAATAATACAGGGCGCAAGTAACATGTACTATGCAGACCACCTAAACGCCCTATCCTTGTATTTTGTCTTCTACAAGCTGTTGAGGGGGTATCTATGCTTGGCATACCAAGGTACTGATGAACCCCAAAAATTATCACATTTAGGATGCATGGCAACACGTAAGGCCCCAGTGGTCATTAGCTTAGTACACACTTATGAATGTGAGGCACTATTGCCTTTCAGCTTTGTGAAATGGGATATGTTAGTAGGTAAGCATGCTTTATGACCAATGTGAGTTTTAATAAAAAGGAACTGGAGGGTGGGCATCCTGGAATACAAGTCAATGCCAAAAAGTTCATCCTCTGTCATCTACAAAACTTGCACCACAGGCACTAGGACTTCACAGCAGACAAAAGTATGCCAGACAGGATCTTTCCCACTACGACAGCATAAAATTAAGGTGAGTAAGAGAAAGTCACATGACAGAAGTTAAGCAAAACCGAATAATCAAAGGTGGGCAAAAACGGGACGTCATGTTATTGAGGACAAATATTCTTAGCCACTATCGCAGTAAACACAACTTTTGTAAATGTATTCTTAGTACAGTAAGCACATGACTTTTATACAGTAGTCTTAGCTACTATCGCAGTCCATCTTCAGTAAATTGTAAGTTTAATCTTTCTGGGTAGTCACTTTCATGGAAATATGCCCCAGATGTCAGCAGCCCCCCCCCCCCCCCAAAAAAAAATCCATCTTGCAGCTCCTAACAAATATGGCCAAGGAAGATGAGTATGCAGACATGCATGCACTGGATTATAAAAAGATTATATAGGAAATAGGCCAGTGTCTGAGCGCATTAACATCATGAAGCTGCAAATAAAGGGTTCCCATGCTTTTTATTCAAAGCAACCTGCTTAACCAACTCAAAAAATGTGCCAGTTACCCCCCCCCCCCATATGGATTTGGCAATCATCCTTGCAGAAAGATGTGAATCTCTCCACACAATACTTAAGTTGCTTGTAGACACCCATGCAATCAAAGTATTTACAATGGTTACAGTATGCAGGGAGAAACACAGGAAACAAACCTAACCTACATCTGTGGCCATGTCAACTCTTAAACAAAGAATGGGTTGGCTCTAACAGCCAGCATAATCTTGTAGAAGATGAAACGAGATCGGACAGAACTGCAACTCAAGAAAACCTTAGCTGAAGTAATGCCTACCAAGAGAAGGTTCTTCCAGGACAAGAACTTAAGATCAGAGAAAGCTAAAGGCTCAAATAATAGAAAAACATCTACAGCACAATTAAAATACAGGCTCTTTACACAGGACTTTTGAAGAGCAGACAAAAAGAGAGACTTACATCCTTTAAAAGAAGCAAAGTAATAAAGTGAAGTACAGAATGAAATTCAGAAATGACCACTGCGTAAACTTTTACAGAGAAGTAGCCAAGGCTACAATAAAAAAATCGTGGTACAAATGTAAAGACCAAAGATACAGAGCACAAAAGGATCTAAACCAGTGACAAGCAGCCCAAACAAAAACAATCCATTTGTTACAGTACGTCTTTGGACAAATTTCCTCTGAGGTCACGCAGTAATAAACTACTCAGCTTCAGCAAATGACATTGCAGACATGCCTTGTCTGAAGGTTGAGACAGCAGCATCTTGAAAAGATATATACAAAGACGGGCTTCTGGAAAAGGATGGGACTCAGAAGATGAAACTAGATCTGTCAGTGCAAAAGGCAGCTATGAAGATTAATGCCACTTTATGAAGTTTGGCTTTCTGAATGAACCATATCTTCACAGGAAAAGGTGGGGGATTGTTAAAGGTAGTCAACTGGACACTCTTGGAATGGAAAATCTAATCTGATGTAAAGAGATATACCTCAATTCAAAGGTAATGATCAAGGTGGGCATGTATGACAGCTCAAAGAAAAGTGATGAAAGCAGCAGAACAGGCCATTACTGACATTAAGGTTAGACACACTGAACGTTTCTGACATAGTAGACTAGTTTATATTGTTACACAAATGCAGTTGCAAAAAATGAATCTGCAGACAAGAGACAGGCCACATTATACAGAGCCAGACTCAAGATACTTAAAGGAAGGTTAAGGACCTTTACACTGTCAGAGGGAAGAAGGCATGGGTGTCTTCTTTCCTCAATGTTTGCTTTATATTCCAAACCCCTGGTAGTCACACAGATGTCATATATGGCTGGATGGAAGATCTCTCTATTAGCAGATAACTCAAGTACACTTATTAAAATATCAGGAAGGCTTAAACAAATCCAATGGGAATACATGAACTTTATAAATGAAGCTAATACACCCATAATTTTAAGGGGTGCTGGTGTTGTATCCAAACTGATTTTAGATACAACTGCCATTTTATCATGTGGAGTTTGGCTAAGGGAAGCATGGGAATGGTGGATGCCATGAGACCCCAACACCCTGAGGAACTCTGGCTGATAGCTGATAAACCAGCAGAATGTTTCTGACATAAGAGGTCAGGTCCTGTATCTTTTGTGGGGGAAGGGAGACCTTCATAAGACCTGTTTGTAGCCTGCATCCCATGAAAACTTGATCTTGTAAAGGGGTGAAAACTTTTTTTTTAAAGTTTATTGTGAACCCCAGATTTTGTAGGAGATTGGCAATGAAGGCAATATTTTGCTCCAACTCCTCTGTGACGGGAGCTAGAAGGAGAAGATTGTCCAGATATGGAAATATGTGTATTCCCTGGAGTCTGCAGTGGGCAATCACATGAGCAAGGCGTCTGATGAAGACTTTGGGTGTGGTGAAAAGCCCAAAGGGCAAGGCACAAAACTGAAAATGTCAAGATGATACAGAGAAGTGCAAAAACTTCCTGTAGTTGGGATGGATGGGAATGTGCAGATCTGCATCTTTGATATCCATGGTAATTGTGAACGCTTGGGGCAGAATGAGTGGGAACAGAGTGTGGAGTGTCAGCATGTTGAAAGTGGTTACTTTTAGGAAAGTATTGAGATGGGACAGGTCGAGGATGGGTCTCCAGGGACCTTTCTTCCTGGGTACCAGGAACAACCTAGAATTAAATCCTTTGCCTATTTGTTTTTTGGGGGCACTCTAAATGGTCCCTTGGTTCAGTAATTCTAACAGAACTTCTAGAATAAAGACAAGTTGTTCCCTGGGAGGTTGAGGAATGCCCCTGAAGGAGGGAAGCTGACCCAACACCATGAAGTACCGCTTTTGTACAATAGAGAGGACCCAGGCAATTTGAATTGTGCTTTCCCAGGTTGTCAGGGATAGGGGTAGGCGCTGGGAAAGTGGGATGTGTGCAGGATAGGGAAAGCAGTCAGACGGGTTGGCTTATATGGAAAGGGCTGCTTAGATGGCTGGGTTGACAGTGGAGCTCTAGGCTGTTGTGGTCTCCTTTTAGTCTTCCTTGTTCAGGGTTGGGTGCGACAGGAATGTTTATGCACAAATACAAGCTTTGTAGGGTAATTTCTTTCAAACATGGGAACTGTGCAAATCAAAATATGTTTCAGTTCCTGCAGACATTTGAACAGGTTAGCAGCTGCAGGTCCAAACAAAACAGAATTGTCCAGAGAAGCAGCCATGAGTTTTGGCTTTTATGTCCTCAGGTAAGGGCTGAAGCCTTAGCAAAGAAAATTGCATTACTAATCCAGAGGCAGCTGCTCTGGTGGAATCCTCTGCAGCAGCACAGCTGCATTTTATGGAGTGATGTGCTACTTGAGAAGCGCAAAGCAACGAAGTAGCCAAGGTTTTATTGCCAGAGTCAGGTAGGCCTGCAATTCTTCATGAAAGTTGGAACACAAGTTCCAACGAGAATTCAGTCATGTGCGTTTGGTAATGTATGGGCCCTGAATGCAAGAGTGACAGAAGTATACAATTTTTTGCCTAGTATATCCAGAATCCTGCTATCCTTATCAGATGGTAAGAGGGTAGTGGAGGGCAATTTTGATGGCTTATCAAAAAAGACACAGAAATTACAGAGGGGTCTGCAGAAGGACATCTGGAAGAGGAACTAGCAATCCTCTGGGACCTTGTAGAAGCGGTCTGTTTTTTTGGGGACAGGTGGCTGGGAATGTGATGCCTGAGAAGTTAAAGCAAAGGCATCGAGAAAGGCAGGTAATACAGGAGGGACAGCTGATGGTCTAGGTGATTACACCTGTAATAAGTCAAAGTCAACTTTTCTGTACTTCAGATACTTGGGTGCTACGCCATTTCAAGTGGTCTCTCATCTTTGCTAGGGTTTCTCCAAAGGACAGGTCCTCAACTGGTGAGTCTGTTCCATTTGATTCCTCTTCAGGGGAGGCATAATCCAGAGGGGAAAGGATCTGAGAAGAGTAGGCCAGGGATTCATCCCCTGAAGATGCCTCTTCCTCAGATGTATCCTCTTCCCTAGTTCTTTTAAATAGAGTGTACTGGGTGGGGGTGGGGCCTGTAAAGCCTGGAGGAGGCCTAAGTGATGACATAAGGGCATTGAAAAAACCCTGAGTGAATTGCTACCAATCACTAGCAGGTTCTTTTTGAGGAAACAAATGCTTGTTTTTTTGTTTCTTTTTCCCCATGCAGATCTGCTTTATGTAGGGTTACAGGGTCTGATGTAGGCCTACTTTTGATCAGGTCGGAATCTACCTCTTCCCTAACAAGGATATGTGGAATCCCCTTAGGGCCTTCAGTAATCATGAGCTGCGGTTCCTCTCCAAAATCTGACATGGATGCCTACTCTGTTTCTACGGACATGCTAATGCTCGGATTCAAGGTGGCCTGGACGTCAGGCTTGGCCTACACATCTGGGCTGCGAACTGGGCATGTCTCTGGGCTGTCCTCCAACTCAAGAGACACACTGGTATCCAGAAGTGCAGCAGAAGGTTCAGGCCTTTGTTTTTTTGCCTTTCGCTTCAAAGCTGACTCAGCTTTAGGTGCCGGGGATCCCTACATTGCATTTTTTGTTAACAGCCTTAAGCACTGATTCTCAGGGTAGATGGCAAGGGAGGATAATGTACTCTTTAAAGTCTCTGGGACAAATGTTCAACAAATAGAGCAGTTTTTGTGGTCGTGGTTTCGGTCTAAACAAAACAGGCGCTGGAGGTGGCTATCCTAGTGTGGAAATTTGTTATCCACATTGGCACTTGCCCATCAGGGACGACATGAACCTTAACCAGACAGTAACAAAAGTCAAAAAATTCCTTGATGGGGCACTTGTCTGAATTCAGAAGAATCAGAAACGACTAAAAATCAGATCATACTTTAGAATCTGGCTGCAGAAAAGTTCTGAGGATGGTGCGCAGATGTCACTTTTATGGACGATGACCAATCACAGCCCACGTGCGACATACCATGCACCCTACAGTAGTGAAGTCTTCTGTACACTGGCTGATGTCGGGTCGCCTACGGCGGGGAACTCCCTGATGATATGAATACTGCAACAGATGAATTGAAGGACATCATTAGGGTGTAGCATAATTGAAAGAACAGGTAAACTAAGTTGACACACTCGGGTGAAATGAAAGCAGATGGTAACTAGAGTTCTTTTTAATAAACAAAAGAGAAGTATGGCTTGTAAATACTTTGAAAACTAAATATTAGGGGCTGCTAAGTATAGGAAACACTACGCTATTTGGATAACTGTTGCAAGGGGCGTCATCTAAAACAGTGTCATTACAGAAAGAAAGAAAGGGAATACCTAGTGATTAGTAAAATTAGGGTGACCAAGGCTTTGAAAAAATGAAGGTAGAGGTGGTAAAGAAGATAAGGAGAGTGAAGTGCTCTATGCTGGAAATTTATTAAGAATAGTGATGGTAGAAATGGATTTGTCCATTATGCAAACATTCTACAAAGCCACAGCAGTTTTGGATTATTTGTATGCAAACACCACCGCTGAATATTTTTATACACACATAGGATATATGGAGGACGTTCCCAGATAAAGATGCACGCTGTTGCAGATGTCAGGAGGAGGTATTAGTGACATGGCACTGTGGTAATGGGAAGTGTTCATAGACTAAAGATTTAGCTGGCGGGCTAGAGTGCAATGGAGAGAGGTATAGACAAGTAAATGGTTATGCTTTTAGGACATTGGAAGCAGTTTTACAATACAAAAAAAAATGAGGAAGCATTACACAATGACGGAAATATGCAACTGGAGAGGATGTTTTATTAACGGACAGAGACAAAAAAAAAATTCACTGGACAACAAATGACTGCCATGGAAAATGTACAGATGTTTGATGAAATTATAGCTAGGGGCGAGTAACTATTAGGTTAGCCAGTCAGACTGAGACTAAAAATAAAAGCTCTGTTCAAATCAAATGGAAACACAATAGCTTCAAATTTACATGAAAGAGGGAATTTTAAACAGACTGCTGTGCCCTTGCTGAAAAGAGAAATCCCAATGATACTGCAATCTCAGTCTACAAACAAAAAAAAAAATCAGAATCACAAATTACAGATCACAGGCAACAACATCAGTAACTAAGTTGTCATATACTAACCAGGCACCCATCAAGGTGTGTAATCCCAACAGAGTGCAGATTCCATTCGATGCAGTTATTTACTAACCAAGAAATACTTCCTCACTATTCACCCTCCTTACTTTCCAGTAATCTCATCACAGCAAGTCTTCCTCCCAACTTCACTACCTAACTTGCAGAGTTTCGATAAACACCAAAGCCTTTATAGTTTTCTGCACACCATGAAATTGGAATCCCCCACCCCCAGTAACTCACAACTCAGCTCTCCTCAGGTATTCGTTGACTATCTACGACCACCTTGTTTAGCCTACTCAACCAAACCTTATGCAGTGAAAGGGTTTCTTCTAAGTAGGTATTTATAAGCAACCCCAAGGTTTAGTGACCTTTGAGGCGATTACATTAGTCTAAGGTTGCAGGAAGCACAGTATCCTTTGCCTGGGTGAAGTGGACACTGCTCTCTTCTGTATATATAAAAAAAATTCCTCTAAAGCACATCTAAACATGCTTCAAAGTGACGACCTTACAAGTTGATGAACCAGGTATGCACTTTTCCTACTGCACTATTTTTTTTTTTTTTTAAAGATCCCTAATGCACCATACTTTTGCATTTGTTATGAATGCCTTAACATGACTTGTTCTGAGTCACACAGTACATAAAACAAATAAGAACATAACGAAGTTTGACAGCAGCAGACAGACAGACAGACAGACCTCTCTCAACATACTGCCAAGCATTTTTTTTTTAAACAAATGTGCGAGTACTACAGCTCAGCCAGCAATAGCAAATACAGGGCAGCAGCTGCAAACTACTCCACAGATAATGTAGCATGCACTGTCCCCCATTCACAGCTATAGCAGCAGCTATAAATGGTCTACTGGCATGCTAATGCAATCATGTATCCAGTACGCAACCCTCCCAGCTCATCCACAACCCTTTTTAAATCTTAGTGCCTCTTTACCAGTTTGAATGACACCACATAAAAAATAAGTGCAGCTCAGTGGTGACCACATGTACTTGTACCCTTTTATGCATTTGTTAAGGGTAAAATTCTAATCCAACGTGGACCACTTCCAGACAAAGCAGAGGAGAAAAAAAGTGATAGAAACTCAGGCATTACAGATCCAAACATTGAGTACATTTTAAACAGGTACAACAGTAGACATAAGCTCAAATAAAAACAAAAAATTAGGTACAGTATGAATTAGCAGTAAGTGTCTAGTACTTAGAATTGCAGAATGCACTATCAGTTTAGGAGATTGTCAAGTATGTGTAGATGGCAGACAGTTGAGGCTGCTGCTTAACTTGAATGATATGGTTTTATATGATGTTACATGTGAGGTGATATCCACACTTTGTTTAAACAGATTTTACATCCTTTCTGAATGTTGGGTAAAAGAATGCATCAGTAATATGCTCGGGGATGGACACCAAGTTTTGAGGGGAAAGGACAAGAGAGCTCAGTGTGCCCAAATTCGAAAAAAGGGGTAAGAAGGTTTGGGATGGAGATGCAGTACAGAGAGAGTTTATTTTTCTGAAAATCTACTGGCAAAGAAGGGGGGAGGATTACACATGGATAAGCTTAAAGATCAGAGACCCAAGAGCACAGTAGATCTATTTGGAATGGGTAACCATTTTGCTTTGGCCAAATTGTTGCAGTGATAGTCGCTTTTAGAGCCTACAGTAATAAATCTACAGATGTTGGTAGACATTTGTTGAACATGAGAAAACTTATTTTTGAAGCTGAAACAAGAAACAGTACTCTCGTTGTGGAAGAACACCCTTCCTGATGGCAATCCTGCCTTGGGGTAATTAAAACGTCTTTTTTTTTTTTCCTGCCCAGAATAAGACTTTGTTTTTTGTCATTTGGATGCAGTCAAAGAAAATGAGACTAGGGTCTACAGATCTCTAGGTGTTAGCAAGCCAAGATGTTTTTTAGGGATTCATTGTTGTTTATGGTGATGGACCAGGAGAATGAGAATTTGCTTAGTTTTTGAAAGGGACCAAAATAGAATGTTTTTTTTCTCTCTCTCTGGTATCTGCTCCCTTGTCAGACTGGTCAGAACAAAAAGAGAATCAGTCTTCTCTGGTTTAACTATTCTCTCTAGCACGCTGACCCTTCAAGTCCTACCCAGACCTACATCAAACGTGTTAAAACATTTTTCTTTCGGCACTCATTTTCTAGACTCCCATAAGGCTGAAAAGTGGAAAATGCAAGGAATCCTCAAAAGGTATCCTCACTACGCTGCACTTCACTTGGACGGCATACACCCTGAGATGCTTCATTACGTCAATGTGCTAGTCTACTGTGCCTGTCAGTTTATCATCATGCTGTTAACAAATGTGCACCTTCCAACTAATCAATAACAGTCACTCAGTAGTCTCACTGGTAACAAGTGACATATCAGAATATACCGGCCTGACTAAGGAATTCTAGCAGTTAATACCAGTAAATGAAACACACAATCAGCAGGATACCCTTGACTTACCAAGGAGGGTCCGATTTCTAAAATCAACTGATACAGTAAAACGGTCTCTCTTATATCAGATACCTAGGAACTTCTTAAACAGGTCCTACTCCTGAGCCAATTACCAAGCAGGAAAATTACACATACAGAAGGAACAGATCACAACAGGGACAAACTGGAAAGCAAAGCACAGCTGATCAAACAACAAAGGCCCTGCTCCACAGCTACTAACAGAAGGGGCTGCCTAGGAAGGCAGCACAGTGACTCCCCCAAGTACGATGCATAAGCCTGCCAACAAACAAGATATGAAAAAGCAACATTTTCTTAAGTGTTCATAACTGTACGACTTGGGCCCCTGCTACGTAACATTCTTGACAGCTATGAAAGTTCTCACCTTTGCCCATTCATCAGTAAATGAAAGTTATTTCAAAGAGCAAGACAGACAAAAACAGCCGCCTGTGATCTGAGAGAGTACTTAATTTCAGCAACATGGCCAAACGTAGCAATTCGCTGACCAGAAACACTGTTTATCCATTTGTTGATGTAGTGCTCAAATATGACTAATTCTTTGGAATAGTTTCACTTCATTTTACTACCCGTAGCAAGATACAAAACTGTTGACAGCAGTAAGCACTATAAACTACAAAATTTCTGCTGGCTAGCCTGCTTCATGCAGTCTGAGGTAATTTCCTTTTTTTGCACCAATACAAGATATTCGGACCTTCATCATCTCTGGCAAATCAACATGAAATGGTGATGTCACAGGAAGAACACAACTCCAAGATGAGGTTAACACACTGGAATGTGAATTTTTACTTCAAAAATTTTAATACCCTCATTAGCTAATATAGGAATGACAAACAGCCTGGATATACTCAAATGATACTATAAGCAATTATTTTGCTCAAAAACTACTTTAAATATAGCACATTCCTCTTTGTCAGGGTACATGTTTACCCTAAATTCTTATGATGAGGCTGATGTGTTTTACCAAGCTTTTTTTTCTTCCTTCAAAAATATAACGCTCAGCCTTACAAAATGCAAACAAATCCTGTAATACTTTTTATTAAACAGCACAACTTGCTTCCCTCAACTGCATTATGAAATAATGAGACATGAACAGCATCCACCAAACAGTTTGAAAGTAATGAAAGAGGGCCAAGTACAAGGTTACAGCAATTGTGTAGGCAACTTGCACAAACTGTAGATGACATTTCAACATGGTTAGTGATGCATGGGGATCTCACCACAACCAGAGTCCGATTGTGGCCTGACATTTCAGAGCAGTCTCTCCTTACCTCATGGCTGGGCTCCTACTGCATTCCTCAGGAGTCTCCACATTACCTGCATATAAGCAACGTCTACTCAAGGCACCCTTGGTTCATTCTTAAAAATTCTAAACTGAGCACGGCCTCGCATATGTTGCAGTCTCCTGGTGAGCACGGCCTCGCATATGTTGCAGTCTCCTGGTGAGCACGCCCTCGCATATGTTGCAGTCTTCCTGGTGAGCACGCCCTCGCATATGTTGCAGTCTCCTGGTGAGCACGCCCTCGCATATGTTGCAGTCTCCTGGTGAGCACGCATATGTTGCAGTCTCCTGGTGAGCACGCCCTCGCATATGTTGCAGTCTCCTGGTGAGCACGCCCTCGCATATGTTGCAGTCTCCTGGTGAGCACGCCCTCGCATATGTTGCAGTCTCCTGGTGAGCACATCCTCGCATATGTTGCAGTCTCCTGGTGAGCACGCCCTCGCATATGTTGCAGTCTCCTGGTTAGGACGGCCTTGCATATGATGCAGTCTCCTGGTGAGCACAGCCTTACATATGATGCAGTCTCCTGGTGAGCACGCCCTCGCATATGTTGCAGTCTCCTGGTGAGCACACCCTCGCATATGTTGCAGTCTCCTGGTTAGGACGGCCTTGCATATGATGCAGTCTCCTAGTGAGCACAGCCTTGCATATGATGCAGTCTCCTGGTGAGCACAGCCTTGCACATGCTGCAGTCTCCTGGACCATATTATGCATTTGTCAGTGTCTGCTGATTTGACTTACTGCAGTGGTGAAGACTCCAGACAGAGATGTAAGAGTACTCACCTCAACCAAAAACATTCCCTCTGCAGTAGGGGGAAGGGAAACAGGACTGCAACAGTGAAAACATGACTATCGACAGATATGGTTAGGGTGCTACACACAACTGTACTGTGTTTGTGGGGTCACTGCTGCAGTCATAACTTACTGAGATGATTCCCAAAGTTTATACAGTCCAAGTGAGTGGCTAGCCAAATGCCTTGATAAGGACTGGAATACGTCCTTCAGGACAACGAAAGCAAATTTAGCCCTAGCCACAGAGATCAAGATCATCTCAAGCCTGTGCCTACAGAAGGTATGAAAAGTGAGGACAATGTGTCTACTTCTAGAGTGTTTTAGGCAATAATTTATAATTATGTGCTCACCATAACTCTGCATCTGTGTTGTTTTTGGCCTTCCTCAACTGATGGGTCTCAGCTTTGAACTAGGATCTGTCCTCGGACACTTGACAGACTTTAGGCTCTGTAGCCTGAGCTTCTCTCCTTACTTACCCATAAACCCTTGTCTACTTCTAAGTTACGTCAGATCGAGTTTGCCCTCCATGTAGTTGAACACAACATATAAATGGAAATCAGTCAATCCCGAGGCAAAACACACAAATATGACAGGAAGATGTGAAACAGAAAGAACAGACAAAGAGGACTCTGAAGCCCACACAGTGAAAAAAAAAATAAGGAATATTCCTCAGGACAAACAAGGAACCAGTCAAAGGAAAGAGGACTGGTGGACGTTGATAAACAATGAAAACAGGCAACACAGATGAATAGTTCTGTAAAGTACATAACTATAAATGCTGGATGTCTTTTTCATCTATTCCTCAAATGATGGAACAGCGTCCTCAGAGGAGTCAAAACCTGCCCTATTCCTAAACAAGATATCTAACTTGCAATAAGCTACAAAGGTATGAGAACTGGACCAAGAAACAGCTGCAGAAATGTCATCAACAGATGCTTTAGACCAAAAAGCAGATAATGCAGCCACAGACCTTGTGGAGTGTGCTTCAGGATGTTTGGGCCTGAAGAATTAGTGGAGGAACATAATTCTTAACTGGGGGCCAAAGCAGCAAGGCACCCTTAAGAAAGGCTACGTACAATTTTAAGGAAGCTAAGCATAAACAATCTACACCCGGGTGAAAATTTAAGATGGCGGCCAACTGTATCTTGATAATTGAATAACTAGCTCCATCATTGAAAATGGAGGTGAGAAAATCATGAATAGCTGGAACTGGTGCAGAAAAGGAGTCTTGTATTTGATGGACCCAAAAGAGAAATATTTCCATTTACTTTTATAAAGTTGACTGGCAGAGGCTTTTTGGGATGATATCAAAATTAAAATGTGGTAAACAGGAAGAAAAGCCTGCAAATTCTAGCCACTACTGAAAGTTCAGAAACCATGCTCTCAATTTGAGACAGCAAGTCTGGGTAAGGCAGCAAGTCGTGAAAAGGATCCAGCACAAAGGGAAGGTGAACTAGGTGAGGCCCTAAGAAGGGGAACCATATTTGGTGAGGCCAGAAGGGGGGCAATGAGGATCACCTTGCACTTCCGTTGTAATGCTTTCTGCATACACTTGAAGATGACCGGAGCAAGAGGAATGGGATATAACAGACCTGAGGGCCAACCCTGTACTTAAGAGTCACTTGGTGTCTGCCCCCTGCGGAAGGATCAGGGCAAAGTACTTGCTGCACTTAGCAGTGATGCAAGGAGCAAAGAGGTCACAGCATGGCTGACCCCATTGGCAAAATATTTCTGCCACTAACTGGCTGAGAGACTACTCATGAGGGAGCAAGACCTGCTCAGTTTGTCTACTAGCATGCAGGTTTTCCTCAGAATATGCATTGCCAACAGAAAGCAGCCAGATGAGATCGCCCACCGCCAAACTCTCATTGCCTTCCTGCATAGCGAGTAAGATCTGGTACCCCCTTGTTTGTTGATGCACCAGACCACCAACATGCTGCGCATCTGAATTGTAACCATCTCTACTGGGAAAACATCTTGAAAACACCTGCAACACAAAGGACTGCTCTCATTCCTAGACAATGATGTGAAGACTGGGTTCTGTCTGGTACCACATGCCTTGGTCCGTCCTTCCCAAGTAATGACCCCCCCCCTCCCTACCTCAGTTGGGAGGCATCCGTAGTCATTGTGGCCTTGGGAGAGGGAAGAATGTAAGAGCAGCCCTGAGGAACGTCCTCTGCATGAATCCACCATGCTGTGTGTCAACTGTACACACTTGTGATGCAAACGGAAGTAGTCAATGGCTGACATCTCATTAACCACTGTATCACTAGAGTCCACTGTAATATTCCTATCTGGAAGCATGCTAAAGGGAACTAGTACTATGAAGGCTACCATAAAACCTATTAGTTGGAGAACAAATTTGGTTGGAGGTGAAAAAAAAGTAAGATGTGTAATGCCTACTTCTTTAAGGTCTCCAAACATGTTTGAGATGGGCTTCCACTTGTGACTTGGTACCTATATGGGCTCCAATGAACTCTACCAGAGTTTGAGTTGGGTAAAGTTGAGACTTGTAGAGAGGTTTACAGTAATGACCAGCTGGGAATAGAGATGCAGCAAGTGATCCCTGGCCTGTAGCAGTACAGGCTTGGTTGGAAGCAGATAGGAGCCAGTCATCTAGACACGGAAACACCCAGAATCCTTACAGTCTCAGGTGAGCTGCAATCACTGCCATACATTTGGTGAACACCTTGGGGGCTGTGGCAAAACCACAGGGTAGTGCTCTGAAGTGGCAGTGGGCGGCTCCCAACTGGAAGCATAAATATTTCTTGGAGTATTTGATACGACAGTACACATCCTGAAGATCTATAGAACACATCCACCTGTCCTTCCTTAAAAGAGGCAGGATGGACTGAACCATGACCAACTGGTGCACAATGTTTCACAAACTGATTTACATTCCTGAGATGCAAAATTGGTCTTGGGTCTCCAGTCTTTTTTGGCACTAAAGAATCTTAAGTTAGTTCTGGATCCTTGCTGGTCTGGTGGGATTAGATGGATGATATTTCTAGCGGCTTTTGTATTTCTATAGCTGCAGCTTTCCTCTGGGTGGAACTCTGGGAATTCTTTTGTTGCGTCTTGAGGAAAATGGTATACAATAACTTCCGCACATAAAAATTTGCACCCAAGAATCTTGGGTAATGGCTACTCAGGCTTGTGGATGCAGGGGATAGGTGTTCCAAAGTGCAACAGTTGAGTAACCCTTCACAGATGCTGATAGGGCTTCTCTGAGAAAGGGCCTCGAGTCCTGATGTTGCAGGCCACCTCTGTTGCCAGGATGGCATCTTCCATTATAATTCCTCTCTCTACCGTGATGGGATCTTTCTCAACAGTAGTCTTGGGAAGAACCTTGTGACTTTCTGAAGCATATATTTCTGCCACCTCTCTGGTTTCAGGAAACAGTCCTCTGAGCGGTAGAAAAATGGATTCCCATTACAGAAAGTCTTCCCATGTTGCTTGTTCCTGGAGAAAGTCTCTCTCACCTTAGGACTAAATAAGGTGGATACATCAAAAGGGGCACTGATGAATGAAGAAATGCTTCGTACAGTCAAGAGATGCACATCCAGGGATGCCTTCTAGCGGTTAAGCCTGAACCCGCCACTCTAGCTGCTCCCTCTGAGGCATGAGAGATCAAACTCATGGAAGCACTGGATAAGGCTAGAGGGTGGCCAGCTGTGAACAAATGGTTTTCAGATCCTCTGCAGACATGGACCCGGAGAGGGTATTGGAGAACTATTCGATCAGTTCCCTTTGAAATCTCTTAACATCTGCCAAAAAACCAGGGACCTGAGGGCAAAGGTTGCTGACATGTGACCAAGCTTCCCAAATCTGTCCAATGCCCTAGATTCCCTATTAGGAGGGAGGGCAGTAGAGCTCTGTTCTGCTAGCTATCGCCAAATGGCTGCTGTAACCACCCTAGCATTCACAGGGGGACCCTTTCTCAATGAGCCCTATTCTTTTGGTGCAACCACGATATTTGTCCGGGCATTTAGGGATGGGTTCCATGACATCCGGATACTTCTAAGACCAGTGGGAAATGAGGTGTACCCTCTCATCCGCCATGGGGACTACCCAAGTCATAGCTGAGTCAGCTCCAAAAGTCTCTAAGAACAATGAATCCTCTTGGGGGAAGGGAGGGGGGGGTGTCAGATGACCAACTTCCTTTCTGTTTCAAAAGTTAGAGTATCTCTATAAATGAAACGTCTTCAAGGGGTAATCTGAGGACTCCTCCCCTTCATCGAAGTCAGTGTCTTTGGTTAATGAGAGTCTAGGTGTCTCCTTTTACACAATTGCTTCGGGGGGGGGGGGTGTTCTTCGGTGAGAGGTTCCAGAGAGGATTCTGAAGTGCCAGCAGTCTCCTGGATGAGGATAGTCTCAAGACTTGCCTGGACCAACTGTCCCGATGAGACAGGATGAAAAAACCCAGCTTCCATAGCAGAAAAATCATGGTTGTGTACACTCAACATAAATGTAGATGTTCGAGTGTATTCACTGTTGCAGTCATCACACTTGGGTTATCCTGCCAGGGGTAGCCCTCAGTCGGCCCAAATACCAGAGATTTAGTATTTCTGGGTCGGTTGCTGTCACTCCAGGACTGACGTCAGGTCGTTAGTGGTATAAAGACGGGCAGCCGACACCATTACATCAGTTTTTCTTGCCCCAAATGTCAGGAGCCCCCAAATAGGGAGCTAGGTTATGGTGAAATAACACCACCAGTAGAAAGTAAATACCAAATACCACTGTAAGGAGTGAGGGAGAGAGAGAGACAAGGGGGATGGAGGGTGGGAAACCAGAACCGCAACAGTGAATACACTCGAACATCTACATTTATGGTGAGTGTACACAACTGTACTATGTTCTACGTGTTTCACTGTTGCAGTCATCACACACGGGTTGATTCCCAAAGCTGAAGAAATGGGTGGAAGCAGTCAAGAAGAGTTGGGGCTGGCTAGAATGCCCTGCAGGACTGCAGTTGCAAAGCCTGCCCTGGAACTGGAAAAGATAGGCAGTTGGCAATGCTTGGTGAAGGTGAGAACAGAACTCCATATTGCAGCCTCCAGGATGTCCCTGGTAGGGACCCCTCTGAGAAAAGCTGCAGAGGTGGCAGTTGCCCTAGTGGAATGTGTTCTGACCCCTATGGGAGTGGTTTCCCATGGTGTGTTTGTAAAAGAAATGGATACAGTGTGCTATCCATTTGGAAATGGTTTGTTTTCCATGGCCTTGCCCTCTGCCCCTGCTGCAAAGCTAACCAGTAACTGGTCAGATTTCCTAAGGGACTTAGTCCTATCCAGGCAGAATCTGAGCTGTCTGTGCACATCTAAAGAGTGCAGGATCCTTTCCCCCTTCCTTTGAGGTGTAGGGAAAGAAATTGGGCAAATGAATAGATTGGTTGAGAGCCACAATGGACATTACTTTAGGCATGAAAGTTGGGTCAGTCCTGAAGGAGACCCTGTCAGCATGGAAAATGATGAAGGGTTCCATAGCCATGAGTGTTTGTTACTCAAGACACTCTTCTAGCTGAAGTGATGGCCAGGAGCAAGACTGTTTTCCAGGAGAGGAATTTTAACTATGCTGAAGCTGCAGGCTCAAAGGGGGATAGTGTGAGCGTTTCCAACACAAAGTTAAGGTCTCAAGAAGGGGTAGGGACTCTTCTGGGTGGCCTTAAGTTGTTAGCCCCCTCTAAGGAACTGCTTGATGGGGGGGGGGGTGAAAATAGAGGTGGCTCTGTGCTGTAATGAGCAGAGATGGCAGAGGCATGGATTTTTAATAGAAGAGAAGGATAGGCCCCCTGTGAAGCAGGTCTGCTAGGTAATCCAGTATGAGACGTAAGGAGGGCTGTTGCTGGTTCAGCTCCTTTATCCTGGATCCAGGAGCAATACCCTTACAACTTGTCAGCATAGGATTTTCTAGTGCTGGGTCATCCGGCTTCACATACAACATCCAGGACTTGCTTACTTAGGCTGGCCATTGAAGATGTCAAAGAATAAGACGGGCTATCAGGCTCAGGGTCTGCAATTGTGGAAGCAAGAACTCTCCCTTTTGCTGCGTCAGGAGAGTTGGAATCTGAGGAAGGTGCCACGGAGGCAACGGTGACAGGCTGCGCAATAGTGGATATTAGTGTTGGCGTGGCCAGTCTGGGGCAATCAGGATTGCCTTTGATTTTTGAGTAACACCCTTGTAAGAAGAGGTAGAGAGGAAAATACACAGATCAAGAGGCTTACCTACTGGAAGGATAGGGAATCCACTTTCCAGGCCTTGCTGTGAGGTTCCCTGGTGCAGAATTTGTTGAGCTGGTGGTTGCTGTGGGAGTCAAATAGGTCCACCTTCGGGGTACCCCATTTCTGGGTTACGAGGCTGAAGGGGCTGTGGTTTAATTGCCACTCATGAGGGTCTAGGAGATTTCTGCTTAAGTTGTCTGGCAAAGAGTTTTGGTTGCCTGGCAAGAATTGTGCTAGCAGGTGAATCTGCACGGCTGAAGCCGTGTGCCAAAGGGTTATGGGCTAGCCTGTAAAAGGGGCAAGAGAGGATCCCTCACTGCTTGTTGATGTACCACATCACTGTGGTGTTGTCTGTTTTGATTAGTAGAGGCCTCAGAGAGAGTAGGAGTCTGAAAGCTGTCAGAGCATGCTGAACAGCGAGCATCTCTTTTTGGGTGATGTGCAGATGAATTTGATTTGGGCTCCAGTGGCCCTGAATGCACCTGCCATCCAGGTGTGCACCCCAGGCATAGTCTGATGCATCTGTGATTAGGGTCTGGGTGGCGTGGGGCTGTGAAAAGGGAAGTCCCTTGTTGTGGTCGCATGCTGCTGCCCACCAAAGAAAATCTTTCCTTAGACAACGTATCATAGGTATAACAGTTTCCAGGTCCTGAAAATGTTTACACCAAAGGCATTTTAAGTACCACTGAAGTTTCCTCATACGTAGTCTATCATATGGAATTAGTAGAATGCAGGAGGCCATGAACCCTAGAGCTTGCAGGATTTTCCTTGCAGATAACTGGGTTCCTGTGGCTAGTTGAGAGAAGTAGCCTGTCAGGCTTGTTTTTCTGGAGTAAGGAATGCCATCTAGGATGCTGTGTCGAGGCTTGCTCCCAGGAATACAATTTTCTGACTGTGGACTAGTTTGGATCTCTTTTCATTTATAGTGTACTGCAGTGAAGTCAGTAGATCTTTTACAAATGTCAGGTGCTGTAACAGCTTTTCCTGACTGTCTGCCTGAATTACGGGCAGATATGAATATTTCTTTGTCTGCAAAAAGCAATGCCTGGAGCAAGGCACTTCGTCAAAACTCTGGGAGCAGTGGATAAGCCAAATGCTTAGACGGAAGCGCAGAGAAAGTACAGTTGTGTAGAATTACCATAAATGTAGATGTTCGAGTGTATTCACTGTTGCAGTCATCACATTTGGGATATCTGCTTGCAGTAGCCCTCAGTCAGCCTGATTAACAAAGTCATGGGTCCTGCATCGGTTGCGGTCTCTTCTTCCATGACGTCAGGTAGTCAGGGGTATAAAACATGTAGCCAACGCCATTACATCAGTTTTTCTTGCCCCAAGATGTCAGGTGCCCCCTTAATGGGAAGCAATAAAACACACACACACATACATACATATATATATATATATATATATATATATATATATATATACACACACACACAAAGAATATACCTTCAACAAAAAGGCAAATACACCAAAAAGCTTTTAAGCATAGTAAAGGGGAGTACAGGTATAGCCAAAAAAAAGTCAGGGGGCTGGAGGGAAGGTAACCAGGACTGCAGCAGTGAATACACTCTAACTTCCACATTTATGGTAAGTGTACACAACTGCACTATGTTCTTCTTGTTTCACTGGTGCAGTGATCACACTTGGGTAGATTCCCAAAGCTAAGGATGGGAGGAGGAATTTAGATAGCATTAGGACTATCTATAAGACCCTGCAACATTGCAGTGGCAAAGCCAGCTCTGGATTTAGAGAAAATTGGCAAATGGTAATGCTTGGTGAAAATATGTACAGAACTCCAGGTAGCAGCTTCTAGAATGTCCCAGGTAGGGACACCTCTGAGAAAGGCTGTAGAGGTAGATGCAGCCCTGGTTGAATGGGGTCTGATCCCCTGTGGGATATGCTTTCCATGGTGCTTATAGCAGAAATGAATGCAATGGCTTTATCCATTTAGAAATGGTTTACTTTGAAATAGCCTTCCCCTCTGCCCCTGCAGCAAATGCCACCAACAGTTGTTCAGATTTCCTTTGAAGTTTAGTCCTGTCCAAGTAAAATCCAAGTTGTCTGTGCACATCTAAAGAGTGCAGTACCCGTTTCCCTTTGTTCTGTGGATTAGGAAAGAAGGTTGGCAAATGAATGGACTGATTAAGAGCCACACTGGATACATACCACCTTGGGCATGAAGGAGGGATTGGTTCTGAAGGACATCCTGTCCGCATGAAAGATGATGAATGGCTCCACTGCCATAAAGTAATTCAGATACCCTTCTTGCTGAAATGACTGCTAAAAGGAAGGCTGTTTTCCAAGAAAATAATTTTAAATCTGCACTAGCAGCCGACTTGAAAGGAGGAAGAGTGAGTTTCTCCAATACAAAGTTAAGGTCTCAGACTGGAGGTGGGGCTCTTTTGGGTGGTCTTAAATTTTTGGCCCCAATGAGAAACTGCTTGAGCAGTGGATGAGGGAAGAGAGAAGGTTCTGTGTTATAATGAGCTGAAATGGCTGAGGTGTGAATTTTGATGGAGGAGAAAGAAAGGCCCTTGTGAAGCATCTCAGTTAAGTTATGTAGAATCTGTGGTACGTTAGGCGCTGCTGTGCTCATCCCTTGAGACTGGTTCCAGGCACAGAATCTTTTCCATTTTGCAGCATAAGATTTTCTACTACTAGGCCTCCTTGCCTCTAAAATGATATCCATCACTGGTTTACTGAGGGATGGTAAAGAAGAGATTATGTAATTAGCCAGGCTGCTAGGTTCAGGGTTTGAAGATGAGGGTGCAGAATCTGGTTTGCTGAGACAACAGGGTAGGGGTCTGAGGCAAGTGCCATGGGACCAACAGTGACACACTGCGCAAGAGGGAGTACCACTGTTGGCGAGGCCAGTCTGGTGCAATCAATATTGTCCTTAGTTTGTCCCGTTTGATCTTTAGTAGTACTTTGGAGAGAAAAGGCAGAGGAGGAAAGGCATAAACTGATAGGGTTTTCCAGCTGAAGGACAGAGCATCCATTTTCCAAGCTCGTTTGTGGGGAATCCTTGAGCAAAATTTGTCCAACTGGTAGTTCTGGGGGAGGCAAACAGGTCTATATCTGGGCTCCCCCATTTGTTTGTCAACATGTTGAAAATCTTTGGTTCCAGTTTCCACTCGTGTGGGTCCCTGAGGTTTCTGCTTAATCCGTCTGCCAGTCTATTTAGTTCTCCTGGCAGGAATTGAGCTTGTAGATGCACTTGGTAGCTCAAGGCTGTGTTCCACAATGCCATGGCTAGTCTGCGGAGGGGGTATGAATGGGTACCCCCCCTGCTTGTTTATGTACCACATAACAGTGGTGTTGTCAGTCTTTACCATTAATTGTCCTGGAAGAATGTGGTCCTTGAAGGCCGTCACAGCATTCTGTACAGCTAACATTTCTTTCAGACTGATATGTAGGTGCATTTGACTAGGGTTCCATTTGCCCTGAATGTACTTCCCTGCCAAGTGGGCCTCCCATGCATAGGCAGATGCATCTGTTAGGGTTTGGGTGGCAGGGGGTAGAGTGAATGGTAGTCCCTTGTTCTGGTGGCAGGCCTCTGCCCACCAAAAGAACTCTAGGCATAGGCAAGGTATGATAGGAATCAATGCTTCCAGATCCTGAGAATGTTGACACCATAGGCTTTTTAGATACCATTTGTATTTTCCTCATATGCAGTCTTGCATACGGAATTAGAAGAATGCAGGAGGCCATGAACCCAAAGGTTTGCAGTACTTGCCTTGCAGATATAGCAGGGTTTTTGTGGCCACTAGTTTGAACTTGGTTGTCAAATTAATTTGTTTCTCTAGCGTGAGGAAAGCCATCTGGGAAGCTGCATTCATGCTTGCTCCCAGGAATATAAATTTTTGACAGGGCACCAGGTGTGATTTATTTTCGTTTATGGTGTACCCCAGATAAGTTAGCACCCTTTGTACAAAGGCCAGATGATTCAAAAGTATGTCCTGGCTTTCTGACTGAATTAGACAATCGTCCAGGTATGGGTATATTTGAATATTTCTTTGCCTGCAAAATGCAATGACTGGAGCAAGGCACTTTGTGAATACCCTGGGTGCAGTAGATAAGCCAAAGGGCAGTGAAGAGAACTGATAGTGCATGTAGCCTGCTTTGAAGCATAGATATCTTCTGCAAGATTCCCAGATTGGGATGTGCAGATATGCTTCCTTTAAATCGAGTGTTGCCAACCAGGCATCTTTGCCTAGCATAGGAAACAACTGGTGAAGAGTCAGCATCTTGAATTTTGGAATCACCAAAAAGGTGTTTAGAGTAGACAGGTCTAGGATAGGACGCCATGAATTGCGTTTTCTGGGTACTAGGAAAAGTCTCGAGTAGAACCCTTGTCCCTTTTCCACTTCTGGTAAAGTTTGACTAGCCTGTATGCTTAAGAGAGAGTACTTGCTTTTGAACCTCTACCCACCGATTTGGGGGTAGTTCTGGCCAACCGTTTGGGGTTGGTAATGTATGGAAGTGAACTCTGTATCCTTGGGACACTATATTTAAAACACATTTGTCCTGGATAATGTTTTAAAGTGAAAACATTGAGACAGTTTACCATAGGGGGAGTTTTACTACTCCCAGATTTGGAAGTGGGGGCCCCCCACTTCTTAGTCCTGTGCGTACCCTGGGACTGAAGCCTGGGTGTTCTGCTGGATCTGGGTTTGGACTGAGAAGGCCTGGAAGAGGCAGGAAAGGACCAATTCTTAGAAGGCCAATGCCTACTAAATCTTAGAGGTTGTACTTGTAAGAAATCTTTAACAGTTTGCATAGATTTAGCTTTTTCCTCCATCTTTTTAAGAACTGCCTTATTGCCAAACAGGCGGTCCTGATTTAAGGGAGCATCCAGAAATTTAGCTTTAACATGATCTGGCAAGGATTGCTCCTTAAGCCAAGCATGCCTTCTAAGTACAGACCGAGTGACAGCAGCCCTGCAAGATGCATCTAATGAATCAAAACCATATTGCAAAGTATGTTTTCCAACTTGTTCAGAAGAATGCATTAAATCCTGTAAATCCTTATTTTCAGCACCATCAGGAATCAACATTTTCTGTTTAAGCAATCCAATAATATGCTGCTGACACTAACATATGAAACTGGCAGTTTAAGGCCCTAATGGCCAAGGTTGCAGAAGTGTATACCTGAAGTCTCTATCAGAGGAGGTAGGATTTTTGGCAGTAGTAGCTTTAATGCCCTTGGGTCCCTGTGAAATGGTCTCAGGATCCTCAGTAGGATTTTTGAAAAGGAACTTGAGAGTCAGGAACCCTGCAATATCTATCAGGTTTTCTGGGAGCAGGAGGTAGAGAGTCAGGGGCCAAGCTAGATTCCAAAAAGGCATCATCAACAATGTCTAGTACAGGAGGGATAGCTAAAGGCCTGTGCTGGGTCAGGAGTAAGAAATCCCTAAGGCTCATTTTAGAATCAGAGAAATCCTGACTTTCCCAAAGAAAATGCTCCCTAAGAGTATGCAAGGTTTCACCAAAAGAGAAATTCTCCGGGGGCCAGAGGGAATAGAGTCCTCAGCATCAGAATCCTCATAGGTAGATAAGGGTAAATCCTGGTCACCAGAGGAAACAGAAATTTCAGAATCCTGGTCAGAAGTATCATAAGCAAACTCAGTCCTAGGTCTATTAGAGGGGGAAGGTTGGCCTCCTCTGATTAAAGTTAATAAGGTCTTTAGCCATTCTTATCATTTGTTTTTTAGGCATAGAGGCCTGACCATGTGGTCTGGGCATCAGTTTTCTAGGCATGGTTCAAGTTTTAGACCTTGAAGAAGAAGATGGCATTGGTTTAACATGCAAGTCAGTAGGCCTGAATACACCCTCAGAAGGCGGTGCCTGCACAGCTGCTCTGGACCCATCCAAGCTAGAGACATCTGCAGGTTCCACAGCTGAAGCATCTCGCGGCATACCGGATTCCGAATGGGTCTCAGTAGAGGCCTGCGAATCCGAATTAGCGGATATCAGGGGCTGCGAAAGTGCCTCACTGAGTACCGGCGAACTGGCGACTGGCTTAAGAGAAGCGTTGTCGGCACCTTTGGACCTAGGCGGCCTGTCTCTGTCTTTATCTTTGCATTTTTTTTTCGGAATGTCGGTAGTCGGATGGCTTACCGAAGACATATCTGGATAACTGAACGAAGCACCAAAATATTTAGAAGCGAAAATATACCGACGATGGATAGTTCGTGGTTTAAATAAGGCACAAAACCGACGAGGTACGTCGTGGACAAGGCCTAGGCAAGGAATAAGGTACGAATGAAAATCTTTATGAGGTATTTGCTTTCCACAAGAAATGCAATTAATTACTATTACTGACATCGGTTTAGAGCAATAAAAGTTTTCCCCAATGGGGTTACTTAGCTTTTAGTTGAAGATTTCGGTTTTGAAACTCGAAAACAAAAATTTCAGGAGTTGGCCGACTGGCACTTGCGAACTGCTTCTGCTTCGGGCACCGCACAGCAAGAAAGACTGATGTAATGGTGTCAGCTGCATGTTTTATACCCCTGACTACCTGATGTCAGGGAAGAAGAGACAGCAAAATGACACAGAACCCAAGACTTTGTTAATCAGGCCGACTGAGGGCTACTGCAATCAGGTAACCCAAATGCGATGACTGCAACAGTGAAACACGAAGAAAGTACAGTTTTGTACCTACCATAAATGTAGATGTCCGAACTGGATAGCATCTGCAGTCATAACAAGTGGGTTGTCGCAGCCCTGCAGTCTTCGCTGATGTCGCACTCCACCCGGCGTCATCTCTGTTGGCCGGGTATAAAGCATCTTTCCTCAGTGTTTCTTGCCCCAGATGCCAGTAGCCCTCTTGCAGGCTAAAATTTGGATAGATGCCAATGTTTCCAAATAGATAGAGTAAACACAACAATAAGCATATATGTACATATATACAAACAAATACACCATAAAAGACTCCCCAACAGCTAGCTATTAGGAGGGTAAACACCCTAGGAGTACCACAGAGGGAAGGAGGAGGGTAATCCTGACTGCAGATGCTATCCAGTTGACATCTACATTTATGGTAGGTACAAAACTGTACTATGTCCTTCATGGATGCATCTGCAGTCATAAGGTAGAATACCATAGCCAACTAGGGAGGAGGATAAAAGTAGATTATGGTGTGTTTAGGATCCCTTGCAGTACAGCAGTGGCAAACCCTGCTCGGGATCTGGAATATAGAGGCAAATTATAATGCTTGGCAAATGTATGCACGGAGGTCCCTCAATAATGTCATGGTTGCCACTCCTCGTAAGAAGGCTGTGGTAGTGGCTGTTGCCCTTGTAGAATGAGGTCTTATGTTCTGTGGAATTGGTTTTCCATGGAAGGAGTAACAGTATCGTATGCAATTTCCTATCCATTTGGAGATTGTCTGTTTGGAAATAGCTTTTCCTTCCCTTCCTGTTGCATAGGCTAAAGTTGGTCAGTCTTTCTGCTATTTTTTGTTCTGTCCAAGTAGTAGCGTAGCTGTCTATGTACATCCAAGGTATGCAGTATTCTTTCCCCTCTGTTTTGTGGGATGGGAAAGAAGGTAGGTAGGTGGATTGCCTGGTTTAAAGATACTCTGGATACCACCTTGGGCATAAATGTAGGATTAGTCCTCATGGACACTCTATCTTGGTGGAAGATTAGGAAGGGTTGCACTGCCATTAAGGCCTGTAGTTCTGAAACCCTCCTTGCTGAAGTAATTGCCAGTAGGAAAGCAGTTTTCCATGACAGGTGTTGTAGGTCTGCTGTTGCTGCTGGTTCAAAGGGTGATAGTGTCAGTTTTTCTAGCACAAAGTTTAAATCCCAAGCTGGTAATGGTGGTTTCCTTGGAGGTTTTACATTCTTGATTCCTCTGAGGAACTGCCTGAGCAAAGGGTGAGAAAACAGGTGGATCAAAGCTGTATTCTGCTGGAAATAGCTGATGCATGTATCTTGATGGAGGAGTAGGACAGGCCTGAATGAAGAAGTTCAGCCAGATACTCCAGAATGTTAGGCATATCTATGTTGGACACATCTTTTCCTCTTTCCGTCTCCAAATGACAAACCTTTTCCATTTTCCAGCATAGTTCCTTCTTGTTGAAGGTCTGCTTCAGAATAATGTCTTTAACTCTTTGGGAAAGTTCTGGGTTAGCTGCTGCTATGTGATGTTCCATGCAGTCAGTTGCAGCGTTTAGGTTTGGATGTATGATGCTGTAGTTGTTCTGAGTTAACATCAAAGGCATCAGGGGTATTGGCCACATATTGTTCGAGACATGCTCTTCAGTAGTGGGTACCAGTGTTGTCTTGGCCAGTTTGGAGCTATCAGGATTATCTTTGGACGTTCTTCCTTGATTTTAGTAGTACCTTGTGTATCAAAGGAAGAGGTGGGAATGCATATGCTGTTAGGCCTTTCCAGTTGAAGGAGAGTGAGTCCACCTTCCATGCTAGTGGGTGGAATGTCCTTGTGCAGAATTTTTGAGCTGGTGAGTGATGCGAATAGGTCTATCTGTGGCATTCCCATTTCTTTGAGATGGTCTTGAAGATGTCCGGTGCAGCTTCCATTCGTGGGCATCGAAGTGGTTCTGCTTAATATGTCTGCTAGAGTATTGTCTTTTCGGTACAAATATTGCCTGTAACTGAATGTTGTAGCTGAGTGCCAGGGTCCACAGCTCCAAGGTCATTCTGCATAGTATGAATGAGTGCCTCCCTGTTTGTTGATGTACCACATGACTGTGGTGTTGTCTGTCCTTATCATCAACTGGCCCTCTTTGAGAAATGGTTTGAACTTTTGGATTGCCAGTTTTACTGCCAGCATTTCTTTTAGATTGATGTGCAGATGAAGTTGATCCTGTGTCCACAATCCTTGCACATTTGTCCAGCATGTGGGCCCCCATCTGTTGTGATGGTCTGGCTTGGTTGACATCTGCGAAAGGGTAGGCCTGGGTTTGACTGGCATGCCTGTGCCCACCATAGGAACTCCTGTTTTAAGCATGGAATTAGTGGAATTTCTGTTTCTAGACTGTGTCTGTGCTGGGACCATAAATTCTTTAGGCACCACTGTAGTTTCCTCATATGTAGTCTGGCAAATGGGACCAAGATTATGCATGATGCCATGAAGCCCAAGGCCTGCAGAACTTTTCTTGCTGTTAACTTGTTCAGTTTTGTTAGTGCCAAGAAGTGGAAGTTCTTTTTGTTTTCTGTAGTCAGGAATGCCATTTGTTGTACTGTGTCCAATTCAAGAATGTCCTTGTTTGGGATGGTATCAGCCTTGACTTTTGTAAATTGACTGTGTATCCCAGTCCTTGTAGCAAGTAAATGACCCTTTGTAAATCTGTTGTCAGCTTGCTTTTGTTGTCCCCTTGTAGCAGGCAGTCGTCCAGGTATGGGTAAATTTGAATTCCTGTAGTCTGCAATGTACTGATGCCAGGCATTTTGTGAATACTCTGGGAGTAGATAAGCCAAAGGGCAATGCTGAGAATTGATAGTGCTCTGATCCTGCAAGAAATCTGAGGTATCTTCTGCAGATTGGTCGAATGGGGCGTGCAGGTATGCCTCCTTGAGATCTAGAGTTACCAGCCAAGACTCCTTGCCCAGCATGGGAAGAAGTTGCTGTAAGGTCAGCATTTTGAATTTTGGGACAATGATGTATGTATTTAAGGTGGACAGGTCGAGAATTGGTCTCCAACTTTTCCTTTCTTGGAACTAGGAATAGTCTGGAATAGAACCCGTTCTGCTGTTGGCACTCTTTCCACAGCTCTCATGTTTGCTAACTCCATTATCTGGCGTAGAGCCTCTGTTTTTGATTTGGAGGTAGATTTGGCATTCCTCTTTTGACTGGTAAAGTGTGGAAGTGAAACCGGTAACCTTGATTTATGGTTTGTAAAATTTTGTTATGTAGTGCCAGTTCTTTGAAAAGTTAACTTTCCGCCTAGAGGAGCTGCTATTTGTTCCCTGGTGTCACTGTGGTTGTGTTGATGTAGTGGCAGTGGCTGTGTCTGTGCCTCTGTTGTTACCTTGCCACTGGCACCTCCTCTGGATTGGTTTCTGCCTCTGGAGCGTCTATTCCTGCCCCTTTGAAATTTTGTGGAGTCAGGAAAGGACCAATTTTGGCAGGCCAGTTCCTGCTAAACCTTGGGGTTGAACCTGCAAGAAATCTTTAACAGTTTGAACAGATTTTGCCTTTTCTTCCATTTTCTTCATAACCTGCTGGGCAGGTGTACCAAACAAACTTGTCTTGTCCATAGGAGCATCTAGCAACTTAGCTTTAACATGATCCGGTAAAGCTTGTTCCTTTAGCCATGCATGCCTTCTTATCACTGTGCCTGTCATGGCTGATCTAAATGAAGCCTCCAGTGCATCATAGCCACATTTTAAGGAATGGTTGCTAACCTGTTGTATGTTATTTACCATCTCTAATACATATTTCTTATCAAGAGATTCATCAGTGGTTAGTTTTTAGTTAACTGATCAAGCATAAACTCTTGGTATTGTATCATGTGAAACTGACAGTTTAAAGCTCTAGCTGAGAGAGTAGCTGAAGTGTAGACCTTTTACCCCATCTGTCTAATGACCTTGCTTCCCTTTCAGAAGGAATAGGGTTTTAGCTGTACTGCCTTGGGACCCTGGGATATAGTTTCTGGGTCTGCAAGTGGGGCCTTGTAAAGGTGGTGATGAGTATCTGGCACCCTGTAAAATCTGTCTGGTTTGGCAGGGCAGGGGAGAATCTGGCAAACATCATTGAAAGCATCCACCACAGAGAGAACAGGAGGTATAGCTAAGGGCCTGTGTGGGAGGTGCAGAAAAGTTCTAAGTCTTTTCTGGAATCTGAAAAATCCTGTTGCTGCCATTGGAACTGTTCTCGCATGGCAAGGTTTCCCCAAAGGAGAATTCTTCTGGTGGGGAAGCAGCTGGAATGGATTCTTCAGCATCAGAATCTTCAAAATTGGAGAAGGGAGCCTCTGGCTGGTCAGTTATGTCTGATTCATTAGCAGAATCATCAGAAGACACTGGCTCAGGGCTGTGCCCTAGGTCTCTTCTCTGGGGCTGAGAGGCCCTGTCTGGGTGAGATTGAGATCCTCTAATTAAAGAAATTAAATCTTCTGCCAAAGGAAGAGGGCCTGGATGTGGGGGTTTAACAGGCACTGTTTTAGTAGTCTTGGCTGCTTTAGGCCTTAATGGACATGACTGGGATGGTGTCTGATAAGTCAACCACCGTAGTGGGCAAAATTTCTGAGGTCGATTCAAGAGTTGTAGCAGGGGCCTCAGTTGTAAGAATAGGTTCAGCTGTATTTTGATCAGTTTTCTCGGTTTCGCCGAAACCGTGGATTTTTGGTAGATTGGGTAGTCGGAGGATCAAACTGTTCTGCAAACTCCGACGTTCGTCGGTTGAAAGGGCTGGAGTTCTGCACAGGCGAACAGGCTGCTGGGCTGGGCCTAAACAAGGCAGACAGTAAGAGTGGAAATCTTTATGAGGTATTTGTTTCCCACAGGTTAAACAATTGTTAACTTTTTCTGACATCGCTGAGGGAAAGAGTGTACTTAGCTTTAGAAGTCTTAAGTAATCTCTGGATCCGACCGACCACAGCTTCTGCTTGAAAGACTGAGGAAAATGGCGTCGGCTGATGCGCCAACAGAGATGCGACTGCAGGGCTGCCTGACGACAGGACAACCCACTTGTTATGACTGCAGATGCATCCATGAAGGACATCATCTGATAATGCATAGATCCTGGCCTGAAACATAGATATTTCCTGCAAGAGTCTCAGACTGGGATGTGCAGATAGGCCTCTTTTAGGTCTAGAGTGGCTAACCAGGCATCTTTGAATAGCATAGGAAGAAGCTGCTGGAGGGTGAGCATTTTGAATTTTGGTACCACCAGGAAGGTGTTTAGAATACATAGAGCTAGGATTGAGTGCCAGGTGCCCTCTTTTCTGGGTACCAGGAAAAGTCTGGAATAGAAACCTTGGCCTATCTGGTCTGCAGGAACAGGCTGAATTGCCCTCAAGTAGAGCAAGCAATGAACTTGGTTTTGTGCCTCTGCCCACTGGTTTGGAGGAAGATCTGGGAACCCTTTTGGGGGTGGCAGTGTGTGGAAATAAAATTTGTACCCCTGGGACATTATGCTGAGGACCCATCGATCGTTGGTGATGGAGGCCCAGTTTTTTTTGCATGGGAGGCAAGTTTTCTTCCTAGGGGTGCAAGCAGGTGGGCAGAGGTAAGAGGTGGAGTTGAAAAGTCATTGTGAATTCTTTCCATAAGGGGGTGGCTTAGCACTTCTTGTTTTAGAAGTGGAGGTACTCCATTGCTTAGATCTCTGCATACCCTGAGACTGTTGTCTGGGAGGTCTGCTTACCCTGGATCTAGTCTGACGTGGCCTTGAGGGGGCTGGAAAGGACCAATGTTTTGAGGGGCAATGCCTACTGAATCTTAGAGGCTGAACTTGCAAAAAGTCTGTGTGCATAGACTTAGCTTTTTCGTCCATCTTTTTTAAAACCTCTTCTGCTTTGGTACCAAACAGATTGTCTTTGTTCAGTGGTGTGTCCAATAATTTTGATTTGACATGGGCTGGCAAGGTCTGTTCCTTAACCCAAGCATACCTTCTAAGTATAGAACCTGTGATTGCTGCCCTGCAGGATGCTTCTAGGGTGTCAACCCACATTGTAAGGTATGCTTACTAACTTGGCTTGCAGAATGCATACGCTCCTGTAATTCTTTACTTTTCTGCACAGTCAGTGAAGGTAGATAGTTTTTATTTAATAATTTCCATAGTATGTTGCTGGTATTTCAACATTTGGAACCGACAATTTAATGCTGTAATGGCAAGAGTTACAGAGGTGTATACTTTTTTACCCCATCTGTCAAAAGCTTGGGAATCCCTGTATGAGGGGGTGTGATTCTTAGCTGCGGTTGCTTTTATTCCCTTAGGTCCTTGGGAGATTACCTCTGGGTCAGCAGTAGGATTTTTGAAAAGAAATTTGAGAGACAGGGACTCTAGTACCTACCAGGTTTCCTGGGAGCAGGAGTAGAGTATCAGGAGTTTGACTGGATTCCATAAAACCATCGTCCACAACATCCAGAACAGGAGGAATAGCTAAAAGTCTGTGGTGTGGTAAATCTAAATCGCAGAGTCTCTTTTTGGACTGAGGATAATCCTGGCATTCCCAATGGAAATGCTCTATCAAGGTAAGTAGGGTTTCACCAAAAGAAAAATCCGCTGGAGAAGAGGCAGATTTATTTAATTAATTTATTTATTTTACATTTATTAACTGGGAAATTCCAACTGGACCAGGTCCATTTTCAGTGGAGGCCCGGGGAGAAACGCTCCAGCATCACGTTAAACAAATACAGTACATCCAGCATAATACACAAAACAGGTTACATCATGTATGCTGAGCATAGCGATACAAGAAATTAATAAAACACTCCAGGTAAAAGAAGATATAGAACATAGGTAAAAAGAATGTCAGTTGTACATTGGTATGTGAAGAAAATATATCAAGTAAGATTCTACAGTTAAAAGTACCCTTTTCATATGACCAAGCCTACAGGGAATCAGAGATCCAGCATGTCATCAGAGAGGGGTTTGGGGAGTTAGTAGTAGTATGGGCAGGGTTATGTAATACAAGGGCATAACCAAGTACTAAGAAGGTCTGATTTCAGGGAGTTTTTGAATATAGATGTGGAGGGGGCAGTGGACATAGATGGGGAAGAGAGGTCCAATTTCTGGCAACAGTGTGGGAGTACAGCGCTTTCCCTACATTATTGTTAGCCTTGGTGATGGAGAGGAGAGATTTTTCACTGGATCTTGGGTACCGGTTTGCAGTATAGACAGTAAGTAGGTTGGATGGATTCCTCTGCATCTGAATCCTCATAAGAAGATAAGGGCATGTCTTCATAATCAGAAGCCTCAGAGTCATCGGACTCTTGGTCAGATAAAGCTGCTGGGGCAAGTCTCTTGTCCTTTTAGCAGGGGTAGGATGGCTTCCTCTAATAAGCATGATAAGGTCTTCCATCATTTTAAGCATCTTAGATTGTGGCATGGAAGCAGGTGCTTGAGGTTGGGTCGTCATGTTTTTAGGCGTAGTTCGTACTCTGGGCCTTAGAAACTCGGTAGTTTTAGAAAGAAATGAAGCTGCAAAAGAAGTTGTCGGTTTGTGTCGAATATCGGTCATGTGAAGAAATTCCTTAGAAGCCGGTGCCTGCACAGGGGCTCCGGAGCCATCCAAGGTAGAGACATCTGCAGGTTCCGTAGTCAAAGACGAGTCTTGTGGCATACCGGACACCGAACAGGTATCGGTAGAGGCCTGCGAATCCATCAAAGCGGGCATCAGGGGCTGAGAAAGCACCTGAGTAACGGCGAACTGGCGACTAGCTTAACGGAAGCGCTGTCGGCAGAATTGGACCTGTGCAGTCTGTCTCTGTCTTTATCCTTCCATTTTTTTGGAAGATCTGTAGTAGGATGGCTTACCAAAGCCATTTTGGAATACGGAGGGAGAGCGAAAGTATTTAGCAACAATAGGGGTCCTGTGAAGACTGGTAGAGATGGGTGAAGGCTGCCAGTCTAGTCAAATAGAATTTGGTACATAATTCTATTATTTGTAAATACTGTGAATGTTGAACTTAAAACAATGTGGCAACATTGCCATCTGCTGTAAAGAAAGCCAAGTCAAGCATTTCTTGTTGGTCCATTGAAATTAAAATTATTTCATCACTGCCTTTGATGTTTTACAAGTCAGCTACAGTACGGCTAGATGAAGGCTTCCTGCCTATTGTTTTAAGGCTAAAGTTAATGACCAGAATTTACATGTGGAATGTCCTTTATTACTCTAAGTGTAAAAGAATGCAAATGCAGTTTCTGTGTGGCTTGGGAACCAGGAAGGTGTAAAGGATGATTTAATGTTTAGCAGAATTGCAGTTTCAATTTGAACAGTGAGAACCAGAGATTATTAAGCATTTTGATCTTGGACATTCAACTCATCAGCACTGCCTATTCTCTTTTAATAAGTTATCGTAGAAGTGTGTTTTCTTGCAGAAATAGCTAGGACTATAAAGATTAGACCAAGTGTTTTTCTGTTATGACAGAACTGTACTACTGAATTACTTTAAGTTTTTGTGTGATCTCTGAACTCTTGATAGCACTGTGGTGTAGTAGTATTGTGTTGCGTTTTAAGCATTTATTATTAAATATCTTAATACCTTTTACCTGCGGATGATTTGTGTAGAGATAAGTTAAGCTCTAGGGTGCATTGCATATTTATAGAGTTTATTGTACAAGGCCACTCTAATAAGCCTTGACTGATTAGTCATACTTACCAACTGGATAATAATATTGCACAGTAATAATTGGACACCCTTTTAAGGGCCTTTGGGTAGCTGATAATTATTAGCTGGTGGTAGCAGGAATTACTATCATATAGTCTGGGTATAGGGGCACAGCTGGAGAATCTGTGTCAGCCTTTCCCAGGACTGTCTTTGAAGTTGTATAAATACTTATCACAAAGTGTGCGTGTCAGCTACTTGGGCAGGGACACGAAGCACTGGCTGGACAGAGAGGGTATTAGATGTTAGCTTGCCAGCTAGGCTGAGATCTGGACCCTATAGCTGTGCGAGTGGGGAGCCTTATTGGGGACCTGGGGAGCAAGGGAGCAACCAGCCCCGGACTGATAGTGATCTCTGTGTGCTCTTAAGGGAAATTGCACTTTACTGTGTGTATTTGTCATCCTTTTCTCCTATGTGAGACGCCCTCTCTGGTGTTAGCGGTGAGGATTGAGTCACCTTGATTGCTGGGCCGGGGCACGAGCATCACATATTAATTGGTGGCAGTGGTTGGGATATACTCGCATACGAATTGGTTTGCAGTGGTGGGATCCTCTTTCTCATATTATAATTGGTGGCAGTGGTTGGGATATCCTCACATATTAACTGTTTGGCAGTGGTGGGACATCCACATCACATATTAATTAGTTGGCAAATACTAACTGGCTTGTAGTAGTGTGGGTAGAGTGAATCCTGTAGCTTATGTGCAGTGACCTCTGAAGGTGTGTTGTACTCTAACTCAGCCACGCAGTGAATACTCAAAGTTCAGATAATTGTTTTATTTATTTTGTTAGCTTAGTCAGGGTGAGCAGGCAGCATGTCAAACAAGGAGTATGGAAAGTTGACAAGGAGCCAGATGGCGAAGATGTGCCAGGCTAGGTGACTGGTGAATGGAAACCTGACTAAGGCAGACCTGATTGCAGCCTTGGTTACAGCTGCATCAGAAAACAGCATTCAGGAGGATAATCAGACTGGCAGTGGTGATACAATATCCTCAGAGAATGGACAGCTCAACCTTTCTGCAAAGGACAATCAGACTGGCAGTGGACAGCTCAACCTTCCTGCAGTGGACTTAAAAATCCAGCTGAAGCTACATAGACTTGAGTTGGAGGCCAGGCGTTTGGAAATAGAAGCCAAAGAAAAGCAGCATCAGAGGAGGCATGAGGGGGAAATGCTGACCCTTCACCAGAGTCATGGAGGTAATGGGGAAGGGAGTAACTGGAACCCAAAAGCACAACAGGTCAGTAAATTTCTTCCACAATTTAAAGAGGGGGATAATTTTGATAGTTTCATTCATATGTTTGAGGGTATGCAAACAGTATAGTGCTGACCAAAGGCTCTGGGTATGGTCCTGACTCCCATACTCCATGGGAAAGCTGTAAATGCATTGGCTAAAATGTCTGACACTGCATGTTTTGATTACAATGCTGTAAAAAAATGTCTTTTAGAATGTTTTAAGCTAACAGCTGAAATGCATAAGAAAAGGTTTCGTGAGCATAGATGCAAGTCAGATGAAAGTGTGTGTGAATATGTTGCTGAACTCAGAACTTATTTTCATAGCTGGGTGACTGGATGTCAGGTTACCACTTTTGAAGGGCTGGCAGACCATTTGATGAGGGAACAAGCCCTAAGCACTTTGCCTGAGGACATGAGGATCTGGTTAGCTGATAGACAATGTGCTACTTCAGATGAGTTGGGGAAGAAGGGAGACATATACCTGGCCAGCGGGGCAGCCCTGCACAGGAAAGAGACCCCCAGTACTGCTCATGGGTCTAAAGGAACCCATGGTGGGCAGCACAGACTGCCACAACAGAATCTGCCAGTAGCAGGGGAACCCACTAGTCCAGGTATACGTCCAGGAGCTAGGGTTAAATGTTTTAAATGCAACCAGTGGTGCCATGTGGCATACAGGTGTCCATGGAGGTAAGGTGGGGAACTAAAGGTGAGGGAGCCAGTAAGTGGGAAAGACAAAATGCCAATAGTAGGTTTTCTTGGGACAACAAGGGTACCAAACTACCATCCTGCAAATGTCCTGAGAGGGAATGATTTGGATGAGGCAGTACCATGTATTTATGCAATTAGGCCAGGAGACAAGCATGTGGGTCTGGTAGTGCGGGAGAGACCCAGACAGACTGCATACTTGCAGCCAGGACTGGTGAGGTGGTTACTTCAGAAGTGAGCTACTCTGTAGTAGGGAAACTCTAGGTGAGCCACAGCTGCTTGTGGGTACTGATGTTCCCTTGGACAGGGTAACTGCAAAGGTAGAGGTGAGTAGTAGCACCCAGGCTGACAGTGAGGCACCACTGTCAGCGGATGCCAGACTTCCTGTGGAAGGGGAGCTGGGAAAGGTCAACAAGGACAGAGTTGAGACAAGCTCAGCTCTCAGACCCTACATTGCAAGGCCTGAGGCAGGTAGCTAGGGAGGCACCTGATTATCAAGGGAAGGGGTAATCTGTATACTGGGACAAAGGGTTACTATACAGAGAGTGGACCCCTGAGGGAGGGCTACAAGGTGAGAGTACAGCAGTTGGTAGTGCCTAAAGCCTACCATCTGGCGCTTCTAGCCATAGCCCATGATATTCCCTTTGCAGGTCATATGGGCATAAAAAAACAGAGAGGCATATTATGCAGAACTTCTATTGGCCTGCATTTCCAGAGATGTAACAGGGTACTGCAGGACCTGTGAGCAGCGCCAAAAGGTAGACAAGGCAGGAGACAAGGTGAGAGCTCCTTTGATGCCTTTGCCTGTATGTGAGGAGCCATTTCAGAGGGTAGCTAAGGATATTGTGGGTCCTCAGAGTACCCAAAGTTCCACAGGGAAAAAAGTACATCCTACTGCCAGTGGATTATGCTACACGATACCCTGAGGCAGTGGCTTTTGTCCTCCATTGAGGCAGAGAAGGTGGTACATGCTTTGTTAGAGATTTTCAGCAGGGTAGGTTTCCCAAAAGAAATACTTGATTGACCGAGGTGCCAATTTCATGTCAGACCTGCTGGCTTGTCTGTGGAAGTCCTGTGGGGTGAATCAACTGAAGACCACCCCCCCCCTACCATCCCCAGACTAATGGTCTTGCTGACAGGTTTAAACTCTACAACCATGTCCATGCTACGGGGAATTGCAGATCAGTTTAAGAGGGAGTGGGACAAATATTTGCCCCATCTGTTTGCTTAAAAAGAGGTTCCCCAGGAATCCACAGTTTTTTCACCCTTTGAGTTGTTGTACGGGCATAGGATGAGAGGACCTCTAGATTTAATTTGAGATGAGTGGGAAGGTGAGAGAGTCTCACAAGGAGTCTATTGTGGCATATGTCCTAAACCTCAAGACAAGGCTCAGAGAACTCATGGGCTTGGCCCAGGAGAACCTGGCAGAAGCCCAACAACAGAAAAAGGTATGGTATGACAGGAATGCTCAAGCTAGAGAGTATGCTGTGGGGCAGCAAGTAATGGTTCTTATTCCTGCCAGACACAACAAGCTGCAAGCAGCTTGGGAGGGACCCTACAAGGTGGTAAGAAAGGTAAGTGATGTTAACTACATGGTGGAACTGCTAGGCAGATGGCAGGGACACAAATATTACCATGTTAACATTTTGAAACCTTACCATGACAGAGAGGCCCTTGTGCTGAGCATTTGCAGTGGATTGCAGGAGTCGTCTGAGGGAGTTCTGGGGACTGATCTCCTCAGTGAGGCTCAGGCTGACACCTCAGTGGAAGGGGTAGCAATATCCCAGCAGCTATCTCCTACCCTGGCTCGAAACATCTGAGCAGTGTTGCAGGAATTTGGGGATACGTATACTGGGAAACCAGGGTGCACCCACCTAGTACAGCAGGAGATGGAAACAGGACCCCAAGGGCTTATTAGGCAGGCCACTTACAAGGTGCCTGAGAGAGTCAAACAGACTCTGAGGGAGGAAGTACAGGAGATGTTGGAAGTAGGGGTGATTCAAGAGTCCAATAGTCCCTAGGTCTCCCCAGTAGTGCTGGTGTCAAAGAAGGATGGCAGCACCAGGTTCTGTGTGGATTACAGGAAAAGTACAGTTGTGTACACTTACCATAAATGTAGATGTTCGAGTGTATTCACTGTTGCAGTCATTACATTTGGGTAATCTCTTGTCAGGTTGCCCTCAGTAGGCCTGAATTCCAAAGTCTTGGGTCCTGCGTTGGTTGCTGTCTCCTCTTCCATGACATCAGGTCGTCAGGGTATAAAACAAGCAGCCGACGTCATTTTCTTTAGTTTTTCTTGCCCCGGATGTCAGGTGCCCCCAGGAAGGTAGCAAAAATATATATGTATAAAAACTATATATACATGCATCAATATAAACTTTACCTTAAGCTACAAGCAAATACACCACATAGGTTGTAGAAGATAGAGAAGGAAAGATAAACTCCAGAATGACAGGGGGACTGCAGGCGGGTAACCTGGACTGCAACAGTGAATACACTCTAACATCTACATTTATGCTAAGTGTACACAACTGTGCTATGTTCTTCGTGTTTCACTGTTGCAGTCATTACATTTGGGTAGAATCCCAAAGCTATGGTTGGGAGGCTGGAGCTAAACAGCATTAGGTGCGGCTATAAGGCCCTGCAGAACTGCAGTGGCAAAGCCTGCCCTGGACTAAGAGTAGAGAGGCAAATGACAATGCTTTGTAAAGGTGTGAACAGAACTCCAAGTAGCAGTCTCTGGAATGTCTTTGGTTGGTACTAAGCTGAGAAAGGCTGCTGAAGTAGCTGCAGCTCTGGTGGAATGAGACCTAATGCCCTTGGGCACAGGTTTACCATGGTGTAAGTAGCAGAAACAAATGCAGTGGCTTATCCACTTTGAAATAGCCTTTCCTTCTGGTCCTGTAGCATATGTCACTAGTAATTGCTGAGATTTTCTTAGAGCTTTAGTCCTGCTCAAGTAGAACCTTAGCTGTCTGTGTACGTCCAAGGAATGCAGAATTCTCTACCTCTTGTTCTGTTGATTTTGGATAAAGGGTTGGCAGATGACCAGTTTGGTTAAGAGCCACACTGGAAACCACCTTAGGCATAAATGTTGGATGCATCCTCAAAGACACCCTGTCTGGGTAAAATATGATAAAAGGCTCCACAGCCATGAGGGCCTGTAGCTCTGAGACTCTTATTGCTGAAGTAATTGCTAGTAGCAGAGCTGTTTTCCATGATAAGAACTTTATATCAGCAGTAGCAGCTGGTTCAAATGGAGGCAGGGTGAGCTTTTCAACATATAACTGAGGTCCCATGCAAGTATTGGTGAAATTCTAGGAGGCCTTAAATTTTTGGCTCCTCTAAGATACTGCTTTAGTAAAGGATGAGAAAGGATTGGTGACTGTATTGTAATGAGCCGAAAAGGTAGA
The DNA here is from genome assembly GCF_019279795.1 of Protopterus annectens. Taxonomy (NCBI): domain Eukaryota; kingdom Metazoa; phylum Chordata; order Ceratodontiformes; family Protopteridae; genus Protopterus; species Protopterus annectens. Next base: position 1,101,056,848 of record NC_056737.1, read on the forward strand.
GGCATGGATTTTAATTGATGAGAAATATAGGCCTTTGTCAAGCAACTCAGTCAAGTATTGTAATATTTGAGAAACATTTGTTTCTGCTGCATCAGTTCCTTGTGCTTGATTCCAAGCACAGAATCTCTTCCATTTATCAGCATAAGATTTTGTAGTACTACGCCTTTTGGCTTCACAAATGTCATCCATTACAGCTTTACTGAGAGGTGTTTGTATAACTGCATGATCAGCCATGCTGCCAGGTTCAGTGTCTGGAGTTGATTGTGCATGATCTGATTGTTTTGCTGGGACAGTAGTTGAGGTCTTTGAGGTAAGGTCCAAGCTGGGTATTGAGACAAGTTCCTTAGGAATGGGTACCAGTATTGGCGGGGCCAGTCCAAGGCGATTAGTATCTTTGGTTTCTCTTGACTGACTTTTAGGAGGACCTTGGGAAGAACAGGCAGATGAGAAAAGGCGTAAACTGAAAGTTTTTTTCAACTGAAGGATAGGGCGTCCACTTTCCATGCTTGTCTGTGATGAGTCCTTTTGCAGATTCTTTTCAATTGATAATTTTGAGGAGAGGCAAATAGATCTATGTCTGGGCACCCTCATTTCTTAGTTATCATGCTGAAGACTTGTGGATCTAGTTTCCCCTTGTGAGGATCCATAAGGTTTCTGCTCAAATCGTCTGCCAAAGTATTTTGTTTTCCTGGCAGGAATTGAGCTTGAAGATGTAACTGGTAAGTCAAAGCTGTGTCCCACAGTTCAATGACTAATCTGCAAAGGGGGTATGAGTGCATGCCCCCCTGCTTGTTTATATACCACATGACCGTGGTGTTGTCAGTCTTCATCAGTTGTTGTCCTGGATGAAGCAAGTCCTTGAAGGCTGTCAGGGCATTTTGAACAGCTAGCATCTCTTTCTGGTTGATATGTAGATGCATTTGTTTTGGGGTCCATATGCCCTGAATGCATTTTCCCGCCATGTACGCCACCCAGGCATAATCTGATGCATCTGTTAAGGTTTGGCTGGCAGGGGGTAGAGTGAAGGCCTGTCCCATGTTTTGGTGACATGCCTTTGCCCACCATAGAAACTCCTGTTGTAGGCAGGGAATGAGAGGAATCATTGTTTCCAGACTGTGACAATGTTAACTCCATAAACTTTTTAGGTACCATTGAAGTTTCCCTCATATGCAGTCTTGCTTATCGAATCAGTAGGATGCCATGAAGCCCAAAGCCTGCAGAATTTGTCTAGCAGATAACTGGGTTTTTGTTGCCATCAGTTTGAAGTAAGTAGTCAGTTGCCTTTGCTTGTCTGGCGTGAGGTAAGCCATCTGGGCAGTTGCATTCAAGCTTGCACCCAGGAATGTTATCTTTTGAGAGGGTATCAGTTGTGATTTCTTTTCATTTATTGTGGACCCTAGGCATGTTAGAAGCCTTTTCACAAATGCCAGGTGTTGAAGAAGAATGCCCTTGTTCTCTGCTTGAATGAGACAGTCGTCCAAGTAAGGATATATTTGTATACTTCTTTGTCTGCAAAATGCAATTACTGGTGCCAGGCACTTTGTAAAGACTCTGGGCGCAGTAGACAAGCCAATGGGCAGTGCAGGGAATTGGTAATGCATTAAGCCAGCCTTGAATCTGAGGTATCTTCTGCACGACTGCCTTATTGGGACATGCAGGTATGCCTCTTTTATGTTACCAGCCAAGCATTCTTGCCCAGCATGGGCAGAAGCTGCTTAAAAGTCAGCATTTTGAATTTTGGATGTCCAGGTATGTGTTCAAAATCAATAAATACAGTATTGGCCGCCAGGCGTTGTCTTTTCTGGGTACCAAGAACAGTCGAGTAAAAGCCTTGTCCTTTTCCCTGTTCTGGTACTGAATGAATGACCTCCAGATCCATGAGGGACGTAACATGTTTCTGTGCCTCTGCCCATTGATTTTTTGGCAGATCTTGCCAACCGTTTGCCATTTGCAGAGTATGGAAATGGAATCTGTATCCCTGTGATACTATGTTTAGAACCCACTTGTCCTGGGTTATTAACTGCCAATTTTGAGCAAAAAGTGCTAATTTTCCCCCTAAGGGTGCTGCCAAAAGATAAGTGCTTGGTGAAGGCAGAGGGAAGTCATTGGGACTGTTTTCTGTAGGTTTGTGCTTGATCTTCTCCAGATTTGGAGGTAGAAGCGCCCCATTGCTTTGACCTGTATGAATCTTGTGTCTGGTATCTGGAACCCTTAGGGCGTCTGGATTTGCCCCTTTGAGCTCTGACACTGGAAAGGACCAATTTTTTTGTAGGCCAGTGTCTACTGAATCTTGGTGGCTGCACTTGTAAGAAGTCTTTTACAGTTTGTATAGACTTAGCTTTGTCTTCCATTTTCTTTAAAACCTCTTCTACCTTAATACCATAGTATCATGCTGTAAAGGTGCATCTAGTAATTTAGCTTTAACATGATCAGGCAAATTTTGTTCCTTTAGCCAGGCATGCCTCCTAATCACAGATCCAGTAACTGCGGCCCTGCAGGAGGCCTCAAAAGAATCAAAACCACATTGCAAAGTATGCTTTCCAACCTGTTCAGCTGTATGCAATAATTCCTGCAATTCTTTATCTTCTGCACATTCAGAAATCAACATAATTTTCTGTTTCAGCAATCCCATAACATGTTTTTGATACTTGAGCATAGGAAAAAAAAATCTTGCTTTTTTCCCCACTTTTCTGAGATTTAAAAAAGTTCAGTTACAGGCTTGCTGTTCTTGAACTGTTTGTAAGTTTCTGTGAGGCCATTTTTTGCTTGGGCTAAAGGAAAGTCTCTCTGTTGATCAGTGGCAGTGAAAAACATTGAGCAGCCTGCCTGCCCCTGTGGGAGTGGTTACTGATTTGAAACTGTAGTTTTATTGGCCATTTTGGGTCAATTCCAAAACTCCTTCATCTTCCTCTCTTAAAGCCCTCTTTTGCGTGGTTTTGCATGTTTTTGAGCATAGCGCAACGGGCAGCGACGCCTAATTGGGTTTAAACTATTCCTGGCTCCACAAAGTCTGCTCTTCACTTTTCCCTTAGAACTGCTCTATCTCTCAATTTAAACACCATATTCTCATTCTAAGGCCCTTCACTTGTCCAATTAAGTAATCCTACAAGTTAGCACTATTAAACCATAAGCACTACTTACTCATACTCTCTACGATTACCATGTCCTCTACTGGTCCATCTTAAATTCAGTTTCCCTATTACTCTAGCATGACGAAAGGTCAGTCAATGGCTTCCTCTCCAGTCCAGCTGGTGAATCTGGGAATTTTGAGGCAATGTTACAACTGTCTCATGTACACGGACAACCCTCTCCTCCTCCAAACAGGTTCAAATATATGTGAGAGATGCAACTATTTAGCCAAACTGGAGGCTGAGCTCTCATCTCAAAACTGGTGTAACCAGTCAGGAGGAGAAGGTAACCTCACACAACACAATTCCAGTATCACATAGTCCCAGCACATCAGCGAACCAAACATATAAATACACAAAAACATACTCTGAGGCTCTAAATAAAAATCTACCTAAGCAACAGAGACCTCCAAAGCAGACATCCAAGCAAACGCTACCTCAAAACAACACACACACACAACACATAACCCACAAAGTCAGTGTGTCAAGCAGCCACAGCCCTTAAGGCTGAATAACACACCTGATACTCTTGTTATAGGTGACTCTATTGTCAGACACACTGACGTCCCGCTCACCAGGCTGAATAAAGAGAAGGTCACAGTGAGCTGCCTGTCGGGTGCCAGGATCCGACACAACGCAAGCACTCAGGTCACTCCAAAGCAAATACAAATATGACTCAGTCATTGTACATGCTGGTGTGAATGACCTGAGACGTACCTCCCTGGACTACATGAAAACAGACATAGAGGAGCTCTCTGATCATGTAGGCCAGGCTGGTATGACCCTGACCTTGAGCAGCATCTTACCCTCACCTAGAATGATGCCACAGTACAAAGACAAAATGATCGATTTTAACAATTGGCTAAAATTTTGGTATCATTCAAAGGGGATCCAGTGTCTGTCAGCCTGGGATGACATGCTCGACAAGCCACGTTTAAGCTAGGGACGGCTTGCACCTGTCACCACTGGGCTTTCGGATATTGGCAAAGGCTCTTGCCACCCCCATTGTGCCTTTTTTAGGCAAGGCTCAAAAGTCAAACCCACCCCATATACAGCACAAGGAACAAGAAACTAAGGGTAATGCTGCTAAACGCCAGAAGTCTTAACCTCAAGATGCACACACTCGAAGCTCTCCTCAGTATGGAGAACATCGATATCTGTGCAGTGACAGAAACCTGGTTCAAGGCTCCAGAGAGCACCCCAGCACTACCAGGCTATACCTCATATCATGCTTTTCGGCCCCAAAACCTAGACCGAACCACAAAAGGAGGGGGAGTTTCCATATTTATCAAGGATATCCACACCTCCAGGTTAGTGGCATTGCACGAAGTATCGGAGACCATCCATGTGCAACTAACAGTGGGCAAGACTGCTTTTCAGTTTATAGCATCCTACAGGCCACCCTCTCAAAGTCAGGAATCCCATTCGGCTTTCCTGAAAACATTGGAGAACATGAAGATCTCTCCGAACACCATTATATTGCGCGACTTCAACTACTGAAACATTGATTGGAAGCACTACTCAAGCCCCAGCACCTTAGCCCAAAGATTCCTAGAAATTATAAACTCAAATGCTATGGAACAACTAGTCACCACTCCCACAAGAGGGGACAACATACTAGACCTGATCATTACCAACATGGGGACTCTATGCTCCACACTAGAAGTATATCCCTCATTGGTAAGATCAGACCATAAAATTAATTTCACTGGATGTCCACATCCCGACCCCACCCCCAGCCCAGAAAACCACGGTGAAAAACTTCTCAAAAGCGAACTTCTCAAAACCGAAGTGGAATCCTTCAAGGCCCCAGGGACAGTGGAAACTACAGCCCAAACTGCAGAAGCCTATATAAATGCATTCTACGGACATCTCCAGGAATGCATGGATCATGCTATCCCAAACAAAACCAAGACCCAATCATCCAAAGGCAGGTGTCCAGTCTGGTGGACCCCTGCCATAAATAAACTGTACAACAGGAGGAGGAAGCTACTACATGATAGAGCAAATTCCCTAATAGGGAAGGCATCTCTGATCAGTACTAGCAAAAAATTACGATCCCTCATAAAATCCTCCAAGGCCAGCTTCGAGAGAAAAATTGCACAGGACACCAGAGACAATCATAAGGCTTTTTTCAGTTATGTTAGAAACCTGGGATGCAACTCCCAGACTTGTTCTGAGTTGATTCTAAACGACAAAAAATACACTGAACCCACAGACATCGCCAATATCCTGGCAGACAGGTTCAGTGCAAACTCCCCTCCCCCAAAGAGCAAGTATGTATCCGGCAGAGGGCTGCCTCCCAAACATCTCAGATGCTCAGGTGAAGGCTGCCCTCTCCAAAGCAAAAAACACTGCTTCCATGGGACCAGATGGCGTCCCAGGTTGCGTCCTACATGAACTACAAGATGAACTAATCCCTCAAATAAAACAGCTATACAATCTCAGCCTCACTACAGGATATGTGCCCACAGAATGGCATACAGTAACAGTTGCCCCACTCCACAAAGGTGGAGCCTCTACGGACCCTGGAAACTATCGCCCCATAAGCCTGACTAGCTTAGTCTGCAAGGCTATGGAGAGGATCATCATGGAGCTCATAAACAAAGACATTGGGGACCTACAGACACTAGATCCTACCCAGTTCGGCTTTGTCAAGGGCAGATCCTGCCTTTTGAACCTGGTTGACTTCTTTGAAACAATCACCAAAGCCATAGATGAAGGGAAGGTAGTCCACACAGCCTATCTGGACCTTGCAAAGGCATTTGACACAATACCCCACTCGGGCATCATTGATAAGCTATCCAGCTTAAATATAAACCCCTGTGTCACAAGATGGGTCGCAAACTGGCTCAAAGACAGAACCCACAGAGTGAGAGTTGCTGGAGCCATGTCAGACTCGAAACCGGTCACAAGTGGCGTCCCACAGGGTTCTTTCCTGGGACCACTCTTGTTCGGTATATACTTTTCCGAGGTACAGGCAAACATGGGAGGACTATGGCTCACCAAGTTCGCAGACGACTGCAAACTGGGCGCCATAATCAACTCTCCAGCTGACACAAACATCCTTCATAAAGGTCTCACAGAGACAGATAACTGGTGCCAGCACCATGGTTTAAAGCTAAATGCCAAAAAATGTATAGTCATACCCTTTGGCAAAACAATGTGCCCACAAATTACCACATAGGCAGAAACCCATTAAGTACAGAGAAAGTTATTAGGGACCTGGGGACCCAAGTTGATAGCAATCTCTCCTTTGAAAACCACATTGCCAAAGTGGTTAGAAAGACCTTCTACATAGCCCACCTCATCACAAAGGGTTTCACATCTAGATCAAGAGAGGTAATCGTGCCCTTTTATTCATCCCTCATCAGGTCCATCATAGAATACAATGCCCCTTTTGGGATGTACCTTACCCGACACCTGCAGCAATTAGAAAGACCCCAAAAGTATCTCACCAAGAGGATCAAGGGTCTCAAACAGATGCCATATACTGCTCAGTTAAAAAAACTCCAGCTCTACTCAGTTGCATACCGCCTACTTCGAGGCGATCTATGCCTGACATACAAAGCCAAGTCAAATCCAGAATTAATGGACATGCTCCACTTCAGTAAATCTAAATCCCTTAGAGCCACATGCTCGAGGGACTTGAACCTCAGCACAGAAATAAATAGAACTTGCTGGAGGGACAGGTTCATAACCCAGAGGCTCCCTTCGCTCTGGAATAGAATTCCAGTTCATGTGAGGCAGAGCACCTCATTGAATCTCTTCAAGAAGAATCTCGATAAGTGGATGGGGGATCGTAGGTTTGTCCCAGGGATTACTCCCGTGTCACTATTAGACAGAGGCACAGTAAACTAAACCTTAAAAAGGGCACAGTATACTCAAATCAAGGGGTGGCATAAGCCATACAGAATCGGGCTAGGCTTATAATTGCCCCAGGGCAGATAGCCTAGTATAAACCTATGAACCTATGAAACTGGCAGTTTAAGGCCCTAATGACCAAGGTTGCAGATGTATAAACCTTTTTTCACCATCTATCCAGTGCCCTTGAATCTCTGTCAGCGGGGGTAGGATTTTTTGCTGTTGAGGCCTTAACTCCCTTTGGACCCTGTGAAATAGTTTCAGGATCATCAGCAGGGTTTCTAAATAAAAATTTGTGAGAGTCAGAGACCCTGAAACATCTGTCAGGCTTGCTGGGAGCCGGAGATAAGGAGTCAGGGGTCAAGCTTGACTCCGAAAACACATCATCCATAATGTCTAAAAAAAGAAGTTATGTACTCACCATAACGTTCCATCTGAGTAGGTACTTCATTTGTCTGCAACCTGTGGGTATCGTATCAGACCCGGCAACTTTACTAGCTAAAATATCCGAGCTCCTGGTGCCTCCCCTTTGCCCATAATCCCCTGCTACATGCTCCCTTTCCTCAGATCGAGTTTGCTTAATCTAGCAACTAAGACCATCGACAGAGGACCAAATAATGCCTAAACACATGAAACAATCTCAATCATGATCAGGAACCACGATAATGGTTAGGGGGCATGGAGGGGGGGGGTGTCGGTTGCAGACAAATGAAGTACCTACTCAGATGGAACATTATGGTGAGTACATAACTTCTTTATCTGAAGTAGTTACTTCATTTGCTCTGCAACCTGTGGGACAGAGTCCGCAGCTACCTAAAACCTTGGGAGGCCCTCAAGGAAGGATATTCCAAAGCACCGCGGAGCCAAAGGAAGCCCTACTCCTAGATATCATATCCAATTTATAATGAGAAATAAATGTATGGGAAGAGGACCAAGTAGCTGCTGAACATATGTCGTCCAGAGGTACCCTGGACCAGAAGGCTGCTGATGTGGCTATGGATCTGGTTGAGTGGGCATGGACTCCGATAGGAGCAGGTTTACCTTAGACTACATACGCATGAATGATGCACTGTGAAATCCAATTTGCTAAGGCAACTTTGGTAATCGCTCTACCCAGAGCAGATTTGGCAAAGGACACAAATAACTGATCAGCCATGCGAGTATCCTTCGTCCTGTGCAAGTAAAAACGTAGTTGTCTATGTACATCCAACTTGTGTAATTTGTATTCCCCTTTGTTCTGAAAGTTGGGAAAGAACACTGGTAAATTAATCGACTGATTAATATTTGACTCTGAAGCCATCTTTGGTAAGAAGGAAGCGTTAGTCCTGAGACGCAATCTATCCCTATGAAAGATTAGATAAGGGGGTTTCATGCAAAGGGCTTGAAGTTCCGAAACCCTCCTGGCTGTAGTAATAGCAACTAGAAAGGCTGTTTTCCATGATTAGAACTTTAATGGAACTGAGGCAGCAGGCTCAAAAGGTGGGCTTGTCAATGCTTGTAAAACCAAAGTTAAGTCCCATGGTGGGACCGCAGTCTTAACTGGTGGTTTTAAAAGAAAAATACCTTTCAAGACAGTTTTGCATATTTTCGCCGACACTAAAGATCCCAGTCCACCCCCCACATGAAAATGGGAAATGGCTGCCAATTGTACTTAAACTGTAGATGCACTGGCTCCTTGATGAAAAATGTGTGACAGAAAATCAAGAACCGCTGAAATAGGGACGGTAAAGGGATCTAGGCCCTTGTCCTTAGACCAGACAGAAAAACGCTTCCATTTACTACTGTACATTTTTCTGGTAGCAGGCTTGTGAGCCGCTACCAGAATGGCCTTTACTGGTGATGAGATGCCGGGAGTCCTTGCCATCAGTGGAACTGGATCAACCAAGCCACGAGCTTGAGGTTTACCAGGTTCGGGGGTTGCAATTCCACAGGATGCGAAATCAGATCCGGAATGGCATCTAAGATCCATTGAGGAACTACACTGTGAGATTGCAGACATGGAAACCAGATCTGGCGAGGCCAGAATGGGGCTATGAGGATAATTCTGCTCCCCAACCGACGTGCTTTCTGAATGAACTTCACCATAAGAGGAAGGGGGGGGATAAGCATAGAGACCACCAGGTGGCCAAGCATGAACCAGAGCGTCTCTGGGGCTCTCCCCTGGTGGGGGAAGTATCGCGAAAAACTCGCTGCACTTTGTGTTTGACGGAGAAGCGAAAAGATCGCAGCAAGGTAGACCCCATTTGAGGAAGATCTGTTTCGCAACTGATGGATTGAGAGACCACTCGTACTGTGTGAGGATCATGCGACTTAAGTTTGTCCGCCAGAATGTTGGACCGACCCGGAATGTGCGTTGCTACCAGAAAGTGGTTGGTGGATATCGCCCACTCCCAAACTCTCATAGCCTCCCAACAAACGGGATAAGATCTGGTTCCAACCAGTTTATGTACCAGACTACCGCCATGTTGTCTGTTTGAACCGCAATAGTCCCTAGAAGAAGAAGGTCGTGGAGAGCTTGCAACACCAGAAGCACCGCCCTCATCTCTAGGACATTGATATGCAAGGTGGTCTCTAAGGGGGTCCACGTGCCTTGGACGGTTCTGCCCGAAGAATGCCCCCCCACCCGAGGCGAGAAGCATCCGTGGTCAACGTGGCTTGGGGCGGAGGCATCACGAAGGGTCTCCCTTCTCGCAGCTCCCGTGAGTGAAGCCACCAGAGGAGTGAGCCCCTGCAAGCCCTGCTCAGGGGAATAGGGGTGTTCAACGGATGTAGCAACAGAGACCATTGGACTTGAAGGGTCCATTGCAGAATCCTCATTCGTAGACGCGTGTGTAGACAAAGACTGATTGCCACCGCCATAGAGCCTAGTGCTCTCAGGGCTAACTCTGCCGATGGAGCCGGGTTCTGAAGGAGGGCTATGACCTGACATGACAAACTGTTCACCCTGTCCGAAGTTAGTAGGGCCCGAAAGAGGCTAGTGTCCAATTTGGCACCTATAAATTCCAGAACCTGCACAGGATGAAGAAAGGACTTTTGAAGGTTTACCGAAATGCCCAAACTCTGGGTAAGAGTTACAGCATAATCCCTGGCAACACAGTTGATGCCTGTTGGAGGCGGTGAGGAGCCAGTCGTCCAGGTATGGAAAGACCTGAATGCCTTGGAGTCTCAGGTGGGCTGCAACCACTGCCATGACCTTGGTGAACACCCTGGGGGCTGAGGTGAGGCCGAACGGAAGAACCCTGAATTGATAATGACTGGCTCCCAGCCGGAAGTGGAGAAACCTCCTGGATTGTCTGTCCATCAAAATGTGGTAGTATGCACCTTTGAGGTCTATGGAGCACATCCAGTCGTTCTCCCGAAGGAGGGGGAGAACTGATTGAAGAGTGACCATCCGGAATTTCTCTTTGGGAATAAACAGGTTCAGGAAAGAGAGATCTAGAATTGGTCTCAAGTCCCCCCAACCCCCCCGTCTTTTTTGGCACCAAAAAGAACCTGGAGTAATAGCCCAATCCGAACTGGTCTGGGGGAACGCGCTGGATGGCTCTTTTTTCTAGCAGCTTCAAAATCTCTGAAGCTGCCATCTCCCTTTGATCGGGTGGGACATTGGTGAGGCGTTTCATGGGGTGGGGAAGATTTAGGAAGAGAATGGAATAACCTCTGGATATGATTCGGAGCACCCATCGATCCGTCATGATGGACTCCCAATTTAGTAGGTGCTCCAACAAACGGCCCCCGACTGCCTCCAGAGAGGGACAGCCGGGTAAGCCCTCAGGGCAATTGCGCGGGCCTGTCCGATAACGGTTCTCTAGACCCAAAGTTACGCGGCCCTCCTCTGCCTCTGGGCCGGCGTCCACCTTGTCCTCCTCTGCCTCTGAAGGACGAGGGGTAGGAAGCTGGACGGGACTGCTGAGACTTCCAGAACCACATCTTCTTTTGTCCCCTCTGATTCCTCGAAAAGGATCGTTGGGGATTAGAGAAGCGGACTCCGATGGCAGAGAGCGTCTTCCCATCCTTTTCGCTTTGGACCAGCGTCTTGCGTACAGTCTTGACAAAGAGCGAAGAACAGTCAAAGGGCGCATTCGAAGGACGCCTTAAAGGGTTCTGCGAAATCGCAAAGGCGGAGCCAGGCATGATGCCCCAAGATGACCCCCGCTCCGATAACTCTAGCAGCTCTCTCCGTAGCATGGGAGAGTAGCCGCATAGACGTGTTCGAGATAGACTTCAGAGTGGCCATACGAGTCGAGAAAGTCTTCTTATCCTCGACCGTCAGACTCCGGGGGATCTGCAGCGTATTCCTTTATTACGTCTCGCTGTAGCCTGATAATGTGTGCCATGTAGTTCAGCGCCCTTACAGAGAAGGTGGCTGAAGCCAACATCTGCTTCCCAATGCGGTCCAACGCCCGAGATTCCTTATCTGGAGGGTGGACCGAGGAACTCTCCTGCACGAGTTCCTTCTTCGTGGCAGCCGCCACCAACATGGCATCCACAGTTGAACCCTTAAACCAGGCCTGCCTATCAGAGGGAGGGCTAAGAATTTTGTCTGGCCGTCTTGGAATGGGCTCCACGGTGTCAGGCTCCTTACACGCCCTGGTACTAATTAAGTCTACCAGGGGGTCAGCCGGGGGGGAGGGCACCCAGGAGGTAGACGGGCCTGCCTCAAACGCCTCCAGAAACACGGACTCGTCCAAGGACGGTTTTTGGGCAGACCACCCCCCTCTAATTTGCAACATTTCCATGATGTCTCCAAAGGAGACATCCTCAGGGGGTGACCCAGGGGAACCATCCCCTTCATCCAAATCAGTCTGTCGTGAGGGACTCAGGGGAGGCCAGGTGCCTCCTTTTACAGTTCCGTTTGCGAGGGACCTCCTCGGTGGGACTATCCGAGGAGGGCTCACCTACGGGGTCCTTTTCCTCTAAGGGAACTAACTGGAGGGATTGAGCAGGCTGTCCCAGTGGTCAGATGATGGAGGATAGACCCAAATGCATAGGGGGAGAGGGAGGATCCGACGCCCGGACCGGGGATTTGGAAGGCCTCGACAAAACCCTCTACACTATCTCAAAAGCCAAAGGCGAGCCGCTTTCCCCAGGCTCCGAAAGCTGTCACCTCGGCTCCGAAGCAAGGATCAGTGTCGGAGCCGAAGCGGTCGGATCCGAGGGGGAAGTGTGCTCTTGGCCCCCGAGAGCTAGGATCCGACACGCTTGAGGGTACAGTCGGCATCGAAGCTACCGGAACTATCGGCGCCGACAAATCCACGGCTCTGAAAGGGCACGGATCAGATGACTCCAAAACCCAGAAACGGGTTGGAGAAGGAGTGATCGGGGCAAAAAGGGGGACTGCACTCCCCCCCGGAGGGGGGGGGGCAGGAGCACCACCATCTGCATCCGAGTCTGCAGAAATCGACGCATCATCCGATCCATGTCCGCGTCGGTCAGGCTTCTTGTAGACCTAGAAGATGTCGTTGAGGCGGGCCGGGAGGGCCACCTCGACGACCTCGAGGGAGACCGGTACTCCGGCGAAAAACGAGGCGAACGGAGCCGAGGGGGAGAGGATCCGGAGACCCTCGTAGAAGGAATAGTAACTTTAGATGGTGGGGCTGAGGGATGAGCCTCAGCCCGCCTCTTATGACTTTTATGTTTGTCCCTATTCTTCTCCTTATGCCTCTTCTTTCTTGAAGAGGCAGACGAGTCCCCTGAACTCTGCGCAGCAGAAGGAGGTTGAGTCCCAGGCAGAGTCGGGGGACCTAAAGGCACGGGGGCTGTAGTAGCAGCCTGTGCCTTAGAGGGAGAGGAAGAAGTGTCCTGCGGCAACAAGCTCGCCAGGATCAACTTGTTCTTCCTATCCCTGATGGCCCAAGGGTTAAACACTGCACATATCTGGCAGCTAGTGGATAAGTGGGCCACCCCCAGACACAAAATGCACTGAATGTGGCCATCAGCCGGGGAAAGCTTATGGCCACACTCAGTGCACTTAGAAAAGACGGATTTGGGCCCTTCAGCCATCACACTAACACACCCACACACTAAAGGGAAGGACAAAAACAACGTATAAAAACTAAAAATTACCACAAAAAAATAAAACTAAGGCTATCACTCGACGAATAGGAGCTAAACCACTCACACACTAACAAAAAATAAACTTTTTTTTCTTCTAATTTTGACAAGATTCACTGAAAAGATCTCACCCAAGCCTAAAGAACTCTTCACTAGAAGCTTCTTTCAGCCGCGGCAAACTCGATCTGAGGAAAGGGAGCATGTAGCAGGGGATTATGGGTGAAGGGGAGGAGCCAGGAGCACGGATCTTTTAGCTAGTAAAGCTGCCGGCACGGATCCGAGGTCAGATCCGATAGTAAATACTTCAGATCAGGGGGTATGGCTAAAGGCTTGTGCTGTGGGAGAAGGAAATCCCTGAGCCTCTTTTGATTCTGAGAAATCTTGACTCTCCCAGTGAAAATGCTCCCTCAAAGTACGCAAGGTTTCTCCAAATGAATAATCCTCAGGAGGTGATGCAGATGGTATAGACTCCTTTGCATCAGAATCCTCGTAGGGAGGTATAGATATAATTCCTGATCAGAAGAGGAATCAGAAGAAATAGAAACCTGATCTGAAGATTCATAATCAGTGTCTTGCCTACGGCCTCTTATCTGGAGGGGGATGGGAACCCCTGATCAAAGTAATAAGGTCTTCTGCCATTTTGATCATCTGTTTTTTAAATGTAGAGGCCTGTGCACGTGGCTCATGCGCCAGCTTTTTTGTTTTGGAAGTTAATTTTGTCTTTGGTTTTGCAGCTGTCGCTTGTTTGATATAAAAATGTTGATGCCTGAATACACCCTCAGAAGCCTGTGCCTGCTCAGTGGCTCCGGAACCATCAGAGGGAGATACATCCGTGGGTCCAATACTTTGAGTATCTCGCAGCATGCCGGACTCCACATGGGTGTCGGTAGGGGCCTGCAACTCAAAAGTAGTGGGTATCAGGGGCTGCGAAAATGCCTCGCTGAGTACCGGTAACTGGCTTAGGAGAAGCTTCGCCATCGGCCTTCGACCTTGACTGTCTCTCTCTCTGTCCTTTTCTTTGCATTTTTTATGTACTCCGGTAGTCGGATTGACATTTCTGGGTAGTTAAATCTGATTCCAAAATACTTGGAGGCAAAAATATACAGACGCTTAATAGTGCGTTGGTTAAATCTAGCACAAAACTGACAGCCAGGCACGTTGTGATCAGGGCCTAGGCAAGGAATACAGTATAAATGGAAATCCTTATGAGGTATTTGCTTCCCACAAGTAATACAATTATTAACTTTTTCTGACATCGGTATGGAGCAAGAAAAAAAGTTTCCCCAACGGGGTACTTAGCTTTAGTGAAGTCTTCGGTTCTGAAACTCAAACTCCAATATTTCATGAGTCGGCCAACCGACACTTGCAAAATGCTTCTGCTTCGTGCAATGCGCGGGAAGAAAGACTAAAGAAAATGGCGTCAGCTGCTTGTTTTATACCCCTGACGACCTGACATCATGGAAGAGGAGACAACAACCGACGCAGGACCCAAGACTTTGGAATTCAGGCTGAGGGCAACCTGCCAGCAGATTACTCAAATGTAATGACTGCAACAGTGAAACACGAAGGACATTTAAATAGTCACAGAGTTGGATGCTTACCCCATGCCTAGGACAGATGAGGCCCTAGAGCAGCTGGGTGGGTCTAAGCATCTTACAACCACTGATCTTACCAAGGGTTACTGGCAGGTGCCCTTGACTCCCAGTGCTAGAGAGAAGTTCGCCTTTGTGACTCCTTTTGGCTTGTATGAGTTCACAAACATGCCCTTTGGGATGAAGAATGCCCCAGCGATTTTCCAGAGGCTGGTAGATCATATCCTAGTAGGAGCTGGAGGGTTTGCCCTTGCTTACCTAGATGATATTGCCATCTACAGCCATTCCTGGTCAGAGCACCTTCAGCATGTCAGGAAGGTGCTGGGCAGACTACAGAGGGCAGGGTTGACCATTAAGCCAAGCAAATGTCAGGTGGGTATGGCAGAGGTCTCCTACCTAGGACAGAGTGGGGAGTGGTAAGATCAGGCCAGAACCTGCCAAAGTGGAAGCCATTCAGGCATGGCCTACATCTGTTACTAAAATGCAGGTGAGGGCATTTTTAAGGACAGCAGGGTACTACAGAACGTTCTTCCCAAGTTATAGTACCACAGCTGCTCCCCTCACAGACCTGACAAGGAAGGACAGGCCAGATAAGGAGGTGTAGACCCCAGCATGTGAGTGGCATTCCAGAAGCTTAAAGAAGCTTTGGGAGGACCCCCTGTGTTAGCCAGTCCAGATTACAGCAAAGACTTTGTTGTGCAGGTGGATGCTTCGAACCATGGGATGGGGGGCTATACCTAGCCACATTTCTTTAGAGGGGGAAGAGCACACAGTGGTTTATCTCAGTTGTAGGCTCTAACCCAGGGAGAAATGCTATGCAGTGGTAGAAAAGGAATGTCTAGCCA
>NC_056737.1:1101077327-1101092327 GCF_019279795.1 Protopterus annectens
AGTAATAATAATATTAATGTATTAATAATGGATGTCTTGTATGTGTAATAATATTAATATGGATGTACGTAATAATAATAATAATATATATGTAATAATATTACGCACGTAATAATAATAATAATATTAATATGCGCGCCTGCACGTATGTATGTATGTAATATCTGCCTGGACGTTATGTATCGCACATCGTTGTAATATTAATAATAATATATGCGCATGTATGTGTAATAATAATAATGATAATATCTACCGTAATAATATGTGTAATAATGTAATGCTTTTACCTGTATGTGTAATGTCGTATATATATACCTAAACACACACACACACACACATATATATATATATATATATATATGCCTACACACATATATATATATATATATATATATATATATATACACACACACACATATATATATATATATATATATACACACACACATATATATGTAGACACACCATATACATACATATATATAAATATATATATATATATATATATATATATATACACACACACATATATATATATATATACACACACATATATATATGTATATATATATATATATATATATATATATATATATATATATATATATATACACACACATATATATGTATATATATATATACACACACACTATATATATATATATATATATATATATATATATACACACACACACACACATTTTATATATATATATACACACACACATATATATATATATATATATATATATACACACACACACACACACATACATATATACACACACACACACACACACACACACACACATATATATATATATATATATATATATATATATATATATATACATACACACACACACACACACACACACATATATATATATATATATATACATATACACACACACACACACACACACACATATACACATACATATGTTTAGTTATTTATTTTACATTTGTTGACCGGGCTGGTCCAACTGGATACATGTCCATTTTCAGCGGAGGCCCGGGGAGAATAGCTCCAAGTGAAAAACATTAACATTAAGCATTGAAACATTAAAAAACATTAAGGATTAAAAAAGTTACAAATACATCTCGGAGAAAAATAATAGTATCATAATAGTATTTTTATAGTGGCTGCAATAAGCAAAATAAGATCAAAGGGAATTCAAATTTGAATTGAATAGTATGTTTTTGAAAAGATTTGTAAGCAGAATAAATGCGAATTCTAGGAGCAGCATGCTAGCTAGTCAGGGTTAGAGCAGGGGCAGAGCCAGTGAGTTAGGAGGAGAGTTTTGAGTTGGGATTTGAAGCTGGGAAGAGAGGAGATAGCAGTGAGGTTGGAATGAAGGGAGTTCCAGCCTTTTCCAATTGTATTAGAGAACAAGGAGTCGCCTACTAAGTTGTTGGATTTACAGGTATATATTAGAAGTTTTTTATAAGAACGTAGGCTTTTGAGATTACAAGACTAATGAGGGTAGTAAGTATAGGGGTGTTGGTAGGTATGTAGAGGATTTTATGGGCTAAGGAGAGCTGGTGAAATAAGATGAGATTATTCAGCTCAAGCCATCCCAATTGTTTTAAGTTTAAGCAGTGATGAGTTCTAAAGGTGGAGCCAGAGGCAAATCTGGCAATATTGTTGTAGGCAACAGTCAGTTTGGAGAGGTTAGTTTTGAACAGATATGTATAGATGGGGGAGGCGTAATGGAGGGTAGAAATCAGATGGGTATGTACAATGGAAGTTCTGGCTAGTGGTGTAAGAAATGGTTTGATTTTAAACAGGGAGCCAAGTTTTCTGTTGACTAATTTTACTGTGCTGTTAATGTGAGAGTCAAAGCATAGGTTGTTGTCTCTCTACTCCAAGGAGCTTGGTGGAGGGAGATATGTAGGTACCATTACTAGAGAAGACAAGAGAAGTTGAGTGGAGAGGATTTTCGGATGGGGAAGAAATGTAAGTTTGGTTTTCTTTGGGTTTAAGATTAAGCATCTTTTTAAGAACCATTTTTCAACATTTTGGAAAGTCTGTTGGGTGATAAGAGTGCAGTTCAGAGGGGGATGAGGCAGAACAAATCAAGGTAGAATCATCAGTATATTGTATACAGGTAGCAGAGGACAAACTGGTATGTAGATCATTGATGAAAATAGAGAACAGAAGGGGGAAAAGTACTGATCCTTGGGGGACTCCAAGGGTAATAGGTAGGAGGTTGGATAAGCTGTTTTTCCAGCGCACTGCCTGTTGTCTGTTATGAAGATATGATCTGAACCATTTTACTGCACCAAAGTCAAGAGCAAATGTTTTAAATAAGTTTAATAGTATCTGATGGTTGACCATATCAAAAGCTTTGGATAGGTCAATAAAGAGAGTAGAGGCAAGTATGCTATTGTTCCAGTTTTTGTTGATGCAGTCAGTAAAGGAAAGGAGGGCTGAGGTGGTGCTGTGGAAAGGCCTGAATCCATGTTGACAGTCAGCTAGTAGGTTGTGATTTAACAGCTGTTTAAGAAGTTTTTGGATGCATTTCTCCATGACTTTAGCTAAGGGGGAGAGTAAGACTATGGGACAGTAGCTTGAGAGTTCTGCAGAGATCCCACCTTTATGCAGGGGAATATGTGAAATTTTCCAAAGTGAAGGAACGCAGCCTTCAACAATGGTTCTGTTAATCAGAATGGAAATGGGATAGGCTAATGGATTGGCTGCAATTTTTAGATACTGAGCTGGTAGAAGGTCAGCAGAAGGAGAGGAGGTTTTAAGTTTGTGGAGAAGAGAACAGATTAGTGAAGTGGGTACAGGTTGCAGTTGAAAAGTGGGAATGGAAGTGTTAGAGGAGGGGGGCTGAGAGGAGATATTTGGGGCTAGCTGGTTAGCTAGACACTGGACAGTTTCAGTGAAGAAGGTATTGAAGGCATTAGCAGTTTGTTTTGGGTTGTTTTGAGGAGTGCCTAAGGGGCATGGGGTGTCATTGTGGCCAGAGTTTAGGAGAGAGTTTATGCCTACCCAGAACTTTTGTGGATTTTGTTGGTTAGCTTGTTGTAAATGGCAGTAGTAGTTTCTTTTATCTAGTAGTACAGCTTTTTTAGTGGAGTTTCTTACTTGTCTAAAGTTAAGTTGGTCCAGAGATTATTTTTCAGGAGAATTTTATACCTTGTATCTTTTGAGAGCCAAGGGGCAGGTTTTGAGTCAATTCTAATAGATCTTAAGGAAGCACGAGAGTCTAGGATAGAAATGAACCTGGAGATGAAGTAAGTTACAGCATCATCCAGTGGCAGTTGTTTAAGAGGAGACCAGTTGCATGCATTTAGTTCTGTAAGGAAGCTTTCAGGGTTTAAGTTTTTATTTGATCTGACCATTTTGTATTTGGTTAGGTTAGAGGTGGTAGTTTTATGTCTGATTAGATAAGTAAGGGTGTGGTCGCTTAAATCATTGGGTAGTGTCCCTACTGTATAAGTGTGGGAGTGACTATTTATTAGAATCCAGTCCAATATGCTTTCTTTGTTGTTAGTTTTGTTAGTTCTGGTTGGGGCTTGAACGGTTTGTGAAAAGCCATGAAGATTTAAGAGGGTGGAAGGGTCTACAGAGGTACAGGTTGTCCAGTCTATACTGACATCGCCTAGCACTATGGATTCTTGTGGGAAATGAGTCGAAAGCCAGCTGAGGATCTCTTCTAGGGAACTAATATTTCCAGGGGGAAAGTAGGTGCAGATTATATTGATGGCTTTGTGTGTATTAAGCTGCAGCTTGGAGATAAGAATTTCGGCATTACTTATAGAGGGAGGTTTTTCATGTTTGACAGTAATTTGCATGCCTGTTTTGTAAAGAATAGCTATCCCACCACCCTTTTTGGCTATACGGTCTAGTCTGACGATGTTGTAGCCAGGGGGAGTAATCTCATTGTCTAGGGTTGTAGGTTTGAGCCAGGTTTCAGATAGACGAAAGCATGCATGTCTAGCAGTGCATGGAGGTGAGCAATTTTATTGTTAATGAGGAAGATGTCAAGGTGAGCTATAGAGAGAGAGTTAGGGGGTTTGGAGGGTAAGTCATGGCTAGAGGGAGGGGAACAGAGGGTTTTAGAGTAGCATTGTTGTTAGGACCAGGGTTGGGATGAATGTCACCTGCTAGAAGGGAGAGGAGTAGTCTTTTTATTAGGTCCGAGTGTTTGGTGAGGAACTGTATGGATTTTTTGTTAACCTGATTAGAGTAGGAAATGTGGAACTTTCTGTGAAACTTTACAAGAAGGTAGGATGGAGAAGAATAAGAAGTTATGTTCTTACCATAACGTTCCATGTTAGTTGTCTTCTTGCCTTCTTTCTTGCTGGATGGGTTCGGAGCCAATCCTCTGCTCCGACTCGGCCTATACTATAGCTCGAGAACTATTTTTACCGGCTCAAGGCAGCCCTATATATCCCACAATACCATACGTTAACTCCCCAGATCTCGTTGGCAGCTAACACATAGTATAAATATAGAAGTTATGTCCTTACCATAACGTTCCATGTGGAGTGTTCATCTCACCTTTGTTCTTACACATGGGTTCGGAGCCGATCCTCGGCTCCGAGTCGGCCGCTTAGCAAAGCTCTGCACCGAGAAGAAGCTCGAGACCAACCTATCTCCCACAATTCCCTCTGCCCTTACCTCAGATCTAGTTTGCAAAACCATACCAGATCCATAACAGGATGTAAATATACATACATACATACCAGGGCGTAGCTGAAAACAGCAGCAACAGTAGAGAGAAATCAGTAGCGGGAGAGCCAAACCAGACCTCTAAACTGGACGTTCTTCCTGACCTGAGGGTGGGAATGTAAGAACAAAGGCGAGATGAACACTCCACATGGAACGTTATGGTAAGGACATAACTTCTATATGTGAGAGTGTTCAATCTCCCAGTTTGTTCTTTCACATGGGTAGCGTCCCTAGCTCCATGACCCTGAGAAACTCACGGAAGAACGTTCCTGAGCACAGTGGAACCAAAGGTTGCTCTGTCCCTGGAAATCCTATCCACTTTGTAATGAGTGATGAACGTATGTGGTTTAGACCAAGTGGCGGCCGCACAAACAGTATCCAAAGGTAGGCGGGCCGCATGAGCCAGAGATGTAGAGACTGATCTAGTAGAATGTCCTTTCGGTTTGGTGGGCAAACTCTGCTCAGTAGCAGCATAAACAAAAGTAATACAATCAGATAGCCATTTGGAGAGAGTACGCTTCGTCACTGCCATACCCTTTCTGTTGTCCGCAAAGGCTATAAAGAGTTGGTCCACTTTTCTGTGATCCTTTGTTCTATCTAGATAGAATCTGAGTTGTCTATGAACATCTAACTTGTGTAACATATATTCCAGCTTGTTGGAATGGTTTTTGAAAAATGTGGGGAGTTCGATGGACTGATTAATGTTGTTAACTGAACAAACCTTGGGAAGAAAGGACGGGTTGGTGCGTAAGGATACCCTATCAGGGTGAAAAATCAAATATGGGTGCTTAATGGAAAGAGCTTGAAGTTCTGACACCCGTCTGGCTGAAGTGATAGCTACTAGAAAGAGAGTTTTCCATGACAAGAACTTTAAAGAACAGGACGAGGCTGGTTCAAAGGGTGGTAGCATCAGTTGGGATAAAAGGAGGTTTAGATTCCACAGAGCTGTAGGGAACCTGACTGGTCGTCGAATATGAAAAGACCCTTTTAGAAAAGCTTTATAAAGCCTATGAGTCATAATGGGCGCCCCATTCTCTCCTACATGAAAGTTTGAAATAGCAGCCAATTGAACCCTCAAGGTGGCAGGAGAAGCTCCTTGGTGAAATAGTATGGATAGAAACTCTAAAACTTTGTTTAGCGGGGCTATTAAGGGATCTAAATGTTGTGCAGTTGCCCAATATACAAAGCGCTTCCACTTACTAGTGTAAATTTTTGTAGTGGAAGCTTTATGAGAGGCTACTAGAATATTCTGAACCGCAGGAGAAAGAAGATCAGACCTGGCTAAGAAGGGAAGCGGAGCAGCCAAGCTGCTAGTCTGAGGGACAGGAGCGATGGGTGGGGAGCCCCTGACGAATGGGTCAGTAGATCCGTCTCCGGGTCCAGGATCCAGGGCTCCCGTATTTGGTGTGCTTGAAGAAAGGGAAACCAAATTTGATGAGGCCAGAATGGGGCAATGAGAATTACAGTCCTTTCCAGATTCTTGGCTTTCTGCAGAAATCTTGGTATCAGAGGTATAGGAGGGAAGGCGTACAGGAGACCCGGGGGCCAATCGTGAATCAGAGCGTCCCTGGGGACTTCCCCTGGCGGGGGTAACAGGGCGAAGTAGCTTCTGCATTTGGCGTTCATTGGAGACGCAAACAGATCGCAGCAAGGCTGGCCCCACTTGCGGAATATCACGTCCGCTATTGTCTGTTTGAGGGACCACTCGTGAGGTAACAGGATGGCTCTGCTCAACCTGTCCGCTATGACGTTGGATAACCCCGGGATGTGCGTTGCTATCAGAAAGCGACCCGTGGACTCTGCCCATTGCCAAATTCTCATGGCCTCTCTGCACAACTGGTAAGATTTGGTTCCCCCTTGCTTGTTTATGTACCAAACTACGGACATGTTGTCCATTTGAACTGCAATGGTCCCTAGAGGTAGAAAGGGAGAAAAGTGTTGCAACGCTAGGAACACTGCTCTCATCTCCAGAACATTGATGTGCAGGTTGTACTCTAGATTGGTCCATTCGCCTTGGACTGTCTGTCCCTGAAAGATGCCCCCCACCCTATCAGGGAAGCATCAGTGGTCACCGTAGCTGTTGGAGTGGGTAGCACAAATGGCCGGCCACCGGTGAGATTGCAATTCTGTAGCCACCAAGATAGGTGTCTCTTGCAGACGTTCGTGATGTGAATTTCGTGCGTCAGCGGTAACTGTTGGAATGACCATTGTGCGAACAGCAGCCATTGAAGAACTCTCATGTGCAGTCTTCCCAAAGGTATTGCAATGAGGGAAGCCGACATGAGTCCCAAAACTTTTAGAACCAGTTTGGCCGGGGATTTCTTGGACAACAAGAGTTGAGATATGTGATTCTGTAGAGAGGCTATTCTTTCTGGGGGAAGTCTTAGAATCAAGCAACGGGTATCCAAATCTGCTCCTATGAATGAGATATGCTGTGACGGCTGTAATGCAGATTTTTCTAAATTTATGGAAATTCCGAGTTGAACACAAAGTTCGAGTGTGTAATCCCTGGCCTGTATCAGTTGACGCTCGGTGGTGGCAGTAAGGAGCCAGTCATCCAGATACGGAAACACCTGGAATCCTAGACGTCTCAAGTGAGACGCTACCACTGCCATGCATTTGGTGAAAACCCTGGGGGCTGAGGTTAGACCAAAGGGCAGGGCCCGAAACTGATAGTGACTGGCTCCCAGCCTGAAGCGCAAGTGATCCCTGGATGCTCTGGCCATTTTGATGTGGTAGTATGCGTCCTTGAGATCTATTGAGCACATCAATTCGTCCTTCTGTAAGAATGGAAGGATCGATTGAAGCGTGACCATCCGGAACTTTTCTTTCTTGACAAAGGTATTGAGATTGCTTAGGTCCAGAATTGGCCTCCAGTCCCCTGTCTTTTTTGGAACTAAAAAGAACCTTGAGTAAGTTCCGAATCCTTTTTGGTCCGCCGGGACTGGTTGGATGACTTTTTTCTAGCAGCTTTGAAATTTCTATTGCTGCAGGTTCTCGCAGATGGGGCGGTACATCTGGGAATCTTTTCTGTGGTAACGGGGTAAATAGAAATGGAATTTTGTAACCTCTGGTAATAATGCTTTTTACCCATCAGTCTGAGGTAATTCGTTGCCAGGCCTG
Organism: Protopterus annectens; assembly: GCF_019279795.1. NCBI lineage: Eukaryota > Metazoa > Chordata > Ceratodontiformes > Protopteridae > Protopterus > Protopterus annectens. The sequence goes on from NC_056737.1 coordinate 1,101,085,138, forward strand.
AGGGTATAAAGCTAAGCGACCCCCGACTGCCTCCAGAGCAGGACAGTCGGGCCTCCCTTCAGGAGTGCTGGAAAGGCTTCCCAGGGAGCACATCCCTGTCCCTTGGTTTTGCAGACCCCCTCTGCCGCCAGGGTGACGTCTTCCACTTCTGCCCCCCCTCTGCCTCTGGAGGGGGCATCACCCTGTGTGTTTGGGAAAGAACCCTGGGGTTTACGAAACCACATTTTCCCACCTCGTTGCCCTTTGGGGTACGGTCTGGATGGGGTGGAAAAACGGACTCCGACAGCAGACAGAGTCTTTCCCTCTTGCTCACATCGGGTAAGGGTCTCCTTTACTTTGGGGCCAAAGAGAGTGGCACCATCAAATGGGGCATTAGTAAAGGAAGACTTGAAGGCTTCCGCAAAGGAGCATAAGCGCATCCAGGATTGTCTACGGAGAGCAATCGCTGAAGCCGCAGCCCTACTCGACCCTTCGGCTGCATACGAGATGAGCCTCATGGACGAGTTCACAATCGATGTAAGGGTATTGAGCTGTGCTGTAACGTTTTCCGCGACAGCAGCATCTGTAGTACCCTGGAGGGTATCTCCCAACTCTTTGACTAGATCCCTCTGTAAACGCGTGAAATGTGTCAAATAGTTCAGCGATCGCATGGAAAAAGCCGCTGAACTAAATATGCTCTTCCCATACCTGTCCATAGTCCTACAATCTCTGTTAGGCGGATGGACAGATGAGGAAGATTCAGACATCTCCTTTTTAGTGGCAGCTGCCACCACCATAGCGTCCACTGGAACTCCCTTTGTGAGGTATGCCTTGTCCTGAGGGGCCGTAATGTACTTATTAGGCTTTCTGGGGACTGGCTCCACTGTGTCAGGTGTCTCCCACGCCCTTCGAGCAATCAAATCCATCAACTCATCAAAGGGCGGAGTGACCCAGGAGGAAGAAGGGCGAGCACTGAATGCCTTCAGCAAGACTGACTCATCCTCAGAAGGGGGTAGGGCTTGCCAATCACCTCTCTGTTTTAGGATCTCCACGATGTCAGAAAAGGAGACATCCTCTGAGGGTGATTTTGGGGACCCCTCTGACTCATCCAAGTCAGTGTCCGATGTTAAGGACTCTTGTGGAGAATCCAAGTGCCTCCTCTTACACAATCTTTTCCTCGGGACTTCTCCGGGGGGGGGGGGCATCCGATGAGGCCTCCGAGGAAGAGGTGCTCCTCTGGGGCGGCTGAGACACTGGTGCTCGGCGCTTTTGAGTAGTCGTGGGTGCAGAAGAGGATAATGGGCCTTTATGGGAGGGCGCTGTTTCTGCTGAGGTAGTTGTCTGGGAAGACAATACCTTCCTCATAAGATCAAAGGCCCCGAGCCGAGAATCCCCGGTTCGAAGAGCGTGGAGGAATCTCGGCCTTGAAGCCAAGGGCACCGATCCGAGGACAGAGCGAGGTGATCTGTGCCGAGGCACCGAGGAGAGTCGGCACCGGCATCGGTTCGACTCTCGGTCCCGGAACCAAGGATAGATAGTCGGCTCCGCGAGTCCGGGAGAGGTTCCGACGGAGTCGAGGTAAACGGTGCCGACCGAGAAAGGGATGGTTCCGGCACCAAGGGCTCTACAATCAACAAATCAGCGTCTTCCAGCTCCGAGGGCTGAACAGGTCTCGGAGGAGGATCAGATGGAGAGACAAGGGAAGGCCTTCGAGTCTCGACACCAACTGAGAGGAGACTGCAATGAGTTTGGACAGGGCCGTGTTTTCCATCAGCTTCTGCACCACATGGTCTACATCAGTGTCGGAAAGGGGCCTGGAAGACCGCATCGAAGACGGTGCCGACCTTAAAAGAGCCGGAGGCGGCAGTTGTCACCGGTTCCAAGACATGAGGCTCGGTAACAGACACTAGTTCGATACTCGGCCCCGAAGTCTGTGGAACCGGTGAACGAACTTTAAAAGAAGAACTTGGAGCCGATGACGTGGGCTCCGAAGTCTTCGACTCGCCAATTTAGAGGTCTGGTCTGACTTATCTAAAGCCTCTTGAAAGGAAGGCTTCAGAAGACCCCTGTCCATGAGCTTCCTGCGCCTATCTGTCATGACCCTTCCACTAAAGGAGTGACATATGGAGCAGTCCTCCTGAAGATGGAGAGGGCAAAGACAGTAGACACAGGAGCTATGGTTGTCTGTGACAGACATCTTCTGTCCGCACTGACATCTCTTGAAACCTGATTTAACCTTGTCAGACATGTCAAAAAAGGTCACAAAAAAGTCACAAAAATTAGTGAAAAAAAAAAAAACACCAATATTATTAATCTTAGCTAAAGGCCAAGAAATAATGCTATGAAGAATGAAAGCAGTCAAATCCGGGAATTAGTGAGTGGGGTAGGCCTTAGGATCCTAACTTTAAACCTAAACTGTTTTAAAAACACTAAAGATTCAGTTAATCGGAACCGAAGACTCAAACACACACACACCAGCAAGTGTCACAATCCAATAATTTTAGATCAAAAAATTCTCAAGAAAAAGATAAATCTTATCTGAAGTTGGCTCAGAGCTCTTCAAACGATGTGATCAGATGCAGCGGCAAACTAGATCTGAGGTAAGGGCAGAGGGAATTGTGGGACATAGGTTGTTCTCGAGCTTCTTCTCGATGCAGAGCTTTGCTAAGCGGCCGACTCGGAGCCGAGGATCGGCTCCAAACCCATGTGTAAGAACAAACGGCGAGATTGAACACTCTCACATTTATTATTATTATCCTCATTTCCAAGTACGGACTCCCTGCTGGTAACACTAAAGATACGGGGAAACCGTAAAGTATTGTATCTCATGAAATAGAAGGACTCAGAGACCTTCAAGTCTGTCCAGGCTAGGGGGCAGGAGGGAGGGACGCAAGAAAGAAGGCGAGAAGACAACTAACATGGTACGTTATGGTAAGAACATAACTTCTTAATGTTAAGTTGTCATTCTCACCTTCATTCGTGCTGGATGGGACAGCGTCCCTAGCACCTTGGTCCTGGGTGGCTCAATGGAACAGACTCCTGAGTACGGTGGAACCAAAGTCAGCTCTATTTCTGGAGGCTATATCAAGTTTGTAATGGGCAATAAAGGTATGTTGAGAAGCCCATGTAGCTGCATATGGCATCTAATGGTAACCTTGCTTGAAAGGCTGTTGATGTTGATAGTGCCCCTAGATGGAGCCTTAAGCCTAGACAGGAGTTGCCTGTGTCTCAACTCACAGACAAAGGTAATAATGGATGTCAGCCATCTGGAAAGAGTAACCTTTGATACTGGAAGCCCTTTCTTCCCTTCAGCATGAGAGAGAAAGAGCTGATCTGACTTTGAGTTGTTTTGTCCTGTCTAGATAATACCGTAGTTGGCGATGAACATCCAATGAATGTAATTTCTGTTCAGCCCTGTTTGAGTAGTCGGGGAAGAAGACAGGCAAGTCAATAGAGTGGTTTAGATTTGCTTCAGAGGAAACTTTCGGTAGGAAGGAAGGGTTTGTTCGGAGAGTTACCCTGTCTTTATTAAAGACCAAATAAGGGGGATGACAGACAAGGCCTGGAGTTCCGATACCCTTCTGGCAGATGTTATGGCTACTAAAAACAGAGTTTTCCAAGAAAGAAGCTTGAGGGAGCAAGAGGCTGCGGGTTCAAAGGGAGGCAGAATCAATGACATTAGAACCAAATTTAAATCCCATTGTGGAGGCGGATCCTTAACGGAAGGTCTAAGCAAGAAGATGCCCTTGAGGAAGGCTTTACAGAGTTTGTGGGACATAATATTTCCTTCTGAGAGCCCCACATGAAAATTAGCAATGGCCGTTAATTGTACTCTGATAGTGGCTGACGATGACCCTGAATGAAAAAGCTCCGCCAGAAAGTCTAGAACCTTATGAATTGGTGCTTGGAAAGGATCTAAGGACCTAGCTTGTGCCCAGAGCGAAAAACGCTTCCATTTACTCGCGTAAGTGTTCCTAATATTGGACTTATGGGAAGCAAGAATGATATCACGGACAGGAAGAGAAATAAGGGGAAGCCTGGCTATGGATGGAAGTGGAGCAACCAAGCTGTGAGGTTGAGGGAATGATGAGACTGATGCAGTTTGCCCATGAGATGGGTCAACAGATCCGGAAGGGGTTCCAGATGCCAAGGCTGTTCCAGTAGATAACTGTGCAGGAATGGAAACCATACTTGTCGAGGCCAATACGGAGCAATGAGGATCATTTTGGATCAATGCGGTTGCTTTCTGAATTAAATGCGGGATCAACGGTAAAAGGGGGAAAGGCATATAGAAGACCCCGGGGCCAATCGTGAACAAGAGCGTCTCTGGGGGGATGGCCTGGTAGAGGGAAGAGTGTGAAGAAGTCGAGGCACTTGCTGTTTTGAGGGTTTGCGAAAAGATCACAGCAAGGCTGGCCCCACTTCTGAAATATTCTGTCTGCTACCGTTTGATTTAGAGACCACTCGTGTGGCATACTTCTGCTCAATCTGTCCGCTATGACGTTGGACTTCCCGGGGATGTGCGTTGCTATCAGAAACCGTTGAGAGGAAATCGCCCATTGCCAAAGTCTGAGTGCTTCGACATAGGGGGTAGGACTTTGTTCCACCCTGCTTGTTTATGTACCACACCAGACATATTGTCCGTTTGAATTGATATAGTCCCTGGGGGAAGAGAGTTCTGAAGGGCTTGCAACGTTAAAAGCACTGCTCTCATCTCCAGGACATTTATGTGCAGGTGGCATTCTAATTGTTGCCATGTGCCCTGGACCGTCCTGCCCTGATAGTGCCCCCCCCCCACCCGATCAGGGAGGCATCCGTTGTCACCGTGGCAACTGGGGGGGGGGACAAAGGGTCTGCCCTGAAAGAGCTGAGGGGAAACCATCCACCAGTAGAAGTGATTCTTGAATGATGGGGTTATCAAGATGTTGTGAGTCATTCGGAGCTGTTGAAAGGACCACTGAGAAAACAGCATCCACTGAAGGATCCTCATGTGGAAGCGGGCTAATGGGAGGAGAAGGATCGCCGCTGCCATGAGGCCTAACGCTTTCAGTACTAACTTGACTTGAACCCTGTTGGACTGAAACAGGAACTGAACATTCCACCGTATGTCTGTCACTCTCTGAGGTGGTAATGTTGCAGACATTTCTGTGGTGTTTAACACGGCGCCTATAAAGTTTATACATTGACAAGGCGACAAGGAGGATTTTGCAAAATTTATAGAAATACCTAGCTTGTTGCAAAGTTGAATAGTGTAATCCCTGGACATTATAAGATGCTGCTTGGTGGTAGCGGAAATGAGCCAGTCGTCTAAATATGGAAACACCTGGAATCCTTTTCGTCTCAGGTGAGCCATGACCACTGCCAAGCATTTGATGAACACCCGGGGGGCTGTGGTGTGACCAAAGGGCAGGGTTCTGAATTGATAATGATTGGCTCCCAGCCGGAAGTGGAGAAACCTCCTGGAGCGCCCGTGTATCTTTATATGATAGCATGTGTCCTGGAGGTTTAACGAGCACATCCAGTTGTCTCTGCCCAAAACGGGTAGAATGGACTGCAGTGTTACCATCCGAAATTTTGTCTTTTGTACAGAGTTGTTCGATCTGCTGAGGTCCAAAATGGGTCTCCAGTCTCCTGTCTTTTTTGGTACCAAAAAGAATCTGGAGTAGATTCCGACTCCTAGCTGATCTGCTGGGACTGCCTGGATGACTCTCTTTTTCTAACAGCTTTTTTATTTCTAGCTGTGCCTGACCCCTTTGTCCGGGTGGTACGTCTGGTAGGGGTCTTGGCGGTTGTACCGGAGGGGAAATGAAGGGAATTTTGTAACCCTCTGATATGATTGACTGCACCCATTTGTCTTGGGAGAGGGATTGCCAGGCTTCCGGGTACAGAGATAATCTTCCCCCGACTGCCTCCGAAGGCGGACAGTCAGGCAGCTTCTCAGGGATGCTGAAAGGGTTGGTCAGGGAAGGATTCCCTGGAACCCTGGTTCTGTGGACCCCCTCTGCCCCTGGGGCGGCATCTGTTATTGTTCCCCCCTCTGCCTCTGGGGGGAAATTCACCACGTGCGGCAGGCGCGACTCCCTGTGGTTTGCGGAACCACATCTTTCCACCCTTCTGGCCCTTAGGATAAGGTCTAGAAGGTGTGGAAAAGTGGTCTGCCACGGCAGAGAGTGTCTTACCATCTTGCTCGCATCTGGTGAGGGTATTCTTCACCTGAGGTCCAAACAATTCTGAACCATCAAAAGGGGTGTTGGTGAAGGACACCTTGAAGGGATCGGCAAAGTTACAGAGTCGCAACCACGCATGACGTCTCAACGCAACACCTGTGCCTGCGGCCCTACTCGCTCCATCAGCTGGTTAGGAGATAAGCCGCATGGAGGAGTTGACAATGGAATTCAGGGTAGCCAGCTGGGAGTTCATCTTGTCCTGATAGCCCGCAGCAGAAGGATCCTGTACAGTTTCACCCAGTTCTTTGAGCAAGTCTCTCTGAAGGCGGGTGAAATGACATAAATAGTTCAGCGATCGCATAGCAAAGGTCGCTGAAGCAAATATCCACTTACCGTACCTGTCCATGGTCCTGGACTCTGTTAGGAGGATGAACAGGTACAGAAGGATCAGCTAATTCCTTCTTAGTGGCTGCTACTACCACCATAGCATCAACTGAAACACCTTTGGTCAGAAAGGATTTGTCCTCCGGAGCAGAAATAAATTTAGAGGGCCTCCTAGTGGTAGGTTCCATTAAGTCAGGAACTGCCCACGCCTTTCTGGCCACTACTTCCATTAGTGGGTCGAAAGGGGGAGACACCCAGGAAGTGGAAGGGCGAGATCCAAAAGCGTCAAGGTAAACCGACTCGTCCACGGAGGGTTTGAGAGTGGACCAATTTCCCCTATGTTTCAGGATCTCTAGGATGTCTGAAAAGAGACATCCTCAGAGGGGGATCTCGGGGGAACCCTCCGACTCATCCAAGTCTGTGTCCGACGTGACAGACTCGGGGGAGTCTATGTGCTTCCTCTTGCACTTTCTTTTCCTAGGGGGTTCCCCTGAAGCTTCAAGGAAGGCCTTGGAAGAGGAGACACCCAAAGTGGGTACCCTACGCTTTGGATCTCTGCTGTCAGATGCAGGAGGATGACAAGAGACCGTAACAGGCACTGCAGAGGGAGGAGATGCAAAACTTAACCTTGGATTGGACACTGGGTCCAGTACGCTCCCC
>NC_056737.1:1101109827-1101114827 GCF_019279795.1 Protopterus annectens
AACTTTTGAAACTAAGAGTGAGTTGAACAAATACTTAATACCATTGTTTTTTTACGATGTTATTGTGTTTACTTTTAACTGATAGTTATATTTCCAATTAAACTAGAAGCTGGAAAATCATAGGACTGACCCTGTAATAGTAGTGGAACCATTGCTTATGTTCTATCACTGTTTAAGAACTAGTGTAGTCAAAAATGTCAGTCAGTACATGTTAATTTGCCCATCTTAAAGCACATTTAATGTTCATAGAGTCATTAAGTCCTGGATGAGTGCCAGAGTTTAAAAGCAACTGCCACCTCAGTTCTTTTAACTCTAACAGAGTTTCACAGTCTCCAAAAAACTGTCCAACTTGTTCCAGTACTATGAATTTAAACCCGTTGAAGTTTGTGCATAGTGCACTGTGCTTACCTAGCGCATTACTGTCGTCTTTTCGTCTGATGGCAGATAAATGTTCCTTTACTCTATCAGATAATTTTCTGATAGTTTTTCCCATGTAAAATGCTGGGCAGGAGTTGCATGCAGCAGCGTACACTAGGAACATGGCATGACAGTCAAAGTGGTTGTGAAATTTGACTGTTAGATCACAGTGCACGAAAGTGAAGCTGCTGCCAGTCCACATGTGTTTGCAAACTACGCAATGATTACAAGTGAACATACCTTTGGGACCTCTGTTTGGTACAGGCTGAGGATAAAAGAAAGGTTTATCTTTTTCAAAAGACATTTTGAGCGTGGTGGTCCGTTTATAAGAGAAAGTGGGATTTTGTCCCAGAACTTTCTTGAGGTCTGCATTTGCTCGTATGATGTTCCAGTTTTTTTGCAAGACTTCTCTTATGTTTCTCATGTCTCTACTGATGGGGAGGTGGGTAACTGCAGTTCCTATCCGTGGAATTATTTGTGTAATCATTGCGTTTAGGGATGAAACCATGCAGTGAGATTGGTTTATGCCATGTGTGTCTTTTTTCTGCTACTTCTGTAAAAACTTCACTTATTAGTTTTTCCGGGTAGTATCTCTTCTCGAACATGTGGAATAAGAATTTACATTCTTGTAAAAAGGTACGGTCATCAGATATAATTCTTGTAAGTCTTATGAACTGCCCTTTTAACACGTTCCGTTTCATAAACAAAGGATGTTGGCTCTGAAAATCAAGAAAATCATTTCTGTAAGTGTCTTTGCGATACACATTGGAGTTGAGAGTGTATCCTGGGTTTACTATGGTAATTTCAGTATCCAAAAAGTTGATTTTATCACCACATCCTGATGTCACAAAGTCTAAATAAGGTAGGCTGTTATTGAGGTTCTGTATGAAAATATCAAGTTCATTTTTGGGACCTTCCCACAGAAAAAAGATATCGTCAATAAAGCGTCCATAAAGATGTACTTTGTTGAATTGCTCCAGAAAGGACAGTGTTTGAATTTCCCATGTGCTTAAAACTAAATTCGCAAATGCTGGGGCCATTTTGGACCCCATAGCAACTCCTTTTACTTGTTGATAAATTTGGCTGTTGAAATGAAAGAAATTGTTGGTTAACACAACTGTGGTAAGGGAAATCAGTGTCTCTACCACGTCAGCACTAAGGCGGGCATACTTGGTGAGAAAAAGCTCTAATGCTTGTATTCCTTCGATATGTGGGATGTTAGTATACAGGGCTGTGATGTCCAATGTTACCAGTATGCATTTAGAGAGGTCAAGTGAGAATTTTTGTAGCTCATTTAAGAAATCCCACGAGTCTTTGATATAGAACTTGGTAGCTTGCACCAAAGGGTTGAAAATACTGTCCAAGTATTCAGAAATGTTTTCTGTTTTTGTCCGTTTGTTGGAAATGATAAGCCTGAATGGGGGATTCACAGTGTCCTTATGTATTTTGGGAATGCCAAACAGTTTCCCCAAACACGGGTTATGTACTGACATTTATTTTTTTATTTTACATTTGTTTACCGGGCTAGTCCAACTGGATACATGTCCATTTTCAGTGGAGGCCCGGGGAGAAAAGCTCCGCTACAATACTACGCAAGTAAAAATAAACAAAATGTACCAAATAACATACAAATTAATAGAAAAAAAACAATGTACTTTAAGCCTATGGCAGGATGTAATAGTATTAGAGTACAGTAAGAGATTTAGCAAAGAAAGATAAAAGTAAAGAACTTAATTACCCTATTACAACTTCATTGGAAGTTGAAAAAATATTATGTATGCCTTTATTACATATGGAATAACAGAAACAGTTATATAGAGGATAATTTAGAGTGTTAGATATAAGAAGAAAAGAATGGGTGTAAAGAATCAAAAAGAAGGAGGTAAGAATGCTTAGTCAGGGTTATTGCAAGAGCAAAGCCAGTGGTTGGATAAGAAGACTTTTAGTTTAGTTTTAAATATTGGGAGTGATGTTTGAGTTGTGAGGTCTTGAGGTAGTTGATTCCATATTTTACCAACGAGTTGGAAAATGTGGAATCACCTGCTGTGTTATTAGATAGAGAAGTATGAATCAATATTTTGTTAGAGGAGGCGTAGGTTTTTTAGATTGTTATAGGGTTTTATGAGGATGGAGAGCATTGGAGTGTTGTCAGGGTGGTAAAGGGCTTTATGGGCAATTGTAAGTTGACTAAATTATATTTGGTGGAGTAATTCTAGCCACCCTAATTTTTTTAGATTGAAGCAATGATGAGTCCTGTATGGAGAGGCTGTAGCAAATCTGGCAATGTTGTTATATGATGTAGCTAGTTTGCTAAGATTATGTTTAGAAAGATTAGTATAAATAGGGGAGGCATATAATAGGGTAGATATTAAGTGGGTTCTAGCTATTGTAGTTTTAGCTTCTGGAGTAAGGAAAGATTTGATTCTATAGAGAACCTAGTTTTCTGTTAGTCAATTTTATTGTAGAGTTAATGTGAGTGTCAAATTTTAGTTGATTGTCAATTGTAATACCCAGGAGTTTGGTGGTTTGGTCTGGAGAGATAAGGGTGCCATTGTTGGATGTGAGTGTGAAATTAATGGAGGGAGACAAGTGAGTGGGAGTAAAAATCAGGAGTTTGGTTTTCTTTGGGTTAAGGAGGAGACAATGATTAGAGAACCATTGCTCTATAGTAGTGAAGGTGTTTTGTGTGAGAGAATAAAGTTCCGACTGTGTTGGGGCTGAGGAAATGATGGTTGTATCATCTGCATATTGAATGCAAGTTGATAGGAGTGGCTAGGTGAAGGTCATTTATAAAAATAGAGAATAGTAGAGGGCCTAAGATAGAACCCTGAGGGACTCCTATAGAGGTGGGAGGAGATCAGAGAGATGGTTATGCCAGAGTACTGCCTGTTTTCGGTTGTCAGATAAGATGTGAACCAATTTAAGGCTAGATTGTCAAGAGAGGGACTTGAGACGATGGAGAAGAAGTTGGTGGTTGACCATGTCAAAGGCTTTAGACAGGTCAACGAAGAAGGCTGAGGAAGGAGTATTATTGTTGCGGTTTTGTTAATAGAGTCGATAAAGGATAGTAAGGCTGTAGTAGTACTATGGAATGGCGAAAACCATGTTGGCACTTAGCTAGGAGGTTGTGGCTTAGTAGGTGATTTAGTAACTGTTTGTGGATGCATTTCTCCATTATTTTTGCAAGTGGAGATAGTAATGCTATGGGGCGGAAGTTGGAGTATTCAGTAGAATCACCTCCTTTGAACAGTGGGATGATATATGAGATTTTCCATATAGATGGAATTGTACTTTCTTTTAAGGTCCTGTTAATCAGTATAGAGATGGGGTAAGCTATAGCTTTTGCACCAATTTGGAGGAATTCTGCTGGAAATTTGTCAGCAGAGGGGGTTGTAGGTTTTAATTTTTGAAGTAAGGATGATATACAAGTGGTGGGTATGGGTTTGAGGTGAAATGGAGGGGGAGTGGGGAGTGGGGCTTTGAGTTAATAGTTTGGAAGTATCAGGGCTTTGTTGGTTAGCTAGCTTTAGGATGGCAGAGGTAAAGAAATTATTAAAGGCATTAGCTGTTTGTAATGGGCAGTCGGGGTTAGAATCAATTGGATTTGGAGTGGCAACTTTGCCAGGGGATAACAGCATGTTAATAGCGGTCCAAAATTTATGTGGTTGGTGCAGGGATGACTGTTGTAGCTGATTATAAAAGTTCTTTTTATCTTGTAGGATGGCTTTTTTTGTTTAATTTCTTTGTTGTCTGAAAGTGAGGTGGTCAGTTGTGCTTTTGTGTGATGCCATTTAGCCCAGGCTTTGTTCCTATTAAGGATTAGCTTCCTAGTATTGTTTGAGAGCCATTGGGCTGTTTTTGATTTTATGCGTATAGAGCATTGGAGCATGATGTTCAAGGATTGTCAGAAAGGTATGATTGAAGTAGCTAACAGCCGTCTATTGGGAGAGATTTAAGAGCTGACCAATTAACTTGCATAAGTTCATTTTGAAACAGAATGGGGTCAAAACATTTTTTGCTACGGGATGATTTAACTTGGGTAGGGATAGTTAAACTTGTTTTATGCCTTATGATATATGTTAGGGAGTGGTCGCTGAGGTCATCTGGGAGAGTTCCTGTTGTATACTTTTGCCGTGGACTATTTATTAGTATCCAGTCAAGTATACTTTCTTTATTATTCAGTTTGTTTATTCTTGTTGGGGAGGTAATGATTTGAGAGAAGCCATGCAGGTTAATAAGGGTGGATGGATAAGTATGTTTACATAAATACCAGTCAATATTAAAGTCTCCTAAAAGTATTGTTTCTTGAAGAAGATTTAGAGAAAGCCAGTTTAATAGGTCTTCTAAAATAGTGGGATTTTTTCTTGGGGGAAGATAGGTACAGATAATGTTAACTGTTTTGTGAGGGTTGAGCTGAAGTTTGGAAATAATTATTTCAACATTAATGTCAGATGGAAGGGTATGATTTGTTTTACTTATTTGCAGTCCGGTTTTATAGAGAATTGCAACCCCACCACCTTTTTTGTTTAAGCGGTCTTGTCTGAGGATGTTATACCCTGGGGGGATGATTTCATTATCTTTTA
>NC_056737.1:1101122327-1101142327 GCF_019279795.1 Protopterus annectens
TTATAATATCTGCCCACAATATTATAACTTATACTATTGGTATTTATATTGATCGTATTGTTAGACAGGCATTAGTACCAATTGAACATATACTAATTGATTCCTGGGATTTTTTAAGGAAAGTGAAAAATTTATTTTTTAGCCATGAAGCATATTTTTCTACTGTTGATGTAGTCGACCTTTTTACTTCCATTCCCCATGATATAGGGCTGGCATATTTTAATGATATACTCGTGAGTCAATCAAGTGGGTGTAAAATCAATTTTTTAGTTGAACTCATGGAGGTTGTACTAAAGAACAACTTTTTCACTTTTGAAGGGGAATTCTATAGACAAATCAATGGGGTAGCTATGGGTAGCAGTTGTGCCCCCATGTTTGCTAATTTAGTTATGTACCAATGGGAAAAGCAATTTATTTTCAATTCTATGTATTCCAACAACTGGCACTTGTACTTCAGGTTTTTAGACGATCTATTTATTTTATGGAAAGACACTAAGTCATTCCAATCTTTTCTGGAGTACATTAATCAAGTATGTGATTATTTTAAATTCACTGGTAACGGGAATTCTAGTGAAATTAATTTTTTGGATGTCAAACTTATTAAGGAGCCTCAAGATAACATGTTCCACTCAAGGATTTATAGGAAGCCTACTTTTTCCAATGATTACTTGGTATATTCAAGTAACCATCCCCCGTATATTAAACGTAACATCGTTAAGGGGAAAATGGTAAGAGTAGTGAGGATGTGTTCTAAGAAGGAATATGTAGAAGAGGAAATTAAACTAGTGTTGGACATGTTTCTCAATAGAGGATACCCTCTCATTTTTCTGGAAGGTATCACAAACCAAGTTATGGGTGAATGGAACCATAGATACCAACCTTTGCTGGGTTCTAGTGAGAGAGTGGAGTCCACAGTTTATAATGCTGAAAAAGATTTTACCCAAGCTATGGTTTTAACCTACGGTGAAACATCAGAAGTAATTAAAAAGATAATTAAGAACAATTGGGCTATGTTTAAGGGGAACAAGGATGTTTTAGCCCTAATTGGCCCAGAACCTCTTTTTACCTACAGAGTCCATAAAAACTTGAAAAATATTTTGGAACGCGTTCCATCAGGTAGAAGGAGAAAGGAGGGTACCCACAGATGTGGGGCGTGTGAATACTGCAAATATATTTTGGAGACTCCCAAGGTAAAGCTAGGCCCTTTTGGTTTTGAGGTAACCTTTGTTACAGGTTCTTGTAATACAACAGGTATTGTCTATTTAGCTCTGTGTAATGTATGCCAGTGTTTTTACATTGGAAAAACAGAGAGAAGATCAAGCCGTAGAATTTACGAACACTGTTACAGTATTTCTAGAATTGATGGAAAAAATGCTTTATACAAACTTATCAAAATCAACTCCACCCATAGTTTTAAATTTGGTATTTTAGAAATAGTGAATAAAGATTTTAGAGGGGGGGATTGGACCAACAAGTTACTTAGGGCTGAAACTAGATGGCAACTTAAGGTTAATGCCTGTGAGTTTCCTGGCATCAATGAGGCCATCCATACTAAACCAGAGCTCCGATTTAGAGCTAACAAAATAAAGTAAATTTTATATGTTTCTATATATAAACAACACTGGTTTGTTTTAATTGTTTTACATTACCTTTTCACTTCAGTGTGGTTAGGTGGTATTTCGTGTTTATTCGGGGACTAGTTATTGGCTTGGAAGTGGCCACCACTGTTAAAATGCCAGATTTTTGTGATATGAGACCACAATAAATTATTTCAAAACTTTTCCCACCTTTAATGTGACCTATAACCTGTATAAATCAATTGAAAAACAAATCTGTTCGGGGGGAGAATATATATATATAAAAAAAAATTACAATATGCTGGTTGCATAAGTGTGCACACCCTTAAACTAATACTTTCTTGTAGCACCTTTTGATTTAATTACAACATTCAGTATTCTTGGGTAAGAGTCTATCAGCATGGCACATCTTGACTTGGCAATATTTGCCCACTCTTCCTTGTGAAAGCGCTCCAAATCTGTCAGATTGTGAGGGTATCTCTTGTGCACAGCCCTCTTCAGGTCACCTCACAGATTTTCTATTGGATTTAGGCCAAGGCTCTAGCTGGGCCACTCCAAAACTTTCTTCTGGTGAAGCCATTCTTTTGTTGATTTGGATGTATGCTTGGGGTCATTGTTGTGTCGAAAGGTGAAATTCCTCATTTTCAGCTTTCTAGCAGACGCCTTAAGGTTTTTGGGCCAAAAGTGACTGGTATTTGGAACTGTTCATAATTTCCTCCAACTTGACTAAAGCTCCAGTTCCAGCTGAAGAAAAGCAACCCCAAAGCATGATACTGCCACCACCATGCTTCACCATGGGAATGGTGTTCTTTTGGTGATGTGAAGTGTTTTTGCGCCAAATGTACCTTTTGGAATTGTAGCCAAAAAGTTCAAACTTGGTCTAATCAGACCACAAAACATTTTCCCACATGCTTTTGGGAGACGATATTTTGTTTCACACATTTTAGCTGGGCCTGGATGTTGTTCTGTCTAAGAAAAGGCTTCCGTCTTGCAACCATACCCCATAGTCCAGACATATTGTGAATACGGGTAATTGTTGTTGCATTTAGTACACAACCAGTAGTTGCCAAAAATTACCGCAGCTCCTTCAGTATTGCTGTAGGTCTCATGGGCAGCCTCCCTGCCCAGTTTTCGTCTTATCTTTTCATCAATTTTGGAAGGACGTCCAGTTCTTTGCAATGTCACTGTTGTCCCATATTTTCTCCACTTTTTGATGACTGTCTTCACTGTGTTCCATGGTATATCCAGTGCTGTGGAAAGTTTTTTGCACCATTTTCCTGACTGATACTTTTCAATCATGAGATCCCTTTGATGCTTTGCAAGCTCTCTGTGAACTATGGCTTTTGCTGTAGCAGGCAACTGAGTAAATTCAGGAAATTCCTACTAGGACAGCTGAACTTTATTTGGGGTTAATCAGAGTATCTTAAATTGATGGCTGGTGTACCCAAGAAGACTGAATGCTATATATAAATCAAAAGATGCTTCGACTAAGTATTAGTTTAAGGGTGTGCACACTTATTCAACCAGCTTATCATACGTTTTTTATTTTTTTGTATTTTTCCCCTAACCAATTTGTTTTTCAATTGAATGGTACAGGTTATAGGTCACATTAAAGGTGGGAAAAGTTTTGAAATGACTTATTGTGGTCTCTTTTTTTTTTATATCACAAAAACCTGGCATTTTTAACAAGGGTGTGTACAGTTTTTATATTCACTGTACACACATTATATCCATCTATCTATCTATATATCTATATCTATATCTATATACATATATATATATATATATATATACACACACACACACACACACACACAAAGGGAAGAATGGAAACACTATGAAAAAGGAGAGAGAAAATTGTAAAGAAAATTTGAAAAAATGCACTTATCTAAATTAGCTTGCTCAAGTTAACAGAGACCACGTGTTACTGCTGAAGTGGCAAACAAAATCTGAGGTAACTTAGAAGTAGACAAGGGATTACGAGTAAGTGGAGGAGCTCGAGCTACAGAGCCTAATCTATTGACTGGCTGAGGATGGATCTGAGGTCAGATTCAAACACATCAGCTGATGAATGGATTAAACAAGCATCATCAGATCTCCTGTCCGAAAAGCCATTGCAAAGCCTCTCTTGTGGAAATAAAATCTGACTTTCCCCCTGTAAATCTTATCTTTTTTTTATTTGTAATAACGTTAATGTTAAAATTCAAGACCGCTTTGAGATAACTTATTTTGGCACTGGCAATCCCAATCTGGTTTCTGCAAATGAGACAAACAGTTGATCAGAAACTCTGAATGGCTTAGTTCTGTCTAGGCAGTACCTCAGTCTCTATGCATACTAAGAGTATTACAGGACTCCTTCCACCTCACTTTGGTAAATACTGAAAAACACAAGCAGCCAGACAGCTTGGCTTAGGCAAGCTACCTTTGTAGTAAGCCTTTGGCACAGAGGAGGGGTTAGTTAAGCAGGGTCTCACACACACACACACACACACACACTATGAAACTGAAGAAAAACACTACTTGCATGACAGACTGTAATTCATAGACTCAACCAAAAATGCATAAAATCTCAGCAGGTATGAGGAAACAGGACAGCACATCATACCAAGGAGTCACTCATGACAGCAAACTACTTTAAATGTATTATAAAGAGATAAAAATCAAACACAGCAGTTGATAAAGGCACCTTTTTGAGACAGCTCAACTACTTCAACTAGCATTAAGTGCGGAAACACCTAGAAAACACAATTGTGCAAAATCTTACCATACTAGCAAATGCTGTTTCACTTCACTGTTGCAGTGTTCTTCATTGAAGGGATCCCTTGCCAAGGACAGCCCAACATCTGGCCAGTACACGAAAACTTTTAGATTTTATAGGTGCCATATGGCACACACGCTTCCCGGGTAGGGTATAAAGGTGACATGCAGACACATACTCAGAACTGAGTTGCTTCAAAAGGAACAAAATATCTTCAAGGACAGCACAGAATATGTACATCCAGAAGAAAAAATATTGGAAGGGAAGGGAAGGGAAGTGAGAGCCCCTCAACCAGGAAGGTAACGAAAGACACAGGCAGCAACCATGACGGGAAAGCAGGGAGGGGCTGCATGTTGCAAAAGTGAATAGGACATCTATTGTTACGGCAAGATTTTACACAGCTATACTAAGTTCTTCCATACCACTGTTGCAGAATTCTTCACTGAAGGGACAGCACAAGAGCTAAGAAGAAGACTGGGAGGACAAAGGCAAAGAAGAGCCCTCTACAAACCTATCCAGAAGAGCCCTGGCAACACCTACCCAAGAAACCACATCCAATTTGTAATGCTTAGTAAAAGTATGAAAGTCCAGAGGATCGTCCAGTTGTTGCTTCAGATTCCTCTGCCCTGAACCAGTCTGAGGCAGGCATAGATTAAACTTACCACATTTCCTTGAAAGTTTACAAATGACTACTCCAGATGTTGAAGGGGAACCGCTGCTGATTACATATGAGGGACCAAGGTGAGTTCCGCAGCTATTAGTGACGGAGGAGATGCCTACTATGTTTGAGTGTGCCAAGGGTCTGACTCTCCAAGGACATCTTGTAGAAAAAGAAACAAAACCAGATACATTTCCCCTGTAGTTAAAGATCCCCAAAATGAATGGCAGGATTTTACTCAGAGGTTATTTAATGCTTTAGTGCCTGCCCTATCCTAGTCTTCCATTCCTCTTAAAACACCCAGAGAACTGGACTCCTTAGATGAGGATCAGGATTTCAGGGGTAGAGTCCCTGACTTACTTTCTCAAATCCCTTCCCTCCTTGGACTATGGTCCAGAGGAAGAGTATTCTGTTAGCCCTGATTCCCCTTAACAGGAACTCGCCTTTGGTGGCACTATTACCTGTATGATGGAATTCTTTAAGTGGGATCAAATCTCAGATATTCAGAAAAGGTATTATGAGCTCCTTCAGGAGTCATCTCCTAAGACTTCTGCTGTTCCACCAATTCTGGCTGACCTTCTGGATACTTACTCAGCAGCTTCTGTGCTCCCAAGAAACCTGACAGATTTTACAAGGTGCCTGATTAATGTAAATTTCTTTATAAATGACCTTCTGCTGACCCTTCTGCAGTCTCTCTCTCTTCTGACAAGCCCTCCAAGTTGTCCTCTACCAAGCTGCTTCCTTCAGATAAGGATAATAGGGCCATGGAGAGGAAGGGCAAAGAGGGTTATACTGCTGTCACTTTATCTTTATGGCCCATCAACTACAAGACTCATATGACCAGGTATGTTTTGGTCCTCCTTTCACAGGTTTCCAACAAGCTTCTAACCTTCCTCTCTGAGGAGAGTTTCTGCCCTTTCCTTGTTGGGCTCTACCTCTCAAGTTGCCTGCCACTCTATTAAATGCAACTCTTGAAACAGCAGATGCCTTTTCCAAAGCTGCTACCTTTGGTTCTATTAAGAGTCATTACTCTTGGTGTCATCTTCAAGCTTTGCCGGATGACATTAAGGACATACTACTGGATGCTCCTTTGGATAATAAAAATCTTTTTATGCTGCTGCTGAACTTTTTCAATCTCTCCAGGATAAGGGGTACAGTCTTGCAAGAGCTGAGCTGTCTATGTAGGTCCAAGGAGTTGAAAACCTTCTCAATGGCAGACTGTAGGGAAGGAATTTGAATAAACTGATTAAGGGACAACTCGTTAACCACCTTGGGCATAAAGGAAGGATTAGCACAGAGAGAGACCCTGTCGCTGTGAAAAATTAAAAAGGATGAATGCCAATAAGAGCCTGAAGCTCAGACACGCTCTTGGCAGAAGTAGGGGCAACAGCAGAACTGTCTTCCAAGTACAAACTTGCAAGAAAGCTGAACTAGCACTTTCAAAAGGAACCAGAGTCATTTTTATAAGCGCAAAATTGAAGTCTCAAGGAGGAGGGATAGGCTTTCTCTGGAAACTGATATGAATGACACCTTTCAGAAATTCCTTTTCAAACTGAGAGGCCAAAGGAGGACTCAAGGGCAGACAAGCAGAAATAGCTGACAAGTGAGCTTAAACTTAAGAATATGCCAAGCCAGCATGGAGCAGATCACACAAATAAGACAGAACCAGAGGAACCCTTACTAAGAAGGAATCCTGATTATGAGAGAGGCACCAAACAGAAAATATTTTCCATTCAGACACATGATTTTCTGGTAGCAGGTTACCTGCCCACATGCAGAATCTGAAGTATGCCCTCAGAAACAGGTACCTAAAAGGGATCAAAAATCATATCACTCACAGTGTCATCTGAAGAATGGATAAGGTGAGGATGGATAAGAGATCCCTTGTCTAGTGTAAGAAGTTCCAAGTGTGACAACTTGTGGAGATTTCCCTGGCCAGATGAAAGAGTACCAGTGTTGTCTGGGCCAAAAGGAAGTCACCAACATGATTTTGGGAGAGTCACGTTTGACCTTACACAGAACTCCTGACAGGAGAGGAAGGGGAAATCACTACCCCACTGATAAGACTACGTCCAGAAGAACATCTCTTGAAGCATCCATTTAAGACCTTGTGTTCTGGACCTACTCAGAGAACCTGCAACTAAATTGTGCTCTGAAGGAATGTAAAATGCCTTAAGAATCACTGATAACTGACAGCTAGAACCCAGCCCTGAAAAGCTAGCCTGCAAAGGAGACAAGACCTCTAACTCCTGCTTGCTGAAATACCACATCACGGTAGTACTGTCTGAAGATTTTTAGGGGGCTGGGGAGAAAAATGCAATCAAAGCCCTGCACAGCCAGGAGTAAAGCCCTCATGTTGATATGGTCTGACCTCTGATGAACAGCCATAGACCCTGAACTTTCAGAAGGCCTCAAGAAGCACCCCACCACAAGTCTAAGACATACATGAACAGCTGTTGGGAAGGAAGTGGAGCATGCAAGAGCAGTCCCGGATTGATAGAAATTTGCTGAATCCACCACTGGAACTAGAGTCTGACATAAGGAAGCAAAGGAATAGGGGACTCCAGAGGGTGGCAATGTTGAAACCACACCAATATGAGATAGAACTGACGCTTCCTCATATTGAGCCTAGCAAGAGGAAGCATGGGAATAGTGGAGGCCATAAACCCCAGAACCCTGAGAAATTCCCTGGCCACGAAAGATGACAGAAGAAAAGACTGGAAGAAGATTGTCAGAGAAAAAACCTTGGGAGCAGCAAGAGAGACCAACAGTGGAATGGTATGAATCCTGCAACCAAGAAAAATATGGTCCTGGGAGGGTGTAAACACGGACTTCTTGAGATTAATGGTGAACCCCTGACTTTGTAAAAGACAAGTGGTAAAGTGAAGGCCTTGTAGAAGACTGCTGGGAGAAGCCTAAATAAGCAGGTAATTTAGATAAGGGAATACCTGTATCCCTCGAAGCCTGCAAAAGGCAATGGCAGGAGCACGGCATCTGGGGAAGTAGAAAGGTGAAAAGGCAAGGTACAGAACTGAAAAAGAGGAAAAAAACAAAAATGTAAAAAAACTTTGAACAGAACAAGTATGTGAAGACAGGCAACCTCGAGGTCTAGACAATTCAGGATGGTCTGGGAAAGAAGAGAAGGAAACTGAGTCTGAAGAGACAACATCCTGAAAGAAGGGATATTGAGAAAAGTGTTGGGAGCGAGACAAATACAGAACTGGTTTGCAAGTCTCCTCCTTCCGAGGAACCAAAAACATCCTGGAGTAAGAAACTTCCACTTGGGTGGGTAGATCAGGTTGAATAGTTCCCTCATCCAAAAGGGACTGCAGTACCACAGGGAAGAGAAAGAGTTGATCTGGAGGAGGCTGTGGAATGCCTGAAAGGGGGGGGGGTGTCCCCATGTCATGAAAAATCCCAAACAAACGACACACAGCACCAACAGTCTGAGGTGATCTGCTAATTTGGGAAAGGCGGAGAGAGAGGGGAACCTGGCCAAGTGTGAGGGCAAAAGATAAAACAGAGACAGGCTTGTCTTGAAAGGAAGGCTTCTGAGATGTCAGGTGGATTTGGGATGAATATACCTGGACCCCTTTTTATTTTTGTGAGGTTGAGGAGTCTGTCTAAAAACAAAGGCAGACTTAGAAGGGCAATTTCTCTGAAATGTGGGTATGGGGAGACAAAAATATGCTCGAGTTCCTTACCCTAGAGGGACCAGAAGAGGTCTGCAGCAGCTGTCACAAAAAGATTCTTCTTACACAGAGAAGCATCCAAACATTTGGCTTTAATATCTACAGGCAAAGCCTGAAGATGAAGCAAAGAATAACACCACATAACGGAACAAAAAGCAACAGCCCAGGAGGAGGGAACAGCAGCACCGTAACTGCATTTTATGGGGAGTGAACCCAGGAAGAGATTGGGATGAAGCTTTCCCTTCTGAATCAGGTACTTCAGACAGACTCAGCTACATGAGAAACTAGAGCCAAGACATACCTGGTCATGTAGGTCTGGTAAGTAAAGGCCCGAACTGACAAGATGGCAGCAGTATGTATATTTATACCCAACCTTTCCATAGCTCTACTAGCCTTAACATAAGGAAGGAGCTTAAAAGGCGGCAAAAGTTAAGAAGACTTAGCAGTTGAGACTGAAACCACAGAAAGGTCAGCAGAAGGACATTCAGACAAGAATGTGCAGTCCTCAAGCACCTTGAAGAACTTGCCAGATTTCTTAGGGGCTGGGGATGACAGTTAGGGGCTATAGAGGCAGCAGAGGTGGTATCCAAAAGTGCACATGTAAGGAGGAACTGCAAATGGCTTAGGAGACTCCATTTGTAGAAACTCATAGTATCTCTTTTGGATGTCAGACCCTTGGCAGCAATCCCATTTAAGTACTCCATCGTACGAGCTACTGTAGCCTCAAAAGATAATTCTTCCAAGAGAGAATCTGGGCTCAAAGAATCCTTTTCCTTTGACCCATAGTCTAGAGAAGGAATTTGAGAGGAGTACGTAAGGGATTCCTCCCCAGAATCTGGGTCCTCATTCTGAGGAATCCAGTTCCCTTGTCTTCTTAACAGGCATGAAAGATCAGGAAGGAGCAGGGACTGACAACCCTTGAGGGGGCTTTCAAGATCATTAGGGCATTAAAGCCTTGAGTAAAATCCTGCCATTCATGTTCGGGATCTTTAGCAGTAGAGATGATACACTTGGGTCTTTTGCTTTTTCTTAAGTGGGATACTCTCCCTAACAACCCTTGGCAGCTCAGTCCCTTGACAGGATTACACACACGCGCGCGCACACACTCTACCTACGCGCGCACACACTCTACCTACGCGCGCACACACACACTCTACCTACGCGCGCGCACACACACACTCTACCTACGCGCACACACACACTCCACCTACACACACACACACACTCTACCTACACACACACACACACACTCTACCTACACACACACACACACTCTACCTACACACGCACATACACTCTACCTACACACGCACATACACTCTACCTACACACGCACATACACTCTACCTACACACGCACATACACTCTACCTACACACACACACACACACACTCTACCTACACACACACACACACACACACACACACACACACACACACACACACACACACACACACACACACACACACACACACACTCTACCTACACACACACACACACACTCTACCTACACACACACACACACACACACACTCTACCTACACACACACACTCTACCTACACACACACACTCTACCTACACACACACACTCTACCTACACACACACACTCTACCTACACACACACACTCTACCTACACACACACACACTACCTACACACACACACACTACCTACACACACACACACTACCTACACACACACACACTACCTACACACACACATACACTCTACTCTATATATACACACACAGACACCTCTCCAAGGAGATTGTTGTATCTCAAAGAAAGGAAAATTTCTTGTAATACTGCAAAACTGATCTAAAAGCAGAACCTTCTGGGGCTGCTCATTAGTGATCACACATCTGTCAATCACTAGAGTATCAAATACAAGCCTGGCACCAATCAAACTGTCCCTTTTCAGTAGACTCCACACGATACGGTCATTCACTAATCAAATAAGACATAACCTTCCTCAGTAATCACCCTCCTTACTATCCAGCTATATCCCACCAAAGCAAGTCTTCCTCCCAGTTTTACTGCACTCCTTGTAAAACGCACATGAATTTTAAAGCCTTTAGATTTTTGCACACCATGGTCCTATAAATTTCCCCTCTCCCATTTAAAGAGGAAATCTGCTTTTCTCAGATATCCACCAGACTTCATCTACAGGTACTTCAGCACAGTCTACTCAATATAACGCACAAATGATTTGTGTGTGTGTTTTTACAAACCAATTCGAGGTCTGGAGATATTTGAGGGCGACGTTAGGGGATACCCAAGTAGAGAAGATTTCTCCTGACTTTATGTATAGTTAGCTTGTCACAGTTTGCTCAATATGTCACACAAAGGATTTCTATGGATATCAGAGAAGAGCAGATTTCCCCTAACCAATATGTCTACCTCACATCTCCAGGCCTTGAACTGGGCTTTTAAATATGTACATAGAAATCCTTTTTGTATCACACTCAGCAGACAGTGACAATGCAGCCATAGATTAAGGAGATATCTGAAGAGAGCAGATTTTTCCCAATATCTATGGCTTTGTCACAGTCTGCTCAATATGACACACAAGGCATTGCCTATACATGTGTTTTGTAAGCAGTTCAAGGTCTGGAGATATCTGAGGTAGACATATTGGTTAGGGGTTGCAGGGAGCACAATGTGCGTTGCACAGCTGAGACAGAAACTTCCCATGACATACTGAACAATTAACAAAACCCTAAAAGCAGCAGACAGAATTTAACCCGTGACAACATATTGCCAAGCATTTTTTTTTTTAAACAAATGTGCGAGTATTACAGCTCAGCCAGCAATAGCAAATGCAGGGCAGCAGCTGCAAACTACTCCACAGATAATGTAGCATGCACTGTCCCCCATTCACAGCTATAGCAGCAGCTATAAATGGTCTACTGGCATGCTAATGCAATCGTACATCAACTATGCCAACACTCATTTTCAAGTCCTTCGCTAACCCTTCTTGAACCTTAGTCCAGCTTCATCTGCTAGTATGACTGACGCAATGTTCACAGGTGGTCAACTGTGTACCATCCCGCACCTCTGTCTGAATGGTCAGAACACAGAAAAAAATCAGTCTTTACAAATTATATGCAATCTTTGCAAAACAAACACTTTGTGTTTAAGTATTGAGAAGACTGTGGCAATCAAAAATCAACTGCTATCTAAAGAGCTAACTTCACTTTACAGGTTAAAAGACTCAACGTGGTACCAATGGAAGCATAGTCCAATCCCAGAAAACAAAAATAAATTCTTCCAACACAGAAATCTTACAAAAAAAGTGATATGGCAACAAAAAAGCAAGTTTCTTCCAAACGCAAAACACAGACGCACATCCAGAAGCAATTCTGGGACCTTTTCAAGCTCATCACAGGTTGCTCTCATCCATAAAAATTACTTTTAGACAACAGCAGCAACTCTAGGTTCTCTACTCCACATGGACTTCCTTAAAGATTTCTCCACTAATGCAACACACCCGTCACCTCTAACAATACTTCCCAGCCACTTAATCTCACCCCATCCCTTTTACTTCAAACAATGTCAGCCAAAAGTATCATTAAAACATTACAGCAAATCCATTCCAATCATCCAAACACAGGTAAGATGTTCTTTCACTATGGTTTGTATCTATACAGCAAAGACTGCAACTTCTACATCTCAAACTGCAAATCCTACAATAATAGACGTCTGAAAACAAGCCACAGCCAAATTTATCCGCAGACCTGTAGATGAAAAGGACTGCAGAACAAATTCAGTTCTTCCATCTCTGTAAAAGACTTGAAAAGGGTGGTGCAGCAGTTAACGTTGTCACCTCACAGCAAGAGGTTCTCTGGTGCAATTCTCAGCTGGGGTACCTTTTGTGCAAAGTGGGCATGCTCTCCCGGCGTTTGCGTTGGTTTCCTCCCATATTCCAAGAACATGCGTCTGGAGTGTTTCTCCCTGGGCCTCTTCTGAAAATGGACTCTGTCCCAGTTGGACTTTCCCAGTAAACAAATGTAAAATAAATAAATAAAAGCTCATATTTACTCAGCAGACCATGTCAAAAAATACAGCATCCTAACAAAAAACAATGGCTTTTGGTCAAGACTCAGTACCGTGACCACCTACGCACCATAATAAGAAGTTATGTACTTACCATAACGTTCCATGTTAGTTGTCTTCTTCTCGCCTTCTTTCTTGCTGGGTGGGATCGGAGCCGAACCTCTGCTCCGACTCGGCCGAATACTAAAGCTCGAGACCTATTTTTACCGGCTCGAGGCTATCCTATGTCTCATAATGCTAGGCGAAATATACCCAGATCTCGTTTGATAGCTAACACTATGGACAGACCAGTCCCACCACTAGAAAAGATAAAACTGAGAGCTATGTAGAACTATAGACCCTACAGCCTGTTTGTCACCAGGGCTACCAAAGGGGAAGGAGAACTCTAGTTGAAGGGATAATCCTGGTGACAAGGAAAAAACTCACCCAATACTCTAGGTCTTTCCAGGCTAGGGGGATGGAGGGTGGGATGCAAGAAAGAAGGCGAGAAGAAGACAACTAACATGGAACGTCATGGTAAGTACATAACTTCTTAATGTTAAGTTGTCAATCTCGCCTTCATTCTTGCTGGATGGGACAGCGTCCCTAGCACCTTAGTCCCGGGTGGCTCCATGGAACAGACTCTTGAGTACAGTGGAACCAAAATCAGCCCTATTCCTGGAGGCAATATCCAGTTTGTAATGAGAGATAAAGGTATGAGGAGAGGCCCATGTGGCCGCTGCACAAATAGAGTCCATAGGTAATCTCGCCTGGAAAGCGACTGAGGAAGCTAATGCTCTAGTTGAATGAGCTCTAGGCTTGGTAGGGAGCTCCTTATGCCTCAATTGATAGATTAAAGAGATGAGAGGTCAACCATCTTGGCAGGGTCACTTTAGAAACCGGAAGGCCCTGCTTCCCTTCGGTATAAGACGAGAAGAGTTGGTCTGATTTTCTTGTTGGCTTGGTTCTATCCAGATAGAAACGTAGTTGCCTATGGACATCCAAACAATGTAATTTTCTCTCAGCTCTATCAGTGTAATTTGGAAAGAAAACTGGGAGATCAATAGTCTGATTCAGATTTTTTTCTGAAAGTACCTTAGGTAAAAAGGATGGATTTGTCCTAAGAGCCACTCTATCTTTGTGAAAAAACAGATAAGGGGGACGCACAGAAAGTGCTTGTAGTTCCGAAACCCTTCTGGCTGAGGTACTAGCTACCAAGAAACGTGTTTTCCATGAGAGCAGTTTTAACGAGCAGGAGGCAGCAGGCTCAAAAGGAGGTAAAATTAAAGACGACAGTACCAGATTTAGATCCCACGGTGGAGGAGGGTCTTTGACTGGGGGCCTAAGTAATAGGGTACCCTTCAGAAAAGCTTTGCAGAGCTTGTGGGACATAATACTAGACTCTGACAAGCCAACATGGAAATTTGTAATAGCCGCCAACTGGACTTTGATAGTGGCTGAAGAGGAACCTTTCTACGTCCTTCTGGTGTTAGACTTGTGAGGCAAGGATAATCTGACGTACTGACGGAGAGATTAAGGTAAGTCTGGCTAGGGTTGGAAGTGGAGCAACCAAGCTGTGAGACAGAGAGATGACAGGGATTGGGGTGCAGCCTGCCCGATTGATGGGTCAGAAGGTCTGGCACAGGGTCCAGATGCCAGGGCTGCTGCAGTAGATGACGTTGTAGGAACGGAAAGCAGACTTGTCGGGGCCAGTAAGGGGCAATGAGGATCATCCTGGATCTCAAGGCAGTTGCTTTCTGGACTAACAGAGTGATTAAGGGAAAGGGGGGGAGCATAAAGGAGACCCCCTGGGCCAATCGTGGACTAGAGCGTCTCTGGGAGAGGGGCCCGGAAGAGGGTGAAGAAGTCTTGACACTTGCTGTTTTGAGGGGTTGCGAAAAGGTCGCAGCAAGGCTGACCCCACTTTCTGGAGATTTGGTCCGCTACTAGTTGGTTGAGAGACCACTCGTAGGGCATGAGAATGTCCCTGCTCAGCCTGTCTGCTATGACAATGGACTTCCCGGGAATGTGTTTTGCTACCAGAAACCGCTGAGAAGAGATCGCCCATTGCCAGAGTCTGAGAGCTTCCCGACAGAGGGTAGGACCTGGTTCCACCCTGTTTGTTGATGTACCAGACTACAGACATAGTGTCTGTCTGTATTGCAATCGTTTCAATGGGAAGAAAGTTCTGGAGAGCCTGCAACGCCAACAGTACTGCTCACATCTCCAGGACATTGATGTGCAAGTGGCACTCGAAAGGTTGCCATGTGCCCTGGACTGTCCTGCCCTGAAAATGCCCCCCCCCACCCGATCAGGGAGGCGTCCGTTGTCACTGTGGCAACCGGAGGGGGGAGAACAACCGGTCTGCCTTGAAGCACCTGGGGTGAGACCATCCACCACGACAGGTGTCGTTTGCAAGACTGAGTGATGAGAATATTGTGTGACATGGGAAACTGCTGAAAGGACCATTGGGAAAAAAGCATCCACTGTAGTATCCGCATATGAAAACGAGCTAGGGGGAGCAAGGTGATTGTTGCAGCCATCAGACCAAGCGTTTTCAGTACAAACCTGGCTTGGACCCTGTCCTCTTGTAGCAGGACCTGAACATGACTGCGAATGTCATATACTCTTTGCGTAGGAAGTTTTGCTGACAACTCTAACGTGTTTAACATGGCGCCTATGAAGGTAATATGCTGACAAGGCAGATTTTTCGAAATTTAGAGAGATGCCTAGCGCTTTGCAGTTTGTACAGCGTAATCCCCTGGCTTGAAGAAGCTGATGCCTGGTGGTGGCAGTAAGGAGCCAGTCGTCCAAATATGGAAACACCTGGAATCCTCGACATCTCAAGTGAGCCGCAACCACTGACATGCATTTGGTAAACACCCTGAGGGCTGTGGTGAGGCCAAAGGGCAGGGCTCTGAATTGGTAATGACTGGCTCCCAACCAGAAGCGGAGAAACCTCCTGTAGCGCGCCTGTTCATTTTGATACGGTAGTACGCATCCTGAAGGTCTATAGAGCACATCCAATTGTCCTGACCCAGAAAGGGAAGAATGGACTGTAGCGTGACCATCCGGAATTTCATTCTTTGAACCGATTAGTTCAGTCTGCTGAGATCCAAAATAGGTCTCCAGTCTCCTGTCTTTTTGGTACCAAAAAGAATTTGGAGTAGATTCTGGATCCTTGTTGGTCTGCCGGGACTGGTTAGATGGCTCTTTTTTAAAAGCAGCTTTGACATTTCTAGTGCTGCTTGGTCTCTCAGACTGGGTGGAACGTCTGGAAGAGGCCCTTTTGTTTGATGTGGGGTGGGGATAAATGGGATTTTGTAGCCCTCGGATATGATCGACCATACCCCATCGGTCCTGCGTGAGGGAGATACAGCGAAAGTCTTCCCCCGACTGCCTCCGAAGGTGGACAGTTGGGCAGCTCCTCAGGGGTGCTGAAAGGGTTTGTCAGAGAAAGATTCTCTGCTACCCTGATTCTGCTGACCCCCCCTGCCCCTCGGGCGGCGTCTGTTATTGTTCCCTCCTCTGCCTCTAGAGGGAAGCTCACCACGTGCATCTGGCAGAACTCCCTGAGGTTTGCGGAACCACATTTTCCCGCCCTTTTGACCCTTAGGATACGGTTTAGAAGGGGCGGAAAAACAGACTCCCACGGCAGAGAGTCTTGCCTTCTTGTTCGCACCTGCTTAAGGTGTCCTTCACTTGAGGTCCAAAAAGAGCAGAAACATCAAAGGGGGTGTTAGTGAATGACGCCTTGAAGGGGTCAGCGAAATTGCAGAGCCGCATCCAGGCATGTCTCCTTAGAGCAACTCTCATACCTGCGGCTCTACTCGCTCCAACGGCTGCATAAGAGATGAGCCGCATGGAAGAGTTGACGATAGAGTTCAGGGTCCCTAGCTGGGAGTTTATCTTTTCCTGAGACCCCACAGCTGTTGGGTCCTGCAATGTTTCACCCACTTCCTTGAGAAGGTCCCTCTGAAGTTGGGTGAAATTACATAAGTAATTAAGCGACCGCATAGCAAAGGTCGCTGAGGAAAACATCCACTTGCCGTACCTATCCATCATCCTGGAATCCTTATTAGGAGGATGGACAGGTACTGAAGGGTCAGCCAACTCCTTCTTAGTGGCTGCCGCCACCACCATGGCATCCACGGGGACACCCTTGGAAAGAAACTGCTCATCTGTGGGAGCAGTAATAAATTTTGTGGGTCTCCGGGGAGTTGGCTCCATAGTATCCGGAGTCATCCACGCCTTCCGAGCCACTACTTCCATAAGTGGGTCGAAAGGCGGGGACACCCAGGAGGTGGAAGGGTGAGAACCGAAGGCATCCAGGTACACCGACTCGTCCTCAGATGAGTTAAGGGCAGACCAGTTCCCCCTCTGAGGATCTCTAAGATGTCAGAGGAGGAGACATCCTCAGAGGGGGACCTTGGGGACCCTTCCGAATCATCCAGGTCGGTGTCCGATGTCACTGACTCAGGAGAGTCAACATGTTTCCTCTTACATGTCCTCTTCCGAGGGGGCTCCCCCGCAGAGTCAGGAGAGGCCTCAGAAGAGGAAGAAAGGCCCAATTAAGCAGCCTGGAGCGTTGGTTCTCCTCGCTTGGGGTCAGGAGGGTAGGCAGGGGCCGAAGCAGGCACCATGGAGAGAGGGGACGAGGAGGCCGACCGTGGCGCTGGTATAGGAGCCAGCACGCTCCTCATCACCTCAAAGGTGCACTTGTCAGGCAGGGAAGAAGGACCCAACTCCGAGGAGATGAGAACTCTCCCCCGGCACCGAGAGGGACGGCTCCGAGGCCGATGTCGGGGCCGAACTCACCTGCGCCAAAGCTCCAAGAGGGAGAGCGGGGTCGGACAAAGGTCCGATGCCACTCGCCCCCTTGGAGCCGAAGAGGGAGTCTCGGCGGCCAGATCCCTCAAAGGACGGAGCCAAGGACAGGATCGGAGCCGAAGGAACAGACAACAGCGGGATCAGTTCCGATGCCCCCACAGTACTCACCTAAACGACCTCCGGCTCCGAACTCAGCAGGGTAGTCAAAGGAGGAACTTGAGCTGGTGTAGGGGTAGCCCCTGTCTGTTGAGATGGGCTATGTAGCAACTGGGCCAGTGCCTACGACTTTAAAAGCCGGCTGACTACCCTCTCGAGGTCATGGTCCAAAAGCCTGAAAGACCTAGAGGAATGAGATCTATGGCTCCGCTCCAACAAGATTGGAGACTTCGGGGGCAATCTAACCGACTCGAGAGACGGAGACCTAGAGCGCTTTCTGCTCGGAGACAGCTCCGACACTAAAGTCGGAGCCGACTGAGGTCTAGATGCCTCGGTCCGGCCGGAACAGACAAGGCAGCAAGAGCACCGCTCGGCGCTGACTCCGAACATGGAGCCGACGATTTGGCGGGCTTTGAAGGTTTCCCAGCCATAGTCTTAGCCGGGGAATCTTCAGGCTTTAACAAGCCTCCAAGTATAAGTCTGTTCCTGTGCTCCTGCAGGACTCTCGGGCTAAAAGCATGGCAGATGGAACAAGAGTCCTGCAGGTGCAGAGGGCTCAAACAACACACACAAGAAGTGTGACCGTCTATCAGACATCTTCTGACAGCACGAGTCACACTTCTTGAAACCCGATACCTTAGTATCCTTGGACATACTGTACAAAAATGACACACAATACACTACACTATAAACAATTTACTATAAAAAAGGGAACTACCACTAAGTAAAAGGACAGAATTCCACACACACACACAGAACAGCCAGGGGAAAACTGTACTACAAGGGGAGGGTCAGAGGCCCAACCACCTTAAGGGTGGAGAAAAAGGGAGATTAGCAACTAAAAGGGAGGAAAGACTAGTCGCTAACTACACTGATACTAAAGGAACAAAAAGGGGTGAAAAACTGACTGAAAACTACCTCAAAAGTTATCAATAAAAATATACGACCTGGAGCCGGTGAAAACGCAACCTCGTAACTAAGCGGCAAACGAGATCTGGGTATATATCGCCTAGCATTATGGGACATAGGATAGCCTAGAGCCAGTAAAAATAGCTCTAGAGCTTTAGTATTTGGCCGAGTCGGAGCCGAGGTTCGGCTCCGAACCCATCCAGCAAGAATGAAGGCGAGATTGACAACTTAACATCAGGTGACAAACTCTGTAATAAGGACAAGTCTTCTTACAATTTTCACTGGCTTCATTAAGGCTTTTTACCTCGACTATGACGCCTTACCTAAATAAGTGAAACAGGTCTACTTCTAAATCTCGAAATACTGAAAGACTGACTTTCAGTATCTCGATATCTAAATACCGAACACCCAATATACCGAAATATTACAAAACCGAATGGAACTATACTGAAAATTCAAAATACCAGATTTTCAGCAAGTGACATTCAGCTCTGCAATATAACCAACATCACAACCACCAACTCTCCCTTAAATTTTTACTAAAGCACCAAACACAAACTTACCAAACCTATGCATAAGCAGCGGGTGCAAGCCCCCCTGCATCCCACCACCCCCACTACTTATACCAACTCCGAGGTTGCACTACCACGGAAGATGCAAAAAAATACCACTAAGCACCCTACACTTATTTCACACACCATCACACACACAAGTAAAACACACACACACTACACATTCAAAAAACACACCACCTTCAACAGTAACACACAAACATACTCACCCATCTAACCCAACCAACTCCCAAAACTTCCCATAACACTACAAAACAAAAACCCTACCTAAAACCCTTAAAACACTAACTTACTTGAATCTCCGTACACAGCCATACATTGTCTGCCATATCTCACTCCCAAACCACAATACACCGCAAACACAAACCACAACACACCACCCCACCCCAACAGCAGATTTGGTAATGTAACACTCGGTAAAGTGCAGTTTCGATTAACTGTACTTTCCATACTTTAGTCTCAAGATACTGAAAGTCGATCTTTCAGCATTTCGAGATTTAGAATGGATCCTGAAACAGGTTTCAGCAATGACTCACTCCCATGGCACAAAACCTTCCTCACTGAGACACTCGAGTTCAGCCATAATAAGGTATCCCACAAGCATCATTCCTACCCTCACTATCATGCTCACTGTTTAAAAATAACACCCCTGTACCCTATTGTCTTACAGCCCGAAAAAAAAATCCTTTCTGCAACAATGTGAGATACTGACATTTTTTTTTTTTTTTTTAAATTTAACTGTCAAAATATGTAGCAGAGAAACACGAGAAAAGGGGAAGGGTTCTGCCACCAAACAAAGAGGTGAGGAAACGG
>NC_056737.1:1101164827-1101347327 GCF_019279795.1 Protopterus annectens
TATTGACTTAAGTATTATGTATAAAAAGTATATTCTACCCTAAACAAGACTCATCATACAACCAACATCGGACCAAAACCCAAACTCTCCATTTTTGGTTTGTGAAAACATTTACACATCATTAACTATCCTCCTATGAAGAAGCAGAAACATACAGCTTTAGGATTGGTGGAGAATAAATCGCAAAATTGTGCAGCTACTTGCTAGTCATTAACCAAAGATGTGTGTGAATACATCGAACAAGAGGCATCCTCGGAGGAGTCTTATTCACACATTACAGGGGTTAAAGTTGTTGTTTTGTAATGGCTGGCAGTACTTTGATCAACAGTAAGTATACAATTTTTGCAATTTATTTTGCATATGCATCTTTATGGTATGTGTGCATATAATGTATGGGAGGCGCTCGAGGTTGAGGTCTTACTGAGTTACTGCAGGACTTGCATGTGTTTTCATAAATCAAAGTTGTCTGTGCTATGGTTTAGTAGTCATCAGATTTTGTGCATACTTGCAGCTTGCAATGTTTTGTGGTGCAGATGACCTTTTATGTTCAGTGTATATTTAAAATGAAGAGTTTGGGTTTCGGCCCTGTGTAGCTTAAAAGATTTTAGGTTGTTATGCTATGTAGAATTTGAGGAAGGGAGGAAGCCACCGAAAGCGCATCTATCCTTCATGCCAGGGGGCAAGGAGTCCTGGTGCAAAAGAAGGGGAGTAGTTTGTGGTTCTCTGAGGTAAACAAGTCAATCTGCGGTGTACCCAACCAATTGGCTATGCCTATGAAGACTTTGTTGAGGGTCAACATCCGTGTGGGTCTTCTTCAGACCCGCTTAGCGAGTCTGTCAGGACACTGTCCTGTGACAGAAATATAAAGTGCATGAAGGGATAAGCACATAACAATAAAATTCACGTCGACACTTGTAAGTGGTGCAAATAAATAAAACCAGATTCCTTTCTATTGACTTAAGTTTTATGTATAAAAAGTATATTCTACCCTAAACAAGACCCATCATACAACCAACATCGGGCCAAAACCCAAACTCTCCATTTTTGGTTTGTGAAAACATTTACACATCATTAACTATCCTCCTACGAAGAAGCAGAAACATACAGCTTTAGGATTGGAGGAGAATAAATTGCAAAATTGTGTAGCTACTTGCTAGTCATTAACCAATGATATGTGTGAATACATCGAACAAGAGGCATCCTCGGAGGAGTCTCTTATTCACACATGATCATAAAACTGCCTTCCACCCACACACAATTATTTAATGACTGTCCACCTAAAATCTCTCTGGACCCCTTTAAACCTATTCTCTAATTCACGTGGGTCCTCATAGATGGCCCCCTCCGTATAACCATAGAATTGACCTGTGAATAACCATATATCCTTCTCCCTAGTGACCTAAGCTCTAACCTCATCACTTATTAACCTACCCTAATATCGGGGTTTTTACTCCTCATGTATTTGCGTAATTAAATAGAGTGTATTAGTAACTGAGTGTCTCTGAACTTTGTATACTATGATTGTTCCTTATGATGTCTATGTAGTGTTGTTGTTTTTCTTTAAATGTGGAGCTTTTCTCCCCGGGTCTCTGCTGAAAAGGGATATGTATCCAGTCGGACTAACCCGGTAAACAAATGTAAAATAAATAAAAATAAAAATAAATTACAGGGGTTAAAGTTGTTGTTTTGTGATGGCTGGCAGTACTTTGATCAACAGTAAGTAGTTATACAATTTTTGCAATTTATTTTGCATATGCATCTTTATGGTATGTGTGCATATAATGTATGGGAGGTGCTCAAGGTTGAGGTCTTACTGAGTTACTACAGGACTTGCATGTGTTTTCATAAATCTAAGTTGTCTGTGCTATGGTTTAGTAGTCATCAGATTTTGTGCATACTTGCAGCTTGCAATGTTTTGTGGTGCCGATGACCTTTTATGTTCAGTGTATATTTAAAATGAAGAGTTTGGGTTTCGGCCCTATGTAGCTTAAAAGATTTTAGGTTGTTATAGGTTCATAGATTATAGGTTCATAGATTAGTACTAGGCTAACTGCCCTTGCGAGCCATTTTAAGCCTAGCCAATTATCCCCCTGTGAGATTCAAACCCTGTACCTTGTGTTTGCAAGGCAAACACCTTAACCATTAGGCCACCCTCCCAACCCCTATGTAGAATTTGAGGAAGGGAGGAAGCCACCGAAAGCACATCTATCCTTCATGCCAGGGGGCAAGGAGTCCTGGTGCAAAAGAAGGGGAGTAGTTTGTGGTTCTCTGAGGTAAACAAGTCAATCTGTGGTGTACCCAACTAATTGGCTATGCCTATGAAGACTTTGTCTGTTGAGGGTCAACATCCATGTGGGTCTTCTTCAGACCCGCTTAGCGAGTCTGTCAGGACATTGTCCTGTGACAGAAATATAAAGTGCATGAAGGGATATGCCCATCTCAGCAGCGAGGTCTCAAGTAATCGAGCCAACCTGCATAGTTGGTATGAGCTGGTTCCTCCTTGCTTATATATCACGATGTGGTGTTCTCTAGGAACACTCGCAGAAGACCTGGTTTCCAAAGGTGGGCAAAGACTTGAAGGACGTGAACGAGAGCCTTCATATCTTTCAGGTTGATGTGTTCTTCCTTGAGGTTGGACTGTCAATGGCCCTGGACATTGTGGATGCTCATCCAAGACCCCCAAGCCTCATCTGAGGCATCTGTGTACATCTGACTTGGGGTGTCTGCCTTAATGTAATCTTGGGTTGAGGTTCATCCATGTCACTCACCACAGCATCTCCCTTTTAAGACAAGGCACGAAGGAGTGTGTGTGTGTCTGTGTCTGTGTCTGTGTCTGTGTCTGTGTCTGTGTCTGTGTCTGTGTCTGTGTCTGTGTCTGTGTCTGTGTCTGTGTCTGTGTCTGTGTGTGTACCATACAGTTTTCAGATACCAATAAACTTTCTTCATATAGAATCTGGCTGAAGAAAACACTGGTACGGCTACTGCCAGGAATCCCAAAGCTCTTACAGTCTCCCTGACTGAACAGACTTTAAGGGAGGTTAGGGACTGGTGGTAATTTTTGAGGTTCTGCATCTTTTCCTGAGGCAAGAAGGCCTACATCTCTTTGGTGCCTAGCTTGCAATCCAAGAAACCTAGGTCCTGAGTGGGCTGGGAGGAAATTTTTGAAGCAGATAGTGAATCCTGATTGCAGGAGGAGGCTGAGAGTGAACTGGCAGTAATTTAGAAATATCTGTGGTGAAGGGGCCTCGACAGGCAGATCACCAGGGTAAGAGAGTAGGCCTCGATAGGCAGATCACCAGGGTAAGAGAGTATCTGAATTCTCAGAGTTCTTCAAAAGGCCGTAACAAGCACTAGGCACTTTGAATACTCAGGGGGATTAACAAACCCCAAAAGGCTAAGCAGTAAACTGAAAGGGAGAATAGGCAGTATAGACCCTCAGGAATTTTCTGCAGGTAGGTATCCTTCAGAACCAGAGAAACTAGAAATGCCTGTGGCCGAATAAAGGAAAGCAGGTTGAGAAAGGAAAGTACTTTTAAAGTGGGAAACTTGAAGAAAGTGTTGAGCCGAGAGAGATCCATTATGGCTCTTCACTGTCCTTTTTTTGGAACCAGAAACAGTTTGGAGTAGAATCCTTGTTCCACAAACTAGAGACACTGGTTCTATTGTGCATTGCGAGTCTAGTTCTCAAAGGATGGTAGAAGAATGTAACCAGTTGTGGGGCAAAGGAAAAAAATGCCTTTTAATGGAGGAATTTCTATCCAGGACAGAGCATAGACCTGTTTTAAGCTTAATAGCACCTACTTGACTGAAGTAACCTTTTCCAATTTTAATATGGACTAAGTGAATCTTCTTGAGATAGGTAGGGTAAGGTTTGAGGGGGAGGGAGCTGGGAAGATTGTCATGGTGACTTCTCAAAGAAGTGAGGCCTCACCGGTCTACGGTCCCTTTCAAATTTTTTTTTAGAAATCTTGTCATGGGTGCCTTCTTAAGTTTCCTTCTCACAAGAAATTGAAACTTGGCTGGTTAATTTCTCTGAATCTGGGTACAGAGAAAAGGAGGACTTGACTGTAGTCTTTCATGTTTTTACCTAGTCTGTGTAAAGTTTTAATACTTGTGGTCTGAACAAAATATTTTTGTCAAAGTGGAATCAATAAGCTTAGCTTGGAAATCTTCTGACATGGTGTTAGAAAAATATGCATTAGTAATATGCGTGCTTAGTGCATTCGAGGTTTAATACATTTATTCTGTTCACACTGCATGAATCTGCACAAGCTACTAGAGACATTCCAACCCTGTTATGTCATAAAAATATGTGCAGCTATGATCTGCTTATGCTTTGGAAATTAACAGGAAAGCATTTGATTTCTGCTAATGTCATTAAAATAATAATAGCTGTTTCATTTCTGCTAATGTCATGAGACTTAAACAAAGAGCTATTGATTTTCTGCTTATGCCGTGAGAAAGTACACAGCTGCTGAAGCTATTGATAATGAAAACAAAGGCTGCTTGAAAGTATAAACCGTAGTCAGCATTACTTGTACCCAAGCTAGAAATGTACCTTGAAATGTAACACATATACATTAGAACCGCACAATTGAAGAATAGAAAGTTTGTAGTGGGCTAAAAATAAGCCCCAAGGCCAGGTTGTTTTTCTCAAATTTTTTTTATAATCCAGTCATGTCAGCAGGAAATCCAAGTAACATTTTCTAAGCAACACATAGTGAGTTTTAAATATGAACATGTCAGCAGGAAATCTAAGTAACATTTTCTGTAGAGTAATACAGAAAGCTGTGTCTAACTACGTCAACCATAGAAAAGTAACATTTCATAGAACTGTATTAAAAGTAGCATACTGCTTACTAGTAATTTAGACAAAATCCTGTATCTGCATGTTGTGTCTCCTTGCTGCAAGTAATAAAGGGTGCCATACTTGAACCTTACGTGAATTGGTCTTTGAAGTTTTTTCATTTGACACATGGTCTGGTTGAGTAACCAGGTGTACCTGCAGATGACTCTACCAGTGGTAGCTGCTCTGGAAGAGTAACCGTATCATCGCTGCATCTAATACTATGTCTGGCCAATTTAATGGCCTAATTTACCAAGCACGAGATTTGTTTAGACTCTGTACCTTGCATGTCCACTATTGCTTTAACTGTTACAAGTGATGTACTCACCATAACGATGCATCTGTGTTCTCAATTTTCTCTCTCTCAACTTATAGGGCAATTTTACAAGACTCATGGCTCCAGCTCTCAAGCTCCTCTCTTTACCCATAATGCCCCATTCCCCTGGTATACCTCAAATCGAGTTTGCTGCCCCAACAGTAACATATACATTACACACTATTATAAAAAAGAACAAGTTAAGAACATACAGAAAGACTGGAGCTCTAAAAAAAGAAACAGGTGAGTTCCCAAAAAGACATCCCTTATCCCTTAGGCCTCATTATGAGTGTGTGAAGGGGGGGTTGGAGGGTGGGGAGTTGAGGAAGAATGAAAATGAACACAAATGCATTGTTACAGTGACTACACAACTTTAGTTATCAGACACTGTCACTTTCATTTACCCTCAATTTATGGGACACTGTCTCAAGCCAGATGAACCCTGGGTGGTTCTCCTGGAAGGATATTTCATAGTACAGCGGTACCAAATGCTGCATGGTTTCTAGATAGCATGTCTAACTCATAATAAGCAACAAAAAGGTGTAAGTTTGGACCAAGTTGCAGCAGCAAATGTATCATCTATGGAAGATCTTGACCAGGCCGATGAGGTGGATGAAGACCTCATGGAATGTGCTTTGAGGTGCCTGGGTAAAGCTAAAACTCTTTCTTTACAAACAAACAATATATAAATCAGCCAAACATTTGGCTTAAAGTCACTTTAGAAACTGCTTTACCTAATTTCTTCTTCAAAAAAAACTATCAGATTTTCTGAGCTCCCTGTTTCTGTGTAAATAAAACCTCAGATGCCTGTGCATGTCTACAAAATGCAGCATATATTCTCCTTTGTTTGAAAATTTAGGGTAGAACACAGGTACACTGAGGACCTGATTTAAGTTTGATTTGGAAGTTACCTCAGGTAGAAAGGATGCATGTATGCAAAGAGAGAATATTTTTATGGAATATCCAGTATGGAAGTTTTACAGAAAGGGCCTGGAGTTCATATAATCCCAGCAGAGGTAAAAGCGACCAGAAAGTTTGCTTTAAAGGATAAAAACTTGAGATCAATCTTAGAGGAAGACTCAAAGGGAGGGGGGTCTAACAACCTGTAAGAGAACAGTCAAATCCCAAGGAGGGGTATAATCTTTAATTGGAGGCCTGACTAAAAAGGTACCATTAAGAAAGGCCTTGCATAATCTGCAGGAAGCCAGAGAAAACAGAGAAGAAAAAAAAAAAACAGCTGCTGTGAGTGGGGCAGAGTTAGGATACAGATCTCTTTGAAGGGTGAAACTGAAAATCTTTTTCATTTAATCTTGTAAACTTTCTTAGTGGAAAGCATCTGAGGAGAAAAGGATCTGTCATACGGGGGAAGAAAGACTGACCTGTCTAGCCATCACTGCTACTGGAGAAAACATGCAGTTAACTTGAGGCCATTGATGTCTGGATGTCACAACCCTGTCAGGTTAAGACATCTGGAAGCAGATCCAGTATCCAAGGAGAATGAGTAAGATGAGGCCAGAGGAAGCAAAACCAGACCTGTCGAGGCCAAAAGGGTGCAATGAGGATGATGGTGCTCTTCAACTGGAATGCTATCTGTAGAAAGTTGGGGGTTAATGGTATTGGGGGATAAGCATAAGGGAGCCCAGAGGGCCAATCGTGGACCACAGCATATTTCGGTGACTCACCCTGTAGCAGGACCAGGGCAAAGAACCTACTGTACTTACTGCTGGGGGAGAAGCAAAAAGATCACAGCAAGGTTGACCCAGACGAAAAATCTCTTCTGCAACTGTTTAAGAGACCATGCATGAGTCATCAAAATGGAACTGCTTAGTCCATCTGAGAATATACTGGTTTTCCTCGGTATGTGCGTTGCCAAAAGAAGGCAAGCAAAGACATCTCCTACTGCAACACACTCACTGCTTCTCAACATAAAGGGTAAAGATCTGGTTTGCTGATGTACCAGATTACTGACAAGTTGTCTGTATGTATCGCAATCATCCCAGAAGTTAGAACATCTTGAAAGGCCTGCACCACTAGTAGAACAGTTCTCATCTCTAGGACACTGATCTGCAGACTGGTTTCTTCTGGGGACCAAACACCTTGGACTGTCCTTCCATGGTGATTGTGGCTACTGGCTGAAGGAGAACAAAACAATGACATTGAGAAATGACTTCTGAATGAATCCATTTAAAGTATTCCTTGCAAACTTTGGAAATCTTGATTATGTCGCTTAGAGAATGTAGAAGTACAGACCATTGTAATGAAAGAATCCAGTGAAGGACACCCACGCAATACATGGCTAATGGGACTAGAGTTACTGAGGCAGCAATCGATCCTAATGCTTACAGAACTAGTCTTGCTGTCAGATGAGAAAGGGAGATCACTTTCATGACCAGAGATCTGACAGTGCAAACCCTTGTTATAAGAAGCAAAGCTATCTGGTTGGTAGTGTCTTGACCAGCATTCTATGAACTCCACGGTCTGTGTAGAGGTGAGTTGTGATTTAGTGTAGTTGACTGTGAAGCCCTAAGAGAGACATAACTGGAGCAAAGTAACCAATTGCTTGAAGCAATAGATGCCTGGATGGGGAAGTCAGAAGGCAGTCACTAGATACGGAAACACCCAGAACCCCAGCAGTCTGAGATGAGTCATTACCACTGCCATGCATTTGGTGAACACCCTGTGGGCTGTGGGGAGACCAAATGGCAGTGTTCTGAAGTGGTAATAGCTGGCTCCTAGCCAGAAGTGCAGGTATCTTCTTGAGCACCTGTTCATTTTGATAGGATAGTACACATCTTGAAGATCTATTGAGCATATCCAGTCATCCTTTCATAGAAGTGAAATGAACTGAACTGTGACCGTTTAGAATTTAAGTATTTTTGGTACTGGCTCAGTCTGCTGAGATCCAGAACTGGTCTCAAGTCCACTGTCTTCTTTGGCACTAAAAATAATTTTAAGTTAGTGCTAGATCCTTGCTGGTCTTGTGGGACTTTTTGGAGAACTCTAGCAGCTCTCTTATTTCCAAGGCAGCAGCCTCCCTCTGACTGGGTAGAACATTAAGGATCTTTTTAATCCTTGTTGGAGGAATTTGGGAAAATGGTATGAAGTAGTTTATGGATATGATTTTCTACAACCAAGTGTCTTTTGTGATGGACACCTAGACTTCTGAATGCAGAGATAAGTGCCCCTTAGATTGCCTCCAGAGTGCTGCCATTGGGTAATCCCTCAGGAGCACTGATATTGTCCATCAGAGAAAGTATCTTGGAAGCCCTGGTTCTGTGGAACACCTCTGCTGCAAGGGCGATGTCTTCCATTAGAGCCCCACTCCTCCTGCCCCAGGAGGAACCATCTCCTTGCGACTCCTGGAGAGGCCCTTGGGACTTGCGGGACCACATCTTTCTACTATCCTGCAAACTCCTGGAGAACGAACTCTGAGAAGTAGAAAAATGAATCAAAATGACAGTCTTTCAATCTTGTTCACCTCTGTAGAGTGTTTTTTTTTAACTTTGGGGCCAAAGACAATCCATTAAAGGAAGCATTGATGAATGAAGACTTGAAGGGCTCTACAAAATCACACAAGAGCATCCCAGCATGCCTCCGACTGCTATGCCTTAACCCACAGCCTTACAGGTACCTGCAGCAGCATGACAGGCTAACCTCATGGACACACTGGAGCTGGACTGTAGGGTGGTCAGTTGCGAAGAAACACTCTTCTGGTCCTCCACAGGCAAGGACCCTGTCAGAGATTTGGAAAGCTCCTTGATCAAATCTCTTTGTAGTCTGATGAAACGTGTCAAATAATTCAGTGACCAAAGGGCAAAGGTCATGGAGACACAAACTTGCCAAACCTGTCCAGTGCCCTCGACTCTTAATTAGGAGGGTGGAATCATAAGCTCTGTTCTGGAAGCTCTCTCTCTCTCTCTCTAGGTCACTGCCGCCACCACTATGGCCATCTATAGGGACTCCTTTGCTCCAGTGGGCCCCTTCTTTTGGAGGTGCTAGAACTCGTCTCTCTTAGGGATAAGTTCCACTGTATCAAGTTCCTTCCATGCTCAGCATGAGAAGGTCAATTAACTCATCCAAGATCACCCAAGACATAGCCAGGCCAGACCCAAAAGCCTCTAGAAAAACTGACTCCTCCTGAAAAGGGGTACCGAAGGACCCACCCACCACTCTGTTTAAGGATTTCTAGCATCTCTCCAAAGGAGACATCATCAGGTGGGGGATAGAAGGGGGGCTTTCCCCCTCACTGAAATCAGTGTCTTCAGTGACAGATTCCTCCAGGGAATCTGGAGGCCTCCTTTTGCATGTTATCCTCCTAGGGACATTAACATTTTAGCACTGAAGTATCAGAAGAAGGTGGGGAGTCCTGTATGAGGGCTGGCTGTAGGCTTGAACGAGGTGGCTGTCTTGGTGGAGTAGGCATGACAGGATCAGTGCTCAGAGTCGGTGGAGAGAGGGTAGGATCTGAAGAGGACAAGGATGTCCTTTTCTCTCGATAAAGAGAAGGCCCTCTCCACAACCTCAAAGGCAGAAGGTCCAGGAAAAGCAGCACCCAATCACAGAGTAGTAGAGACCACCAGTGCCAACCTCCATTACCCAATGGAATCCTGCCTCGAGAAGGGAGTCATAGCAGATCCAACGCCAAAGCACTGAGAGGCAAGGACAGCTCCATAGCCTCAGAGACTATCTTAACCTCCCCAGTACCAACACCAACACTTAAGCTCTGAGAATCATCCTGTCAGAAGAGGTCTGAGCTGGATGAGTCAGGGGAACAGTCTGAGTCTAAGAATGAGCGGTTTTCAGATCAGACAACCACCTCTTGGAAGATCTTGGAAACGAAGACTCTGAAATAATGGGTCAGGTCAGAGAAGGAAAAGCAATATGATGATGAGATGAGGGCAGACTCATGGGTGTGATGACAGATGGAGCAGGAATAACCCCAAACTGAATCTCAGAAAATTCCTCATCATTCTATCTACATCAGCTTCAGACAAGCGC
Source organism: Protopterus annectens (assembly GCF_019279795.1). Taxonomy (NCBI): domain Eukaryota; kingdom Metazoa; phylum Chordata; order Ceratodontiformes; family Protopteridae; genus Protopterus; species Protopterus annectens. The sequence goes on from NC_056737.1 coordinate 1,101,174,988, forward strand.
CTAGAAGACCAAAGGTATAAAGTAGACGGTGGCGGCCTGGAAGATCTTTTATGTGGCTCCTATAGAAGAGTGAATGGAGCTGAAAATAGATCCAGAGTGATAAGAGGGGAAAGGATCTGAAGAAACCTAGGTTTTGAAGCTACCGGATCCAAAAAGGTGTCAGACCTGAGGATTCCAACAATTCTGCCGGTGGCTCCGTGGTCAGAGCTGAACAGGAGGGATCAATGAAGGGTCCATTTCCTGGACGCCTTTACTTTAAGTGCCAAGTCACACTTTTACCTGTTTTACCAGAGTGGGTATGAGCCCCAGCAGAGACAGAAAACAGCAGAGGAAGGAAACAAACCTAATACAAGCTTACTCCTCCCTATGACTTGAGGCATGGGAACTGAATCCCGAACAGATGGAATAATCCATGTCCAAATGGGGAGAACCCAGACAATATACACACTCCTCCTTGGCATCTGAGTTAGAGATTATATGCTCACAGGAGGAGCACTTTTTAAAAACCTGCAGGTTTTTCACCTGTAGTACAAAGTAAACTACTTGAATAGCAACAGATAAAGAAAAGGAAACTCAGTTTTTAACAGTAACTGCAAAAAGAAAGAAAACTGGGAAGAGAAAAAGACCCCAAAAGTGCGTAAGAAACAGGAAGGGTACCAACAATGGTACAAAAAGAACACTCCAAACAAGTAGAAAGGCCCAACAGGGTAACAGAAAATGAAAAGGAGAAAATGTGAAGAGAAAGGTTAGAAAATAAAACTAAATACTATGTAAGAATAAAGGAAGGAGGAGGGAAGCCACTAACTGTGGAAATGCTTACAAAAAAGGATACAACACCATCTCTAATCCTCCAACTGCTCAAGAGCAGAAATCCACATCTGAAAGATGTGGAAACAAGATCTGAGGTATACCGGGACCCATAATCTGAGGAATGAATAAAAATGACATCAGCTAAATTGATAAAGATGTACCATGGGTTTTGTAACCTATGTGGGTATATCAGAATCAGACTGGGCAGAGTGAATTTCAGACTTAGGCCTCTATTTTTTTCCTTATGTGGTGGAGTTTTGTTCGGTGTGGCAGAATCTGCCATCTTAAAGTGAAACAGATGCTTCAGATGTTGGGTCTCCAAGAAAGCACTTAGCGAAGATTAACAGGAGTGCAACATTTTGGGTACAAAGGACAAACTGAACAAGCTTTATAATCATGTTCTGTGTCTATGTGGACAACACACTAGGTATGGAGGTCTTTGTAGGGTAAGTGCCTTCTGCACTCATTCACCCTTCCTAGTTGACATCTAACAATAATAATGCAAGACGAAAGGTTCCCTAAATGGGTGCTACTCTGAATCTGAGAAGTTAACAGTGTTAATGACCACGTTAAGATGTGACCAACGGGTATGAGCCTGCATTCAGTCTGGTGGCAAGATAATCCAAGGATTTACATTCGTATATCCACTAATACATTCTTAGAGTTACAAGGTGAGATCATGCGTCAGATGCATGCTCCACTGAAGGTTTAAACTTTCGTACTCTGGCCGTCTGTCAGTTGTGAAAACCCATCTGTTTGGAACAGTGACTTCAGTCAGGGTACTGTGTGGGGGGGGTATGCATGATGTTATACTGTAAAACAATTTTAAGACTCTGGGGGGGGGGGTTTGTATATTATCAATAGTTGTTCAAAGGCAAGCAGAAGAAAAAAAGGGCACTAGTCACAAATCAGCTACAGCTTTTTACTACGGTCTGACTAAAAGGTGCATTTCCTTTTCCTTCTTGTTGGATGCAATGAAGTTTTCCTTAAAAAGAAAGCCAAAGAAGAAACGCACCCTAACTGTTTCGGCTCTTGTTTTTTTTTTAACAAGAAACTCTATGATTACGCCCCCCACCAACCATGAGAATGCACAAGCCAAAACTATTCATAAATGTTAGGCATATTATTCAGAATGTTTATTTACTTATTTAACATTTGTTTACCCAGAAAGTCCAATTTGGAATGAGACAATTTTCAGAGGAGGCCCAGGGAGAAATGCTCCAGATGCACATCTTTGTAACTTGGGAGGAAACCGGAGCACCCACAGGAAATCCACAAACACAGGGAGGACATAAATGTCCAACATAATATTTCTGTAACGTTTCTGTAGCCATACTAAACTTCCAGCTCTACGTGCTGTGCTAATATGTTAAAAAAACTGACTTCAGGGCAAAGGTACAAGCCTGTAAGAAATTTCACTCAACACTACATTAGTAGAAAGAGAGAATAAAATATGGGCAGTGCATTGGTTAATGTTCTTGCCTCACAGCAAGAGGCTCTATGGTTCGATTCTCAGCTGGGTGCCTTGTGTGTTAAGCCTGCATGCCCTCCATGCATTCACATGGGTTTCCTCTGGGTACTCCGGTTTCCTTCCACATTCCAAAGACATGCGTCTGGAGCACTTCTCCCTGGGTCTCTACTGAAAATGGGCTCTGTCCTAGTCTGACTTTCCTGCTCAACAAATGTTAAATAAATAAATCTTGGCACTAAGAAATTAGGGGGATGGCATCAATATTCAAAATGACATTTTCAAACATTAATACTTATGCTCAAAACAGTGTGAAATACTTGCATGTGTACTTAAACACCCTCTTACCTATGGTATCAATTCAACTTGGTAACATCTACGCCATTCCTACAGCCATCTGTCACCATAGCTTACTACCACCACATTTAGCAGTCAATGAAAATTACACTGCGAACTGGAGATGCACTTGGCACTTCTGAGGTGCTCCAAACCACGTGGTGCCAAAGACTTGCAACATTATGTTAAGCAGCTCTAGCAACAAAAAAGTACTATTACTTCAATAAATACTTTGTAAACGTGCATTTTAAGCAAGTATTGTCGTGCCCATTTTTGCTACTCAAATTTCCACATTATAGGAGTTTGTGAAAATGTGCTGCACTCATACCTCTCAACTGTCCAGATTTTCACCTCATTTTTGGTCTGTTCCTCATAAAATCTGAGAGGGATGAATTTACCAAATGGCAGAAATTTGAGCTTCAGACTTCACATCCTTCAGAAAATGCATGGTAACACAAGACCTTCTATTCTAACAACTTTCTAAGTTTATAAGAGCAAAATTCAAAAACTGTTCCTACTTTTGGGGCTTTATCCAGATTTTTGTGCCAAGAGGTTGAGAGCTAGGACTCCACTATATGGGATGATGTTTTACATAGTGTTACTTCATTCTGCAAAGAATCAGGGCATCCATCACCACAGTGTTGTTACATTACTGATCCTCTTGAATATATATAAAATTAAACAATGCAAACTATAAAATTAAACAATGCAATCAATAAAGGATGTAGAAAGTACAGTTGTGTACACTTACCATACATGTAGATGTTAGAGTGTATTCACTGTTGCAGTCATCACATTTGGGATATCTGCTTGCAGTAGCCCTCAGTCGGCCTGATTATCAAAGTCTTGGGTCCTGCATTGGTTGCCGTCTAATCTTCCATGACGTCAGGTAGTCAGGGGTATAAAGCATGCAGCCAACGCCATTACATCAGTTTTTCTTGCCTCAGATGTCAGGTGCCCCCGTAATGGGCAGCAATTATATACAAGATTACACCTCCAACAAAAAGCAAATACACCAGAAAGCTTAAAGCATAGTAAACAAGAATAGAGGTACAGACAATAGAAGTCAGGGGGATGGAGGGAGGGTAACCAGGACTGCAACAGTGAATACACTTGCACATCTACATTTATAGTAAGTGTACACAACTGTACTAAGTTCTTCGTGTTTCACTGTTGCAGTCATCACATTTGGGTAGATTCCCAAAGCTAAGGATGGGAAGAGGTAATTAGCATTTGGACCAGCTATAAGGCCCTGCAAGACTGCAGTGGCAAAGCCAGCTCTGGATTTAGAAAAAATTGGCAAATGGTAATGCTTGGTGAAGGTATATACAGAACTCCAGGTAGCAGCTTCTAGGATGTCCCTGGTAGGGATACCCCTGAGAAAGGCTGTAGAGGTAGATGCAGCCCTGGTTGAATGTGGTCTTATCCCCTTTGGGGTAGGTTTTCCGTGGTGCTTATAGCAGAAATGAATGCAATGGCCTATCCACTTAGAAACGGTTTGCTTTGAAATAGCTTTACCCTCTGCCCCTGCAGCAAATGCAACCAGCAGCTGTTCAGATTTCCTGAGAGGTTTAGTCCTGTCCAAGTAAAACCTAAGCTGCTTGTGCACATCCAAGGAGTGCAGTATTCGTTCCCCTTTGTTCTGTGGATTAGAAAAGAAGGTTGACAAATGAATGGGCTGATTAAGGGCCACACTGGATACAACCTTGGGCATGAAGCAAGGATTGGTCCTGAGGGACACCCTGTCCGCATGAAAGATGATGAAAGGCTCCACAGCCATGAGGGCCTGTAATTCAGACACCCTTCTTGCTGAAGTGATGGCGAGAAGGAAGGCTATTTTCCAAGAAAGGAATTTCAACTCTGCACTTGCAGCTGGCTTGAAGGGAGGTAGAGTGAGCTTTTCCAATACAAAGTTAAGGTCCCAGGCTGCAGTAGGGGCTCTCCTGGGTGGTCTTAAGTTTTTGGCCCCTCTGAGGAATTACTTCAGCAGTGGATGAGAGAAGAGGGGTGGTTCTGTATTGTAATGAGCTGAAATGGCTGAGGCATGAATTTTGGAGGAAAATGAAAGGTCCTTGTGAAGCATTTCAGTTAAGTATTGAAGAATCTGAGGTAAATTGGGTGCTGCTGTGCCCATCCCATGAGTTTAGCTCAAGGAACAGAATCTTTTCTATTTTTCAGCATAGGATTTTCTAATACTAGGCCTCCTTGCCTCCAGAATGACATCCATCACTTGCTTACTAAGGGATGTGAACGGAGAGATCGGGTAATTAGCCAGGCTGTCAAGTTCAGGGTTTGAAGCTGTGGGTGCAGAATCTGCCCCCCTGCTGTAACAGCAGAGCAGAGGTCTGAGGCAGGTGACATGGTGCCAGCAGTGACACCCTGCGCAAGAGGGGGTACCAGTGTTGGCGTGGCCAGTATGGTGCAATCAGTATAGTCCTTGGTTTGTCCTGTTTGATCTTTAGAAGTACCTTGGAGAGGAGAGGCAGAGGGGGAAAGGCATAAACTGACATGTTTTTCCAGGTGAAGGACAAGGTATCCACTTTCTAAGCTTGTTTGTGGGGAGTCCTTGTGCAGAATTTGTCCAATTGGTAGTTCTGGGGGAGGCAAACAGGTCTATCTCTCAGCTCCCCCATTTGTTTCTCAACATCTTGAATATCTTTGGTTCTAGTTTCCACTCGTGTGGGTCCATGAGATTTCTGCTTAGGTCGTCTGTCAGTGCATTTAGTTTTCCTGTCAGGAACTGAGCCTGTAGGTTCACTTGGTAGCTCAAGGCTGTGTTCCACAGAGCTATAGCTAGTCTGCACAGAGGGTATGAATGGGTTCCCCCCTGCTTGTTTATGTACCACATAACAGTGGTGTTGTCCGTCTTTACCAATAATTGTCCTGGAAGAATGCGGTCCTTGAAGGCTGTCAGAGCATACTGTACAGCTAACATTTCTTTTTGATTGATATGCAGGTGCATTTGACGTGGGTTCCATTTGCCCTGAATGCACTGCCCTGCCAAGTGAGCCCCCCATGCATACTCTGATGTGTCTGTTGTTATGGTTTGGGCGGCAGGGGGTAGAGTGAATGGCAGTCCTCTGCCCACAAAAGGAACTCCATCTGTAGACAAGGTACGATAGGAATCATTGATTCTATATCCTGAGAATGTTGACAGCATAGGCTTTTTAGAAACCATTGTAGTTTCCTCATATGCAGTCTTGCATATGAAATTAGTAGACTGCAGGAGGCCATGAACCCCAGGGCTTGCAGAATTTTCCTTGCAGATAGCTGGGTGTTTGCAGCCAGTAGTTTGAAGTAGGCTGTCAAATTAACTTTTTTCTCTGGTGTGAGGTAGGCCATATGGGAAGTTGTACTCAAGCTTGCTCCCAGGAATACAATTTGTTGGCAGGGTACAAGATGTGATTTCTTTTCATTTATGGTGTATCCCAGAGAAGTTAGCAATTTCTTTAAAATGCCAGATAATGTAACAGTATGTCCTGGCTTTCTGCCTGAATTAGACAATCGTCCAGGTATGGGTATATTTGCATGTTTCTTTGCCTGCAAAATGCAATGACTGGAGCTAGGCACTTTGTGAATACCCTGGGCGCAGCAGATAAGCCAAAGGGCAGTGCAGATAACTAATACTACATGTAGCCTGCTCTGAAGCATAGGTATCGTCTGCAAGATTCCCTTATTGGGATGTACAGGTAGGCTTCCTTTAAATCCAGTGTTGTCAATCAGGCATCTTTGCCTAGCATTGGAAGTAGCTGATGAAGGGTTAGCATCCTGAATTTTGGGATTACCAAAAATGTGTTTAGGATAGACAGATCCAGGACAGGACGCCAGGGATGATCTTTTTTGGGTACCAGGAAAAGTCTTGAGTAGAAAGCTTGCCCCCATTCTTATTCTGTCCATGTTGAATAGCCCTGATGCTTAAAAGAGAGAGAACTTGCTTTTGAGCCTCTGCCCACTGATTTGGGGGAAGGTCTGGCCAACCGTTTGGGGTGGGTAAGGAATGAAGTGGAATCTGTATCCTTGGGAAACTATATTTAAAACCCATTTCTCCTGGGTAATGAGTTCCCGATTTTTTGCCTGCAGGGTAATCGTTCACCCTAAACGAACAGTCAGTTGTGCAGGGGCTTGGAAGGTTTAAAGTTAAGTCATTGAGACAGTTTACCACAGGGGGGAGATCTACCACTGCCTGCTTTGGAAGTGGGAGCCCCCCACTGCTTAGTCCTGTGAGTACCTTGGGATTGAAGCCGGGGTGTTCTGCTGGTTCTGGGTTTGGACTGAGAAGGTCTGGAAGAGGCAGGAAAAGACCAATTTTTAGAGGGCCAATGCCTACTAAATCTGGGAGGCTATACTTGCAAGAAATCTTTAACAGTTTGCATAGATTTAGCTTTTTCCTCCATCTTTTTAAGTACTACTACTGCTTTGTTGCCAAACAGGCGGTCTTGGTTTAAGGGAGCATCCAGCAATTTAGCTTTAACATGATCTGGCAAAGATTGCTCCTTAAGCCAAGCATGCCTTCTAAGTACAGACCCAGAGACAGCAGCCCTGCAAGATGCCTCTAATGAATCAAAACCACATTGCAAAGTATGTTTTCAACTTGTTCAGCAGAATGCATTAAATCCTGTAAATCTTTATTTTCTGCACAGTCAGGAATCATGATCATTTCCTGTTTAAGCAATCCAATAATATACTGCTGATACTTTAACATATAAAACTGACAGTTTAAGGCCTTAATGGCCAAGGTTGCAGAAGTTTATACCTTCTTACCCCATCTATCCAGCGCCCCGGAATCTCTATCAGAGGGGGTAGGATTTTTGGCAGTAGTGGCAGTAGTAGCCTTAATGCCCTTGGGTCCCTGTGAAATGGTCTCAGGATCCGCAGCAGGATTTTTAAAAAGGAACTTGTGAGAGTCAGGAACCCTGCAATATCTATCAGGTTTTCTGGGAGAGGAGGCAAAGAGTGAGGGGCCAAGCTAGATTCTGAAAAGGCATCATCAACATTGTCAACCATGTCCAGTACAGGGGGGATAGTGAAAGACCTGTGTTGGGGCAGGAGTAAGAAATCCCTAAGGCTCTTTTTAGAGTCGGAGTAATCCTGGCTTTCCCAGTGAAAATTCTCCCTAAGAGTATGCAAGGTTTCACCAAAACAGAAATCCTCTGGAGGGGAAGCAGAGAGAATAGAGTCCCCCTGCATCAGAATCCTCATAGGTATGTAAGGGTAAATCCTGGTCACCAGAGGAAACAGAAATTTCAGAATCCTGATCAGAAGAATCATAAGTAAAATCAGTCCTAGGTCTCTTAGAGGGGGGAGGTTGGCTTCCCCTGATTAAATTAATAAGATCTTCAGCCATTCTTATCATTTGTTTTTTAGGCATAGAGGCCTGACCATGCGGTCTGGCCGTCCGTTTTCTAGGCATGGATCGAGTTCTAGGCCTTGAAGAAGATGGTGTCGGTTTAATATGCAATTCAGTGGGCCTGAATGTACCCTCAGAAGCTGGTTTCTGCACAGCAGCTCCGGACCCATCCAAGGTAGAAACATCCGCAAGTTCCATAGTTGAAGCATCTCGCGGCATACCGGACTCTGAATGGGTCTCAGTAGAAGCCTGCGAATCTGAAGAAGCTGGTATCAGGGGCTGCAAAAGCGCCTCACTGAGTACCGCTGAACTGGCGACTAGCTTAGGAGAAGCGTTGTCGGCAGCTTTGGACCTATGCAGTCTGTCTCTGTCTTTATCTTTGTGTTTTTTTTGGAATGTCTGTAGTCGGGTGGCTTACCAAAGCCATATCTGGGTAATTGAACAGAGTACCAAAATATTTAGAAGCGTAAATATACAGACGACGAATAGTTCATTGTTTAAATAAGGCACAAAATTGACGGCGAGGTACGTCGTGGTCAGGACCTAGGTAAGGAATACAGTACACATGAAAATCTTTATGAGCTATTTGCTTTCCACACGAAATACAATTATTGACTTTTACTTGACATTGGTTTAAAGCAAGAAAAAGTTTCCCCAACGGGGTACTTAGCTCAGTTGAAGACTTTGGTTCTGAAACTCAAAAACGAAAATTTCAGGAGTTGGCCGACCAGCACTTGCGAACTGCTTCTGCTTTGGGCACCGCACGGCAAGAAAGACTGGGAAAATGGCGTCGGCTGCATGCATTATACCCTTGACTACCTGAAATCATGGAAGATGAGACAGCAACCGATGCAGGACCCAAGACTTTGATAATCAGGTCAACTGAGGGCTACTGCAAGCGGATAACCCAAATGTCATGACTGCAACAGTGAAACATGAAGAACATCACCACCCCACAAACAGTTTACAGCCAAACAGCAGCATAAATAATTTTTAAACGAACAATTCACTTCCCATGACTGATTTGGCAAATGAATGTTAAGAAATAATTTTAAAGACAAATGGTGAAATGCAATTAAAATACCATCCCAGGTCTCTAGACTACACTACATATCGTGCATAATCAAAGTACTGAATCTTAGATTACTTAAGTCCTTTCTGATCTCCACTCATAGGGATCACAAAATATTGCAAATGTTAAATTCTTATCGCATCTGACCACAACAAAAATGAAGAAAAACCTTTTTTTTTTTGGGGGGGGGGGTCAAGCTCCTGCACCTCCACATCCAGTAATTATATATATATATATTCTATGCAAACACACACTATAGCTATACTAAGTTTTAGACTGCTCTCCTTCAGGGAAAGGAGAAATGCCTGTGAGCAATGTAAAAAGTCCAGGTATTGTACATAACACAGTCAGTTGCTAGGTCTGACAAGCATCGACTTGGCTATTATCAAGAGTGTAGACACCACTCTATACTGTTTTTCAAGAAGAAAAGAAGGGAAAACATGGATGAATTTTATTTACCAGCAACATACCAGCAGAGCTGAATTCAAACCAGTTTCACTATATCACTTGTAAAACCTACATTAATTTCATAAAACTTAAACAAATTCCACACCTTTAGTGTTTTTTTTTTTTTTTTTTTTGCACATCATGAGCCTTTAATCCTGCTCCAAAGATATTCCCTATCATCATTTAGGACTACCTTGCCACACCCTGCATAATCAAAGCTGATGCACCAAAAAGGTTTCTATGCAGACATTTTATGTTCTATCCCTCATCCAAAGCCCACAAGCTTAAGACAGTATCTTCCACATTATGGCTGTGGTACACTCACCCCACCACCACACCATTTAAAGATCCCTAAAAGTGCCAAGCTCTTTTAGTTATGTAGGCAAGCCAAATAAACAAATATCTTTTCAATAAGAGCACCAAGGTCAACAGTCACAATTTGTAAATCCAGCATCTCTACCATGGGGGTTGCTAGCAGAAGATAGAACTAGCCCATGACAACATACTGTCAAGCCTTTGTGTGTGTGTGTGACAAAATAATGCCAAAATTTATTTATTTTTTTTAAACTAATGTGCGAGTACTACAGCTCAGCCAGCAATAGTAAATGCAGGGCAGCAGCTGCAAACTACTCCACAGATAATGTAGCATGCACTGTCCCCCATTCACAGCTATAGCAGCAGCTATAAATGGTCTACTGGCATGCTAACACAATCATGTATCCAGTATGCAACCCTTCCAACTCCCAGCTCATCCACAACCCTTCTTAAAACCTTTGTCCCACTTCATCTGCCAGTATGAATGATACTACAAAAAAAAAAAAAAAAAAAAACTAAAGAATGTTCGCTGGTGGCCAACTTTACATCATCCTGCACCTCTGTCTGAATGATCAGAACACACATACAGACAAACTTCTATATAAACTTTGATGAATAACAGCAATCCCTCAAGTACTGAGAAAATCTAGCTAACTCTAAATCATTTATGTTTAGTCATGTTCTTTCTCCTTTCACTCACTAACACTGCAGCCTACACTTTGTCATAAGGGCTGAACTATGACAAATGCATGGAAGACTGACTCTTTACTGCAACACACCCACCACCAGTGATGTACATCATGATATTCTTCAATTACGCAAGAGTCACAACACCTCACACGCACCAGTTCACTCACATTGCTACTGTGCATCCTCACTGCTATTCAAGGGATGCATCAAAACACACTCGGCTGAACTTAAGGTATTCCAGCACCTAATGCCAGTTTAATGAATTGCTGGCAAGCATGGGGACAAAAATCAGGGTACTCCTAACCTACTGAGGACATCCTCCATGCAGATCAACAGAAAGAATAAAAAATACCCCCTTTCATCTATCAAGGACCTACACTGCTGGACTGTTTCTCAAGATATAAAATCACCCCGGTTGAAGAAGCCGAATAATAACACCAATAGTGAACAGCTAACCAAAAAGGTCCTGCTTCAAATGTGCTAACAGAGTAGGCTGCCTGGGAAAGAACCCAACAAGTACACCAAGCAAGCACTGGAGGAAAGAAGCATTAGTGGAGCAGACAAAAAGTACAGCCTGGGTAAGAGGGCTGGGTGTATATTATGTTATCAAATTTTTAAAAGTTCGAATATCATATGGTTTGACACCATATAATTGAACTTTTAAGTTTGAACATTTCAACAGAGATCTTTGGTACAGTGTAGAATGGGAAGACTTCCCTTTTCTGCACTGTAGTGTGATCTCGGAGTTGGTATATTTCAAGAGTGGGGGGTGCAGGGGGACCTGTCCCCCTGCTTTAAATGGTTAGGTAGTTTTTTTTTATTTTTTTTAAGATTTTTGAACTCTTAAAAGTTCGATCACATGGCTTTGACCACATGACATTTGAACTTTTAAAAGTTCGATAACATAATATACACCCAAGAGGGCTAAGCCATCTAAGTGACCACCAGCACCCTGGCAGCAATTACAAGCCAACCCTACCATCTGCTCACTCCCAAACAAGATGCATCTTCCAAAACAAGCAATACACACTCCTCCCAGTTCCCATGCTCCCTTCAGGCAGCTACACAAGAAAGACCTAAGTGGGTGTAGGGACCATTTCTGCAAACGTGGTAAGAATCAGAAGACGGGATATCTGTATACCTAATTACTCAGAAGACCATAAGTCACAAAAGCAATGGGAGCAGTACCCCCCCCCCCCCCACTTACTGGGCAGGGGATTTAAGCCATGCTTCAGAAATAACAAGATAACAAGGGATGCTTCTATGTTCAGCCATCAAATTCAAATTTCAGCGAACAGCTAACCACAAACAATTAATAAGTTATGTACTCACCATAACGTTCCATGTGAGTTGTTCTATCTCGCCTTCATTCCTCACTGATGGGTTCGGAGCCGATCCATCGGCTCCGACACGGCCGTTTGCAAAGCTCAAGGTTTACCAGTAGCTCAAGACCAAGCCCCTTATCCCATGATGCACTACTGGAATTACCTCAGATCTTGTTTGCTGTGTGTACTATATCCATGTAAGAGAACTACCCCCCCATAGAGAGAAAGAAAGATTGAGTAACCGGGATGAGACCAGCCTCTAGGTCAACTATCAGCCAGGTGGGGGATGGAGGGACGTAAAAATGAAGGAGAGATGGAACAACTCATATGGAACGTTATGGTGAGCACATAACTTCTTAATGTGAAGATGTTCAATCTCACCATTTATTTTTCACTGATGGGTAGCGTCCCCTAGCACCCTCAATCTCGGGTGGCACACGGGAGTACATTCTTCAGGACCGTAGACCAAAAGAAAGCCCTGTCCCTGGAGGCCTTATCAACTTTGTAATGAGTGATAAAAGTATGAGGTTTAGACCATGTGGCTGCAGCACAAATGTTATCAAGGGGCAATTTGGCTTGGAATGCAGATGATGTAGAAACTGCTCTGGTTGAATGAGCTTTAATCTTGTGTAGTAAAGGCATATTAGCAGCTGACTAAACAAATGTGATACAATCAGATAGCCATTTAGAAAGAGTTGGCTTCAGAGACTGATACAAAGAGCTGGTCTGATTTTCTGACATCTTTTCTTCTGTCTAAATATTATCTGAGCTGTCTGTGAACGTCAAGTTTGTGCAGCATATACTCAAGGTTATTGGAATGGTTAGGGAAGAAGACTGGTAATTCAATGACTTGGTTGATAATTAGATTCCGAACAAACTTTGGGCAAAAAGGAGGGGTTTGTCCTAAGAGATACTCTGTCAGCATGAAAAATCAAATAAGGAGGGCTGACAGATAAAGCCTGAAGCTCTGACTCTGCAGGCAGAAGTAATAGCTACCAGAAATATGGTTTTCCATGAGAAGAATATGAGGTCACAAGATGATGCTGGTTCAAACGGGGGAAGGATTATACGAGACAGCATAAAGTTTAATTTCTAAGGAGAATAAGGAATTTTCACTGGAGGCCTCACATGAGAGGTTCCTTTGACAAAGGCTTTGGACAACTTGTGGGACATTATGTATAGCCAGTCACCTCCAAGATGAAAGTTAGATATAGCAGCCAACTGGACCCGAACTGTAGCAACTGCACCTCCTTTATTAAAGATCATAGTCAAAAATTCTAAAATGGACGTCAAAGGGGCTTGATAAGGATCAATGTTCTGCTTCAAGGCCCATATGGAAAATCTCTTCCACTTACTAAGATATAATCTTCTGGTGGACGGCTTATGGGAAGACAAGAGGATCTGCCTTGTCTCACTAGAAAGGTTATGAAGCCTGGCTATGAGGGGATCTGCAGCAGCCAAGCTGTGAGCTTCAGTGACTGCAATGAAGGATGGAGGTCCTCTGATGGACGTGTCAGAAGGTCCGGAACTGGGTCCAGAATCCATGGATCCTCCAAGAGATGATAATGAAGAAATGAGAACCAAATCTGCCGAGGCCAATGAGGGGCTATAAGAATGATGGTCCTTCCCAGTGACATTGCTTTCTGTAGAAGTCTGGGCATTAGAGGGATTGGAGGGAATGCATAGAGGAGACCCGGGGGCCAATCATGTATGAGTGCGTCTCTCTGGGGTTCTTCCGGAGGGGGAATCAGGGCAAAGTAGCTTCTGCAATTCGTATTGATGTGACTGACAAAAAGATGGCAGCAAGGCTGGCCCCAATTTGTGGAAAATCCTGTCTGCAATCTCTTGTTTGAGGAACCACTCATACGGCAACAAAATTACCCTGCTCAGTTTGTCTGCTATCACGCTGGATCTCCCTGGGATGTGCATTGCCAACAGAAAGCGCTGGGAGGAGGCAGCCCACTGCCAAACTCTGAGGGCTTCTCAGCAAAGGGGGTAAGACTTGGTCCTGCCTTGCTTGTTTAAGTACTAGACTACTGACATATTGTCTGTCTCAATTGCAATCATCCCTAGAGGAAGAGAGTCTTGAAAGTACTGCAACACCAGAAGTACTACTCTCATCTCCAGAATATTGATATGCAGGATGGGACTCTTGATCCGTCCATGTGCCTTGAGCAGTCTTTCCCTGAAAATGCCCCCCCTACCCTATCAGGGAAGTGTCCGTGGTCACAGTGACTACTGGAGAGGGTAGTACAAAAGGGCATCCTATGGTTACATGAAGAGACGTCAACCACCATTGGAGATCTCTCTTGCAAGAGTTTGTAATTAAAATCATATGACTCACCAGAAGTTCCTGATAGGACCATTGAGTGAATAGCAGCCATTGAAGAATCCGCATATGTATCCTTGCTAATGGTATGGCCAAGATTGCTGCAGCCATCAAACCCAATACTTTTAAGACTTCTGCGGCTGGAGCTCTGTCCTTCGACACTAATGAGCTGACATGCTGGCGAAGAAGACCCTCTCGATTGGTAGTCGTAGAGTGGTGGCTGAAGTGTCTAACTCTGCCCCTATAAAGACGATATGCTGCGATGGTGAAAAGACAGATTTTTGAGTTGACTGTAATGCCCAAGTGATGGCAGAGTGTAAGAGTGTATTCCCTTGCCTGAATCAGTTGATGCCTGGTGGTGGAGGCAAGGAGCCAATCATCTAGGTACGGAAACACCTGGAAGCCTAGACACCTCGGATGAGCTGTGACCACTGCCATGCATTTGGTGAACACTCTGGGAGCTGTAGTGAGACCAAAGGGCAAAGTTCGAAATTGATAATGATTGGCTCCCAGCCAGAAACGCAGATCTCTGGATGGCCTGGCCATTATGTGGTAGTACGCATCCTTGAGATAGAGCACATCCAATTGTCTCTCCCTAAAAAGGGAAGTATAGACTGTAGCATGACCATCTGGAACTTCTCTTTCCTCACAAATTGGTGGAGTCTGCTGAGGTCCAAAATAGGTCGCAGTCTCCTGTTTTCTTTGGAACGAAAAAGAATCTTGAGTAAGTTCCGGATCCTATTTGGTCTGCTTGGACTGGCTGGATGACTTTTTCTAGCAACTTGCGGACCTCTATAGTTGCTTGTTCCCTGTAACTGGGTGGAATGTCCAGAATTCTTCTTGGGGGTGTGGGTGGAGTGGAGAACGGTATGAAATACCCTCTGGAAATAATACTTTGTACCCCGCTGTCATTTGTTATATCTTGCCAGGCATCTGGGTACAAAGATAAATGACCACCGACTGCCTCCAGAGCATGACAGTCGGGTCTCCTTTCAGGAGCGCTGATAGGGTTGACCAAAGAAGTGATCTCTGTCACTCTGGTGTTGCGGACCCCTTCTGCCGCGAGGGTGGCATCTTCCATTGTTACCCCCTCCTCTGCCCCTAGAGGGGGGATTCACCACATGTGCCCTGAAAGGCTCCTTGGGCTTTACGGAACCACATTTTCCCTCCCCGTTGGCCTTTGGGGTAAGGCCGAGTAGGGGGTGGAAAAACAGACTCCGACGGCAGAGTCTTTCCCTCCTGCTCACACCTGGTGAGAGGTTCCTTCACTTTGGGCCCAAAGAGAGATGAGCCATCAAAAGGGGTGTTGATAAATGAAGACTTAAAGGGCTCCGCGAAGGAACACAAGCGCATCCAGGAATGTCTTCTTAGAGCAATCCCTGTACCCACTGCCCTACTCGTCCCATCAGCTGCATATGATATGAGATTCATGGATGAGTTCACAATGGAATTTAGGGTAGCAAGCTGGGCGGCACGGCACTGCTGCTACAGTACCCTGAAGAGCATCTCCCAACTCCTTAAGGAGATCTCTTTGCAGTCTGGTGAAATGGGTCAAATAGTTCAGGGATCGGAGTGTAGAAGTCGCTGAACTAAACATGAGTTTCCCATAACGATCCATGATCTTGGACTTTGTTAGGAGGATGGATCGACGAGGAAGTCTCAAACATTTCCTTCTTGGTGGCCGCCACCACCATAACCATCAACAGGGACTCCCTTGGACAAAAAGGCTTTATCTATGGGGGCAGAAATGAACTTGTTAGGCCTACGAGGGACAGGTTCCAGGGACTCCGGTGACTCCCATGCCTTCCGAGAGACTAGGTGCATGAGCTCATCGAAGGGCGGGGACACCCAAGAGGTGGAAGGTTGAGACCCAAAAGTCTTCAGGAGAATTGACTCGTCCTCAGTAGGGCTTTTGGACTGCCAATCACCCTTCTGCCCAAGGATCTCTAGTATCTCCGCAAAGGAGATATCTTCAGAGGGGGATCATGGGGACTCTTCTGACATAATCCAGTCAGTGTCAGATGTCAACGACTCCTGTGGGGAGTACAAGTGTCTCCTCTCACACAACCTCCTCCTGGGAACCTCCTCAGTGGGAGTCTCTGGGGAGGTTTCGGAAGAGCAAGGGGTGCCCTGTGGGGCTACCTGAGGCTCAGGGTCTCTACGCTTGGCCTGGATGATGGAGGCAGAAGCGGACACAGGCGCTTTGGGGGAAGAAGCCAGACCTGTTGTCAAGGATGTCTTTGGGGACAAGGCTCTCCTCATGGCTTCGAAAGCATCACGGCTCCGATGAGTAGACAAACCCGAAGGAACCGCCAGTCCCTCCCACACTGAGGCCGTGGACTCTGAGCCAGAGGTAGGAGCTAATCTCATCCGAGCAGAGGCCCCGAGAGGAAGAAACAGCACCAAGTCGGTGTGACTATCCTCCCTGGACCCAACCAGGAGAGTGTCGGCCCCTAGAGTCCCCGGGTCGGCGCCGAGGACGAGTAGATGGAACCGATGACACCGGAGCAGGTCCCGGCTCCAAAGGCTCCACAAATTAGCAGGTTGGCTCCCTCTGGCTCCGAACATCCGGTACGTCTCGGAGGAAGAGCAGTCAAATCCGGGGTGGTGGTCTTCGGTTCCGACGCTCAAGTCGGAGCCGACAACAGTTTAGCGAGGCCTGGTGTGCCTGTAAGAGCTTCTGCACCAATCAGTCCATATCCAAAATCCGAGAGGCTGACAGAAGACCTAGAGGAGTGCACCGAAGGTGAAGATTGAAGGAGTGGAGATACAGGTCTCTCAGAGACTGGCTCCAGAACTGTGGGCTGGCTCCGAAATTAAGAGACACTCGGGCTCCAAGAGCTGTGGAGCCGAAATCCCGGAATCCTCCATCTTCTTTGACTTTGAGTCTTTAGATGCCTTGGAGTCTGCTGAGGATTTAGAAGATTTAGAGGACTTGATGGCCCCATCCTGGTCAGTCAAAGCTTCAGCAAAAGGATGCTTCAGCAAACCTCGATCCACAAGCTTCCTTTTCCTCTCTAAAAAAACCCTTGAAGAAAAGGACTGGCAAATACTGCAGGACTCCTGCAAATGCACCGCACCTAAACAATAAATGCACTGAACGTGCCCATCAGTAAGAGACATCTTTTGCCCGCAGTCTGGACATTTCTTGAATCCAGACTTTGGGTGTTTGTCTTTTTCCTCAGACATATCAAGAACAACTTTAGCCTTAACTCTATAAACAAACCACACAAGCCTAAATACAGCCTAAAAGTTATATCAACTATACTTAGGCACAAGTTAACCCATCTAAAATATAAAATACACTCTAAACAATACCCGGAGAAAAAGGGGGCCAACACTATGTAAATATATACAACTACACACTAGCTATCTATACTATTAGTGCAATAACTATGATAGAAAAACACACTAGGCCCAACGTGAGGTCACCACAACTATACTACATAGTAAAGGCACCAAGGGAAATAAGTCTAATAGAAAAAACTACAGGAGCTATTATAAGACTAATCTAACTACAATTAGAAAAAAGTTGTGGGCTAACCTGCGAAAAGTGATTTTTTTGATCAAAAAAGGCTCGAGCGAACTGGAACCACTGAGATCTGTGCCACGGCAAACTAGATCAGAGGTAATTCCAGCAATGCATCGTGGGATAAGGGGCTTGGTCTCGAGCTACTGGTAAACCTTGAGCTTTGCAAACGGCCGTGCCGGATCTGATGGATCGGCTCCGAACCCATCAGTGAAGAATGAACGGTGAGATTGAACAACTTCACATCATGGAAATTATCAACTAAGTTTATCTTAGAAAATAATACCATCAAATGGCCATAGTTGGCCAACATTGCGAACAACCTTTATAAAAACACCTTGTCAAGCAAGGTAAGGGCTTGTGCCCCCCCCCCCCCCACACACACTCTCCAACTATATATACCAACTCCAAAACTGGACTACAGTAAGGAATAGGGCTAATTTATAAAAGGTTTGTTTAGTTTACCTTACACATCACGGTACTTCTTGGTTGTTGGCCAACTATGGCCATTTGATGGTATTACTTTCAAAGATAATCTTCTTCTATAATTTCCATGTTTGGTGTTTAACGTTCAATGACTAGCCATTTGCTGAAATTTTAATTCAGTGGCTAAACACAGACCTCACAGGGACTCTAATCAGGATAACCATTCCTCTCAATACATCGAGAAAATACGCAAGGGGAGAAGGATCAAAGGGATATCAAGCAGGAAAGCTTCCAAAAACAAAGTACAAACATGAACCACCTCAAAACCTGAAACACCCCTGCCCCTTTTCAGCAGACTGCAAAAGGACCAATACTACTGACTACATCTCCTGGAGAGAAAAAAAAAACAGCTTCCTCTACAAGGAATGGGGAACAGGAGGACATCAAATGGAAGACTTACTCCTGCTCTACAAAACACTGTTGTACTTCAGCCCCCAATACTCGACACTTACAACAGCTTCCATACAAAAGGTGGTCAGACAAGACTTCCCGTCTTTAATGTTAAAATTCAACAGCCATGGCAGGATAAAACAAACTCCTAAAAGATGGAAGACAACCATCAAGCCTGAGGATACATCCAAGAAAGTTCACGCAGTGGGATGACAATCATAGGGTCATGCTTACTAAAGAAAATGCATTCTCAATGTAAACAAACCTTATAGGTTCATAGGTTCTTACTAGGCTATCTGCCCTGGGGCAATTACAAGCCTAGCCCGATTTTGTTTGTCTTACGCCACCCCTTGATTTGAGTATACTGTGCCCTTTTTAAGGTTTAGTTTACTGTGCCTCTGTCTAATAGTGACACGGAAGTAATCCCCGGGACAAACCTACGATCCCCCATCCACTCATCAAGATTCTTCTTGAAGAGATTCAGTGAGGTGCTCTGCCTAACATGAATTGGAATTCTGATCCAGACCGAAGGGAGCCTCTGGGTTATTAATCTGTCCCTCCAGCAAGTTCTATTTATTTCTGTGCTGAGGTTCAAGTCCCTCGAGCGTGTGGCTCTAAGGGATTTAGATTTACTGAGGTGGAGCATGTCCATTAATTCTGGATTGGACATAGCTTTATATGTCAGGCATAGATCGCCTCGAAGTAGGCGGTATGCAACTGAGTAGAGCTAGAGTTTTTTTTAACCGAGCAGCATATGGCATCTGCTTGAGTCTCTTGATCCTCTTGGTGAGGTACTTTTGGGGTCTAATTGCTGCAGGTGTTGGGTAAGGGCATTGTATTCCATGATGGGCCTGATGAGGGATGAATAAAGGCGCACGATTACCTCTCTTGATCTAGATGTGAATCCTTTCATGATGAGGTGGGCTATGTAGAAGGTCTTTCTAACCACTTTGGTAATGTGGTTGTCAAAGGAGAGGATTGCTATCAACTTGGGTCCCCAGATCCCTAATTACTTTCTCTGTACTTAATGGGTTACCGCCTATGTGGTAATTTGTGGGCACATTGTTTTTGCCAAAGGGTATGACTATACACTTTTTGGCATTTAGCTTTAGACCATGGCTCTGGCACCAGTTATCCGTCTCTGTGAGACCTTTTTGAAGGATGTTTGTATCAGCTGGAGTCTCGATTATGGCACCCAGTTTGCAGTCATCTGCGAACTTGGTGAGCCATAGTCCTCCCACGTTGGCCTGTACCTCGGAAAAGTATATACCGAACAAGAGCGATCCCAGGACAGAACCTTGTGGGATGCCACTTGTGACCGGTTTCGAGTCTGACATGGCTCCAGCAACTCACACTCTGTGGGTTCTGTCTTTGAGCCAGTTTGCGACCCATCTTGTGACATAGGGGTTTATATTTAAGCTGGATAGCTCATCTATGATGCCCGAGTGGGGTATTGTGTCAAACGCCTTTGCTAGGTCCAGGTAGGCTGTGTGGACTACCTTTCCCTTCATCTATGGCTTTGGTGACTGTTTCAAAGAAGTCGACCAGGTTCAAAAGGCAGGATCTGCCCTTGACGAAGCCAAATTGGGTAGGATCTAGTGTCTGTAGGTCCCCAATGTCTTTGTTTATGAGCTCCATGATGATCTTCTCCATAGCCTTGCAGACTAGGCTAGTCAGGCTTATGGGGCGATAGTTTCCAGGGTCCGCAGAGGCTCCACCTTTGTGGAGTGGGACCACTGTTGCTGTACGCCATTCTGTGGGCACATATCCTGCAGTGAGGCTGAGATTGTACAGCTGTTTTATTTGAGGGATTAGTTCTTCTTGGAGTTCATGTAGGACGCAACCTGGGACGCCATCTGGTCCCATGGAAGCAGTGTTTTTTGCTTTGGAGAGGGCAGCCTTTACCTGAGCATCAGAGATGTTTGTGAGGCAGCCCTCTGCCGGGATAGATACTTGCTCTTTTGGGGGGGGGGGGGTGGAGAAGTTTGCACTGAATCTGTCTGCCAGGATATTGGCGATGTCTGTGGGTTCAGTGTATTTTTTGTCATTTAGAATCAACTCAGAACAAGTCTGGGAGTTGCATCCCAGGATTGTCTTTAGTGTCCTGTGCAATTTTTCTCTCGAAGCTGGCCTTGGAGGATTTTATGAGGGATCGTAATTTTTTGCTAGTACTGATCAGAGCTGCCTTCCCTATTAGGGATTTTGCTCTATCGTGTAGTAGCTTCCTCCTTCTGTTGTACAGTTTATTTATGGATGGGGTCCACCAGACTGGACACCTGCCTTTGGATGATTGGGTCTTGGTTTTGTTTGGGACAGCATGATCCATGCATTCCTGGAGATGTCCGTAGAATGCGTTTATATAGGATTCTGCAGTTTGGGCCGTAGTTTCCACTGGCCCTGGGGCCTTGAAGGATTCCACTTCAGTTTTGAGAAGTGAGAAGTTCGCTTTTGAGAAGTTTTTCACTGTGGTTTTCTGGGTTGGGGGTGGGGTCGGGATGTGGATATCCAGTGAAATTCATTTATGGTCTGATCTTACCAATGAGGGATATACTTCTGGTATGGAGCATAGAGTACACATGTTGGTAATGATCAGGTCTAGTATGTTATCCCCTCTTGTGGCAGTGGTGACTAGTTGTTCCATAGCATTTGAGTTTATAATTTCCAGGAACCTTTGGGCTAAGGTGCTGGGGCTTGAGTAGTGCTCCCAGCCTATGTTTGGGTAGTTGGTCACCCAATATAATGGTGTTAAGAGAGATCTTCATGTTCTCCAATGTTTTCAGGAAAGCCGAGTGGGATTCCTGACTTTGAGAGGGTGGTCTGTAGGATGCTATAAACTGAAAAGCAGTCTTGCCCACTGTTAGTTGCACATGGATGATCTCCGATACTTCGTGCAATGCCACTAACCTGGAGGTGTGGGATATCCTTGATAAATATGGAAACTCCCCCTCCTTTTGTGGTTCGGTCCGGGTTTTGGGGCCGAAAAGCATGATATGAGGTATAACCTGGTAGTGCTGGAGTGCTCTCTGGAGCCTTGAACCAGGTTTCTGTCACTGCACAGATATCGATGTTCTCCATACTAAGGACAGCTTCGAGTGCATGCATCTTGAGGTTAAGACTTCTGGCATTTAGCAGCATTACCCTTAGTTTCTTGTTCCTTGTGCTGTCTATGGAGGTGGGTTTGACTTTTGAGCCTTGCCTAAAAAAGGCACTATGGAGGTGGCAAGAGCCTTTGCCAATATCCGAAAGCCCAGTGGTGACAGGTGCAAGCCGTCCCTAGCGAAGCAACGTGGCTTGTCGAGCATGTCATCCCAGGCTGACAGACACTGGATCCCCTTTGAATGACACCAAAATTTTAGCCAATTGTTAAAATCGATCATTTTGTCTTTGTACTGTGGCATTATTCTAGGTGAGGGTAAGATGCTGCTCAAGGTCAGGGTCATACCAGCCTGGGCTACATGATCAGAGAGCTCCTCTATGTCTCTTTTCATGTAGTCCAGGGAGGTACGTCTCAGGTCATTCACACCAGCATGTACAATGACTGCGCCATATTTGTATTTGCTTTGGAGTGACCTGAGTGCTTGCGTTGTGGCGGATCCTAGCGCCCGACAGGCAGCTCACTGTGACCTTCACTTTGTTCAGCCTGGTGAGTGTTGGTCAGTGTGTCTGACAATAGAGTCACCTATTACAAGAGTATCAGGTATGTTATTCAGCCTTAAGGGCTGTGGCTGCTTGGCACACTGACTTTGTGGGCTATGTGTTGTGCGTGTTTCGTTTTGGGGTAGCGTTTGCTTGGATGTCTGCTTTGGAGGTCTCTGTTGCTTAGGTAGATTTTTATTTAGAGCCTCTGGGTATGTTTTTGTGTATTTATATGTTTGGTTCGCTGATGTGGTGGGACTATGTGATACTGGAATTGTCTTGTGTGAGGTTACCTTCTCCTCCTGACTGGTTTCACCAGTTTTGAGATGAGAGAGTTCAGCCTCCAGTTTGGCTATATGGTTGCATCTCTCACATATATTTGAACTCTTTGGAGGAGGAGAGGGTTGTCCGTGTACA
Organism: Protopterus annectens; assembly: GCF_019279795.1. Classification (NCBI taxonomy): domain Eukaryota; kingdom Metazoa; phylum Chordata; order Ceratodontiformes; family Protopteridae; genus Protopterus; species Protopterus annectens. Next base: position 1,101,197,585 of record NC_056737.1, read on the forward strand.
TGAGACAATTGTAACATTGCCTCAAAATTCCCAGATTCACCAGCTGGACTGGAGAGGAAACCATTGACTGACCTTTGGACATGCTAGAGTAATATAGGGAAACTGAATTAAGACGGACCAATAGGGGTCAAGGTAATCGTAGAGAGTATAAGAGTAAGTAGTGCTTATGGTTTAATAGTGCTAACTTGTAAGATTACTTATTTGGACCAGTGAAGGGCCTTAGAATGAGAATATTGTGTTTAATTTGAGAGATAGAGCAGTTCTAAGGTAAAAAGTGAAGAGCAGACTTTGTGGAGCCAGGAATAGTTTAAACCCAAGTAGGCGGCGCTGCCCGTTGTTGCACTATGCACAAAAACGTGCAAAATAGGGTTTTAAGAGAGGGAGAGCAAGGAGTTTGGAATTGACCCAAAATGGCCAATAAAACTACAGTTTCAAGGCAGTAACCACTCCCACAGGGGCAGGCAGGCTGCTCAATGTTTATCACTGCCACTGATGAACAGAGAGACTTCCCTTTAGCCCAAGCAAAAAATGGCCTCCAAGAAACTTACAAACAGTTCAGAACAGAAGCCTGTAACTGAACTTTTTTAAATTTCAGAAAAATTGGAAAAAAGCAAGATTTTTTTTTTTTTTTTTAAAGATAGCAGAGGTTGACAAGTATCAACAAGTTATAACAGTGCAGTAAATGACCCCACACTTGAGTGCTAGGCCAGAGACAGATAAAATGCAAGTTTTAAGAAAAAAAAACTATTTTAAAAATAAGTTCAAACAGGAAATTCAGTTGATATTATTGATGGCAAAGCTGTAAAATATTCCTGGGTCAACACCATCGAAGGAATCAATTAACTTAGGCTATGAAAGGAACAACCTTGAAAGTCTGCCAAACATTTCCAAGGAAAAAAAAGGGTGACGGGACCATCATACTTGGAAGATAAGACAATTTCAGAGGACACCCTCCTTTGCATTGTGTAGGGTAAGCTTGCTCCCCAGCAGCACTACAGATAGGGGGGAGATCAATACTCCAGCACAGCGAAGTGGGGATAAGACAAAGTACTTCACCCTACTCCAGCGCTCCAGGAAATGCCCCTCCCCCATGTTTCCTCAAAGCTCCAGCCTGGAAAATTATAAATTATTCAGAGATCAACAGCTTCAGGAGCAGGGTGCTTGGGGGCCTCCTTTTCCCCTTATACCTGAGGGGGGATGTCAAGTGGACAGGAAGGAGAAATCTCCCCTGCCTGGCACACAAGGGATCGGGCTAATACCATAAAAAGCAAAATACAGGAACCAGCTCCCCCACCTGAACAGAGCACTCCTATTAAAGAGAATCTAATACTTCTGTGAGAGTCACTCCCAACAAGGGTAACATTCAGACAAGCTGACCAACTTAAACACCAGTGCCTGCCTCCCTAACTAGGACATCCATGTCTGTTAAATATACAGGTGTGGCTGCACCAGACTAGAAGTTACTGCAGTGAAGGCAAGATCTCCCTGTTCTTAAAGTCAAGGAAAATCTATACGGCAGCCAAGGAACCACCACCAGCAAAAGACCGTAGAATATGAATAAGTGACATATGTAGAAGGCTTAAGACCTAAACAGAAAAAAAAGAAGTTATGTACCTACCATAACGTTCCATGTTAGTTGTCTTCATCTCGCCTTCATTCTTGCTGGTTGGGATCGGAGCCGATCCTCTGCTCCGACTCGGCCATCTTCAATAGCTCAAGAGCTGTTTACTGGCTCGAGGCTACCCCTTATCCCATAATGCCTAGCGATAGCTACCCAGATCTCGTTTGAAATAGCTAACTCCAGACATAAGAGAATAAACCAGTCAAGAGAAGTGATTGACTTATACCTCCCATATCCTCTAAATCAATAGAGGGAAACAAAGAATACTCAGCCAGTGAAAAGGGACTCCTCTCGATCCACTAGGACAGGGGGACGGAGGGCGGGACACAAGAAAGAAGGCGAGATGAAGACAACTAACATGGAACGTTATGGTAGATGCACAACTTCTTTGTTAAGTTGTCTATCTCGCCTTTATTCTTGCTGGTTGGGACAGCGTCCCTAGCACCTAAAATCCTGGGTGGCTCAGTGGAACAGACTCTTCAGAACAGTGGAACCAAAATCAGCTCTGCTCCGAGAGACCATATCCATCTTGTAATGGTATGAGGATTTGCCCACGTAGCAGCTGCACATATGGAATCCATGGGCAACCTAGACTGGAAAGCTACAGAGGTGGCTAATGCCCTAGTAGAATGACCTTTCGGTTTAAATGGTAATTCCTTATCCCGTAACTGATAAATGAAATCGTATGGGATAGCCATCTGGATAAAGTAACCTTGGAAACTGGGAGACCTTGTTTGTTTAAGGCATAAGACAGAAACAATTGGTCTGATTTTCTTATTTCTTTAGTTCTATGAAGGTAAAAACGCAATTGCCTGTGCATGTCCAATTGGTGAAGTTTGTACTCTGCCTTGTTGCTATGATTGGAGAAGAAAACGGGGAGATCTATAGATTGATTTAAATTATGTTCAGAGCAGACTTTGGGAAGAAACGAAGGATTTGTCCTCAGAGAAACTCTATCCCTATGAAAAACCAGATAAAGGGGACGGACACATAGTGCCTGTAGTTCTGAGACTCATCTGGCTGAAGTAATAGCAACCAGAAAGAGTGTTTTCCGAGAGTGAGAAATTTGATGGAGCATGATGGCTGGTTCAAAAGGAGGCAAAATTAAGGACGTTAGGACTAGGTTAAGGTCCCAGGGAGGAGGGGGGATCTCTCACTGGAGGTCTAAGAAGAGATGTCCCTCTCAAAAAGGCTTTACAGAGCTTGTGAGACATGATGCTTGAATTCTGTAACCCAATGTGAAAATTAGAAATGGCTGCTAATTGCACCCTAATGGTAGCAGAAGCGGCTCCAGAGTGAAACAGTTGTGCTAGGAACTCTAGGATCTCATGGACTGGGGCTGAGAAGGGATCCACATTCCTAGACTCCGCCCAATAAGAAAAACATTTCCATTTGCTAGCATAAATAGTCCTGGTGGTGGACTTATGTGAGGAAACGATAATCTCACGGACTGTTGGGAAAATGCTAGGGAGCCTGGCTAGGGTTGAAAGTGGAGCAACCAAGCTGTGAGCTTGAGAGTCTGAAGGGACTGATGCAACCCGCCTAACTGATGAACCAGTAGATGTGGAATCGGGTCCAAAGTCCAGGGCTGATCGAGAAGATAGAGGTGTAGGAACGGAAACCAAATCTGTCGAAGCCAGTAGGGGGCAATGAGGATCATTTTGCAACCCAACGACTTTGCTTTCTGTATGAGTCTTGGTATAATGGGAAAGGGAGGAAATGCATAAAGGAGTCCCTGAGGCCAATCGTGGACTAGTGTGTCCCTGGGTAGGTGACCTGGAAGCGGAAGGAGGGAGAAGTAGTTGCTGCATTTGCTGTTGAATGGGGTGGCAGCAAGGTTATCCCCATTTGCGGAAGATCAGGTCCGCAACTTCCTGATTCAGAGACCACTCGTGAGGCATGAGGATAGCTCTGCTGAGCCTGTCCGCTATGACGTTGGAACTCCCAGAGATATGCGTCACAATTAGAAAACGTTGGGAGGAAATCACCCACTGCCACAGTCTGAGTGCTTCTCGACACAAGGGGTAAGATTTGGTCCCACCCTGTTTGTTGATGTACCACACTACTTACACATAGTCTGTTTGGATCGCAATGGTCCTGGAAGGAAGAGAGTCTTGAAGGCTTGGCAACTCTAGAAGCAAGGCTCTCATCTCTAGGACATTTATGTGCAGATGGTACTCGTGAGGTTGGCAAGTGCCTTGGACTGTCCTGCCAGGATAATGCCCCCCCACCCTATCAGGGAGGCATCTGTGGTCACTGTGGCTACCGGAGGGGGCTGAATGAAGGGTCTGCCCTGAGTCACTAGTGGGGAGACCATCCACCAGGAAAGGTGCCTTTTGCATGCTTCTGTAATCATGATCATGTGAGACATGGGTAGCTCCTGGAAAGACCACTGTGTGAAAAGCCACTGAAGAATCCTCATATGGAAGCGTGCCAACGGAAGAAGGAGGATGGCAGTTGCCATGGAGCCTAGAGTTTGAAGAACATATTTGACTTGTACCTTCTTGTTCTGCATTAGAACTTGCACTTGTTGACGAATAGTGGACACTCTTTCCAGTGGTAATCTTGCGAACATTTCCTTTGTGTTTAATTCTGCTCCTATGTAAGTGATAGACTGAGAGGGCAACAAGGCAGATTTTTCGAAATTTATGGTAATACCTAGCTGGGTGCAAAAAGTAATTGTGTAATCCCGTGCTTGTAGGAGTTGATGCCTGGTGGTAGCAGTGAGGAGCCAGTCATCTAGATATGGAACCACCTGGAATCCTTGACGTCTCAGGTGAGCCGTGACCACTGCCATACATTTGGTGAACACCCTGGGTGCTGTGGTGAGACCCAAGGGCAGAGCTCTGAACTGGTAATGAGTGGCCCCCACCCGAAAGCGAAGAAATATCCTGGTACGTCTGTCCATCTTGATATGGTAGTGCACATCCTGAAGATCTGTTGAGCACATCCAATTGTCCTGACCCAGAAAGGGTAGAATGGACTGTAGCGTGACCATCCGAAATTTTGTTCTTTGTACAGATCTGTTTAATCTGCTGAGATCCAGAATGGGTCTCCAGTCCCCTGTCTTTTTTGGTACTAAAAAGAACCTTGAGTAAATTCCGGATCCAAGCTGGTCTGCGGGGACTTCTTGGATGGCTCTTTTCCTTAGCAGTTTTGAAACTTCTATAACTGCTTGCTCCCTCACATTGAGTGGAACATCTGGAAGGGCCTTCTTTGACTAACGGGGTTTGATGGAAGGGAATTTTGTAACCTCCGGAAATAATGGACAGTACCCATCTGTCTCGTGCTAAATTTTGCCAGGCTTTTGGATGCAGCGAATGTCTTCCCCCGACTGCTTCCAGAGGTGAGCAGCCGGGCAACCCTTCAGGGATGCTGGAAGGGCTTGTAAGAGAAGGATTCTCTATTGCCCTGGTTCTGCAGACCCTCTCTGCCATGAGGGCGGCGTCTATTATTGTTGTTTCCCCCTCTGCCTCTGGAGGAAAAATCACTACGTGTGTCAGGCAAGGCTCCCTGAGATTTGCGGAACCACATCTTCCCACTCTTATGACCCTTGGGGAAGGGTCTTGAGGGAGTGGAAAAACAGACTCCCACGGCAGAGAGAGTCTTGCCTTCTTGCTCACACCTAGTCAAAGTGTCTTTCACCTGTGGCCCAAAGAGAAAGGAGCCATCAATAGGGGGTGTTGGTGAAGGACGCTTGAAAGGGTTACGTAAAATTACACAGCCGCATCCAAGCATGTCTCCTGAGGGCCACAGCAGTGCCCACGGCTCTACTCGCTCCATCGGCAGCATAGGAAATGAGCCTCATGGAGGAGTTGACTACGGAATTAAGAATCGCTAGCTGGGAAGTTACTTTGGCTTGAGCTCCCTCAGCTGTAGGATCTTGAAGGGCATCTCCTAGACGAGTAAAGTGACAAACAGTTCAGGGACCTCACGGAGAAGGTCACTGAAGCAAACATTCACTTTCTGTATCTGTCCATCATCCTAGACTCCTTGTTAGCAGGATGAACAGATAAAGAGGTCTCTGCCATCTCTTTTTTGGTGGCGGCTGCTACCACCATGGCATCAACAGGCACACCCTTAGAAAGAAACTGCTTATCCTGGGGGGCTGTAACGAACTTATTTGGTCTCCTCGGAGTTGGTTACGCTGTGTCCGGAGCTGACCAAGCCTTTCGAGCCACTACAGACATGAGTGCATCAAAAGGCGGAGAAACCCAGGCGGTGGAAGGTCGGGAACTGAAGGCATCCAGGAATACTGACTCATCCTCGGTAGGGGTTAGGGGAGTACAGTTCCCCCTCTGCCTAAGCATTTCAAGGATGTCCGCGAACGAAACATCTTCAGAGGGGGATCTCAGGGACCCTTCCGAATCATCTAAGTCCGTATCAGAAGTGACAGACTCCGGGGGAGTCAATGTGCTTCCTCTTGCACTTCTTTTTCTGAGGGGGCTCCTCTGAGAGATCAGGAGAGGCCTCAGAAGAAGAGGAAACACCCAATGGGGTGTCCTAGACCATCGGTTCCCTATGCTTGGGGTCTGGAGGAGGAGCAGACGTTGGCACAGACACCATAGGGAACAGAGTCGGTGGAGCTGGTAGTGGAGCTGACTTACGGGACAGCAAGCTCCGCATGACCTCAAAGGTGCCCCCATCTCGAGGAAGAGAAAGCTCCGGCTCCGAAGAAACAGGAATCTTTCTCCGCACCAAGGGGGACGGGTCCGAGGCCGATGTTGGAGCCGAGCTCACCTGCGCTGAAGCTCCAAGAGGGAGAACGGGGTCGGACAAGAGTCCGATGACAGTTCCCCCCTCCAAGCAGACAAGGAAGCTCTGGCGACCAGATTCCTCGATCAAAGTATCGAGGTAATCGGAGCTGAGGTCGGAACAGAAGAGGATATGGTGATCGGAGCCGAAAGTTCCACTACCCGAACTCCGTCTCTGAACTCATTGGAGTCAGAGGAGGAATATCAAGTGAAGTGGACGGAGCAGATACCTGTTGAGGAGGGCTGGACAATAATTTAGCTAGTGCCTGCGACTTTAAGAACCTACTGACTACTCTCTCCACATCGTGACCAGACAGCCTAGAGGACCGAGAGGAGTGAAAAGATCGGTGGCTACGCTCACTTTGAAGCAATTGAGACAGAGGAGCCGAATGCACCGACTCTAAGGAAGGGGACCTCAGCCTCTTGTGACTCCATGATGGCTCCGAAACATCCGATGGAGGCGACGGGGAGGTTGTCTTGTCGATGCCAGCTGGAACAGACTTAGAAGGTAAATTCAGCACAGGAGTCTGCTCCAAGGATGGAGCCGACGGCTTAATGGACTTTGGGGATTTCACTGGCTGTGAACTCTTTGCCGGTGAATCCTGGGGTTTTAACAGTCCCCTAAGAATTAGTTTGTTCTTACGCTTCTGCAGGACTCTTGGACTAAAAACATGGCAAATAGAACAAGAGTCCTGCAGGTGAACATTGCCTAAACAGTAGACGCAACTAGTGTGCCCATCTGTCAGAGACATTTTCTGACAGCATGAGTCACACTTCTTAAAACCAGAAACCTTAGCTTCCTTAGACATGCTGTACTAAAAAAAGGAGGACTAAGAAGTAACTATTGACACAAAAAAGTACTAACCTAGACAAACACACCAGTACTATGCTAACTACAATAATATTTTTTTTTTTTTTTTTTAACAATAAGAGAAAAAAAGAGAAAAAGGAGAGCCTCCAAGTTAAACAGATAACCTAGGGATGGGGGAGGGGCGGGGAGAACTCTCTAACTTAAACTAGTTCTAACACAAGGACGAGATACAAGAAAAAATAACAGCAACAAGTATAACTATTCTAAATAGAAAAAAATACTAGGCAATTTTAAATTTAGAAGGAAAGTTTGCACAAAAAGCTAAATATACGAGCCTGAGCCAGAAAAGCGACACCCTCGCAGCTGAAGCGGCAAACGAGATCTGGGTAGCTATCGCTAGGCATTATTTTATAAGCAAAAGCGGCTCCAAAAAATTCCTCTGCAAACTCCAACCGACGTCTAAGAGTTCGTTGGTTGAAGGAGGCACAGGCTAAACAGGCCGATACGTCGTGGTCTGGGCCTAAGCAAGGAAGGCAGTAAGAATGGAAATCCTTATGAGGTATTTGTTTCCCACAAGTTAAACAATTATTTACTTTGTCTGACATCGGCTGAGGCAAGAAAGAGTCCCCAACGGGGTACTTAGCTTTTTTCGAAGTCTTCGGTAGCTGAAATCACTGGATCTGACCGACGCTTTTATACCCCAGATGCTCTGACGTCGGGGAAAGTGCAACATCAGCCGAGGCCAGACCCAGACTTTGGAATCCGGCCGACCGAAGGGCTGCCTGAGGCAGGACAACCCATATGTTATGACTGCAGATGCATCCTTGAAGGACATCCTTAGCTTCCTTAGACATGCTGTACTAAAAAAAGGAGGACTAAGAAGTAACTATTGACACAAAAAAAGTACTAACCTAGACAAACACACCAGTACTATGCTAACTACAATAATTTTTTTTTTTTTTTTTTTTTTTTTTTTTAACAATAAGAGAAAGAGAGAAAAAGGAGTGCCTCCATGTTAAACAGATAACCTAGGGATGGGGGAGGGGCGGGGTGAACTCTCTAACTTAAACTAGTTCTAACACAAGGATGAGATAAAAGAAAAAATAACAGCAACAAGTATAACTATTCTAAATAGAAAAAAATACTAGGCAATTTTAAATTTAGAAGGAAAGTTTGCACAAAAAGCTAAATATATGAGCCTGAGCCAGAAAAGCGACACCCTCGCAGCTGAAGCGGCAAACGAGATCTGGGTAGCTATCGCTAGGCATTATGGGATAAGGGGTAGCCTCAAGCCAGTAAACAGCTCTCAAGCTATTGAAGATGGCCGAGTTGGAGCAGAGGATCAGCTCCGATCCCAACCAGCAAGAATGAAGGTGAGATAGACAACTTAACATCTTACCTTCAAGCAGTCTTGTACACCTCTCAGGCTACCCTGTCCCAGAAGATTCTCAGGAACACTGAGCCTAAGATTAACACAAAAGTCAAGCATTCAAGACAAAATGCATCACCTGACTCAACCCTGCCAGTGGAACATTGAGCATCACCCATCCAAGGAAGGGATGTGGCTTAAAGGATTCCATGAAAAATTCAACAAGACTGGCTACACTGGGACAGAAACTATAATGCAGTGAGAGGATGCCACTCACCTCCACCCCAACCCAACCCACTTCATGCCTTGATAAAGGGAAAACTCCAAGCACCACATGCCATCTATAAAGGAAATGACATCAAGTAACAGCCACAAAGTCGTAGAGTGCTTAAAAACAACTCTCTCAAAAACAAAGATCCCCATAACATAGTTCTAAAATAAAGCAAATAACTCTGGGGTTTAGACTGCAGAGCTAAAATGTACAACATAAATCAAGGGCTACTGGGTGCAGACACAGCTGACAAGTTTCAAAATCAAACAGGGGAGCTTGCATTTGGCCAAACAGCACCAAACATCAGTTCCTAAGTTAGGGTGTCCACACACAGCTCAGTGTACCACCAGCTGCCCAACAAGTAGTAGGCCTAACAAGTAGTAGGTCTCTTGCTCTTGGGCTGCAAACCTTGTCTCTCATCTCTGAAGTTGGCCAACTAGTCCAGACTAGCTGTGCAAAAGAACACTAGAATCTCTGGCCTCTACAACCCCAAATATGCAACAATATGACAGAACAGTAGTTCCCTGTGATCAGGCAGGGCAGAGAAAGAAGCACACTGATAAGGTGGAAAAAAGCAGCCTAACATGTCAGGATACCTTCTGTAAGAAAACGAGGGTGCATGCATCGTCTATGTTTCAAGTTAGATGAAGGCACAGGACTAGAGGAGAATCAGAGCCCTGGATGGCCAAGGAACACCCATGCTCCTGGGATACAAGAGGTACTGAACTCACCTTTGTTAGATGAAGGCGCAGGACTAGAGGACAATCAGAGCCCTGGATGGCCAAGGAACACCCATGCTCCTGGGATACAAGAGGTACTGAAGTCACCTTTGTTAGATGAAGGCACAGGACTAGAGGACAACCAGAGCCCTGGATGGCCAAGGAACACCCATGCTCCTGGGATACAAGAGGTACTGAACTCACCTTTGTTAGATGAAGGCACAGGACTAGAGGAGACTCAGAGCCCTGGATGGCCAAGGAACACCCATGCTCCTGGGATACAAGAGAGGTACTGAACTCACCTTTGTTAGATGAAGGCACAGGACTAGAGGAGAATCAGAGCCCTGGATGGCCAAGGAACACCCATGCTCCTGGGATACAAGAGGTACTGAACTCACCTTTGTTAGATGAAGGCACAGGACTAGAGGACAATCAGAGCCCTGGATGGCCAAGGAACACCCATGCTCCTGGGATACAAGAGAGGTACTGAACTCATCTTTTGGGAGGAAACACCCCCGCCAGTCCTCAAAGCATAATCTCAGCAAAAACAGCCTTACCTGCCAAGAAATGGAGGGGAAAAAGTCTTCCACTATTCCTGGCAGAAAATTTCCTCTGGCATCCTTTTCATATTCAGAATTAATCACAGAGAAACTAAACAGCATGCCACAATAAGTTTGAGGGCTCTAGCTGCTGTGCACACCAAGTGAGCCATTGCCATTTTCCATTAATTCCCCCATCAGCAAGAGAAGGGCAATAGTACAGTTTTGTACCTACCATAAATGTAGATGTTAGAGTGTTCACACTGCTGCAGTCATTACACTTGGGTTATCCTGCCATCAGGCGGTCCTGCAGTCGGCCAGAGTTCCAAAGTCTTGGTCCGGCGTCGGTGGTTGTCGCTTCTTCCCTGATGTCAGTGCGCCAGGGTATACAAGATGCATCCCACACCATTTTCTTCAGTTTTTCTTGCCCCAGATGTCAGGTGCCCCCAAGTAAGTAGGCAATACATATTGCTAATAAAAAATTTTCAGATAAAAATAACAATACCTTCATTTACAAGCAAATACACCACAAAGGTTGTATAGGATAGAAAGGTATAGATAAGTCCAGCTAGTTCAGAGGGGATGGAGGGAGGGTAACCTATACTGCAGCAGTGTGAACACTCGAACATCTACATTTATGGTAGGTACAAAACTGTACTATGTTCATCATGTTACACTGCTGCAGTCATTACACTTGGGTAGAATCCCAAAGCTAAGGTTGGGTGGCTGGTCTATAAAAAGTTAGGATTGGCTATGAGGCCCTGCAGAACTGCAGTGGCAAATCCTGCTCTGGATTTTCAGTAAAGAGGCAGGTGGTAATGCTTGGTAAAGGTGTGCACTGAAGCCCAAGTTGCAGCCTCCAAAATTTCCTTGGTAGGTACTCCCTCTGAGAAAGGCTGTTGAAATGACTGTTGCCCTGGTGGAATGCAGCCTAATGTTATTTGGGATTGATTTTCCATGCTGTGTGTAGCAGTAACATATACAGTGTCCTATCCATTTGGATATAGTCTGCTTTGAGATAGCCTTGCCCTGTGATCCTGCAGCATATGCTACAAAAGTTGCTCAGTTTTCCTGAAAGCTTTTGTTTTGTCCAAGTAGAAGCGTAGCTGCCTGTGTATGTCCAAAGAATGCAGATGTTTCTCCCCTTTATTCTGGGGGTTTGGATAAAAAGTTGGCAAATGGATGGTTTGGTTAAGAGCCACACTAGATACCACCTTTGGCATAAAGTTAGGGTTTGTCCTTAAGGAAACCCTGTCCTGATGAAAAATTATACAAGGTTCCACTGCCATTAATGCCTGTAGCTCAGAGACTCGCCATGCTGAAGTTACTGCTAGGAGCAGAGCTGTTTTCCATGATAAAAATTTTAGATTGGCTGGCTCAAAAGGTGGCAGGGTTAGTTTTTCCAAAACAAAATTGAGGTCCCAAGTTGGTGTTGGTGCTCTCTGGGGAGGACTTATGTTTTTAGCCCCTCTGAGGTACTGTTTTAGCAAGGGTCAAGGTTTTGAGCCTGGTTCCAGGCGCAGAATCTCTTCCATTTTTCTGAGTAAGCTTTCCTGGTGCTAGGCCTCCTAAATGACATTCATGACAGCTTTAGAGAGAGGTGTTGCCTGTTTGACTAATGAATCTACCATGCAGCCAAGTTTAGGGTTTTGAGCTGACCGTGCAGGATCCGATTGTTTTGTTGAGTCAGAAGGTGTGGAATTTGAGGCAAAATCCATGGTGGGACTTGAGCTAAGTTCCTTAAGATAGGGTACCAGTGCTGGCATGGCCAGTCTGGAGCAATCAGGATCATCTGTGGTTTTTCTTGTCTGGCTTTTAGGAGTACCTTTGAAAGGAGTGGCGGGAAGGCATAAACTTTTAGGTTTTGCCAGCTGATCAATACAGCATCCACTTTCCATGCTTGCTTGTGATAAGTCCTTGTGCAGAATTTTTGTAGTTGGCAATTCAGTGGGGAGGCAAAAAGATCTATGTCTGGGCATCCCCATTTTTGCGTTACCATGCTGAAGATTTGTGAATTCTATTTCCATTCGTGAGGGTCCATGATATTTCTGCTTAGATCATCTGCCAGAGTATTTTTCTTTCCTGGCAGGAATTGTGCTTGCAGGTGAACTTGATACGTTAGAGCTGTGCTCCACAAGGTCATGGCTTGCCTGCATAGGGGGTAAGAATGAGTGCCCCCTTGCTTATGTACCACATTAAAGACAGACAACATCACAGTAATAATAATTGTCCTGGATGCAGAAGGTCCTTGAAAGCTGTTAGGGTATTTTGAACAGCCAACATCTCTTTTTGATTGATGTGAAGATGCATCTGGTCTGTGGACCACTTGCCCTGAATGCATTTTCCTGCCATGTGTGCACCCCAGGCGTAATCCGAAGCATCTGTTGTTAGAATCTGCCTGGCTGTGGGTAGGGTAAAAGGCTGACCCTTGTTTAGGTGACATGCCTGTGCCCACCATCGAAACTCCTGTTGTAGGCAGGGAATCATTGGTATTGCTGCTTCTAAACTGTGAGAGTGTTGAGTCCAAACACTTTTTAGGTACCATTGTAATTTCCTCATATGCAGTCTGGCATATGGTATTAGTAGTATGCAGGATGCCATGAATCCCAGGGCCTGCAGAATTTTTCTTGCAGGGAGATGGGACTTTTTTGCCAGTAGCTGAAATTAATGAGTTAGTTGAACTTGTTTGTCTGGCGTGAGGTAAGCCATCTGGGCCGTTGTATTTAAGCTGGCACCCAGGAATATAATCTGTTGCGAGGGCACTAGTTTTGACTTCTTTTCATTTACTGTGTACCCTAGAGAAATTAACCACCTTTTTACAAACGCCAGATGCTGTAGAAGAATGTCCTTTGTCTCTGCTTGAATGAGGCAGTCGTCCAGGTATGGATAAATTTGAATTCCTTTCTGTCTGTAAAATGCAATTACTGGTGCCAGGCACTTTGTGAAGACCCTGGGCGCAGTAGATAAGCCAAAGGGCTGTGCAGAGAATTGGTAGTGCATTGTAACAGCTTTGAATCTGAGGTATCTTCTGCAATTTTGTCTGATAGGGACATGCAGGTATGCCTCTGAGGTCCAGAGTAACAAGCCTAGCCTTCTTGCTCAGCATGGGTAGAAGCTGCTGTAATGTCAACATTTTGAATTTCGGAATATCCAGGTAAGTATTTAGAATTGAAAGGTCTAGTATGGGCCTCCAGGCCTTGTCCTTTCTGAGGATCAGGAAGAGTCTTGAGTAAAATCCTTGTCCTTGTTCTTGTTGTGGTACTTTTTGAATAGCTCTCATGTCCATGTGGGCTGAAATTTGTTTTTGTGCCTCTGCCCATTGATTTTGTGGCAGGTCTGGCATTCCTTTTAGCCTTGGTAAAGTATGAAAGTGGAACCTGTAACCTTGAGACACAATATTCAGAAACAATTTGTCTTGGGTGATTGTTTGCCAGTTTTGAGAAAAAAGTGCTAGTTTTCCCCCTAAAGGGGCTTCCAAAAGGGAAGTGCTTGGCGTACGAAGGGGAAAGTCATTGTGACTGTTTTCTGTAAGGTTGAGACTTGTCCTCACCTCCTTTTGGGGTTGAGGTGCCTCACTATCATCTGTTTGAGCCTTGGGGTTGAGATCTGCCTCTTGGGCATCTGTATCTGCCTCTCTGTGGCCTGTCTGACACTGGAAAGGACAAATTCTTTGTTGGCCAATTTCTGCTAAATCGAGGTGGTTGTACCTGTAAGAAATCCTTGACTGTTTGCATAGATTTAGCTTTATCCTCCATTTTCTTTAACACCTCTACTGCCTTAACACCAAACAAGATATCATGCTGTAAAGGAGCATCCAATAATTTTGCCTTAACATGATCAGGTAAACTTTGTTCTTTTAACCAAGCATGTCTTTGAATCACAGAACCTGTAACTGCAGCCCTACTAGAGGCCTCTCAAGAATCAAAACCACATTGTAGCGTATGCTTTCCCACCTGTTCAACTGCATGCAATAAATCCTGCATTTCTTTACAATCAGGAGCTTCTGAGCTTGCAAGCATTTTCTGTTTTAACTGAGCCATTAAATATTGTTGGTACTTAAGCATGTGAAACTGGCAATTTAAAGCTCTTACTGCTAAAGTTGCAGAAGTGTATACTTTCTTCCCCCATCTATCCAAAGCTCTGGAATCTCTGTCAGAGGGCACTGGATTTTTTGCAATGGAAGCCTTAACCCCTTTTGGACCATTGGAAATAATTTCTGGATCCGCCGAAGGGTTTTTATAAAGAAACTTGAGAGAGTCTGGGACTCTAGAATATCTATCTGGCTTGGCTGGTGCAGGGGGCAAAGAATCAAGAGATAAGCTGGATTCAGAGAACACATCATCCACAATATCAAGCACAGGTGGAATAGCCAAGGGCCTGTGCTGAGGCAATAAAAGGAAATCCCTGAGCCTTTTCTTGGATTCTGAGTAATCCTGACTTTCCCAATGGAAATGCTCCCTCATGGTATGTAAAGTTTCCCCAAAAAGAGTAATCCTCAGGAGGAGAGGCTGAAGGGATATTCTTCAGCATCAGAGTCCTCATAGGGGGGTAGAGAGTATCCCTGGTCTGAAGAGGAATCAGAGGAAATGGAAACCTGATCAGAGAAATCATAGTCTGTATCCTGCCTAGGCCTTTTCTCAGGAGGGGGATGGGAACCCCTGATTAGAGTAATGAGGTCTTCAGCCATTTTAAGCATCTGTTTTTTAGGCATGGAGGACTGTCCAGGAGAATGTTGTACTTGCTTCTTTGTCTTTAATGGTACTTTTGTCTTGGCTGTTTTAATGGTAAGTAGTGAAGGTCTAAAAACACGCTCAGAAGCCGATGCCTGCTCAGCGGCTCCGGACCCATCTGAGGGATTAGTTTCCGTAGGCCCAACACCTTGAGTTTCCAGAGGCCTAGTTGTCTCCACGTGGGAGTCGGAGGCGGCCTGTGGCTCTGAGGTAGCGGGTGTCAGGGGCTGTGAAAGCACCTCACTGAGAACCGGCGACTGGCCTAGAAGAGGTTTCATCGTCTGTTTTGGGTCTCGGATGCCTGTCTTATCCTTGTCCTTACGTTTTTTCGGTATTGCGGTCGTCGGTTGATCCGAAGGCATAGTATAATTGAACCTTCGGCCAAAGTAGTGCAAAGAAAAATCAAAACGTCTTTTTATAGTGCGTTTGTTAAATCTAGCACAAAACTGACTAGTGACATCATGATCAGGGTCTAGGCATGGGATACAGTAAGAGTGGAAAGTTCTTATGAGGTACTTGCTTCCCACAAGAAATACAATTATTAACTTTTTCTGACATCGGTCTGAGGCAAGAAAAAAGTTTCCCCAATGGGGTACTTGGCTTTATTGAAGACTTCGGATCTGAAATTCGACTTCGAAAATCTCAGGAGTCAGCCGACCGGCACTTGCGAACTGCTTCTGCTTCGGGCACTGCGCGGCAAGAAAGACTGAAGAAAATGGCGTCGGATGCATCTTATATACCCCTGGCGCACTGATGTCAGGGAAGAAGCGACAGCAACCGACGCCGTATCAAGACTTTGGAACTCTGGCCGACTGCGGGACCGCCTGATGGCAGGATAACCCAAATGTAATGACTGCAGCAGTGTAACACGATGAACATCCATGGTTTTATCATATGGGCAGCCAGATGATGTGTTTTGTGCTATGTGCTTAGCAGCATCCCTTAGTGACCAATATAGGTAATATTCTGTGTTCTAACTCACACACCACAGTGCCTTGGAATTTCCAAGACAGTATCGCCCAGTCCTATAGTCACTGGTTTCATGCAAGACTCCATCTGCACAAAAGCAGACTGTCTTGAATGTGATCACTAACTGCAATTCCCAGGTTGAGCAAACCAGCATTAAGACTCACTCCCATCCTCTCTTGCCTCTTTCCTCGTCTAAGCTGCGACTCAGAATCCAATCATCTGTGTCAAAAGGCTTTAGCCCTGTATGCCACCAAATCTGGCATACGGTTTTTATCATTGACAAGAACAACTGAGATCCTGACTGCTGGTACTGAGTGGGGGAGCATGAATGCTCTTAAGACAAGGCAAAGTATGTCACCTCTTGTGTACATTGATCCCCAAAGTAAGGAAAATTGTAGCAACTATGCTAAAGGACGCCGGATGGAAGGGATGAACTCATTCTCAGCTCAGACTACGTCACTTGGTTGTACTTCACATGCCATCTCTTGCTTAGTCCTCTACACCGTACACATTTAGTGGTCAAATCATGGCTGTTATACAACTGGTAACTCTTCTAACAAACACGCATGCTTTAAGTATGCACTACGTTTTATTTACTTTTATTTATTTAGATCACATTTGTTAACCAGGCAAGCACAGTGGTCCGATGATCCTTTTCGGGCACAACCATGGCTACTATGACAATGAGTACACCAGTTAATACAGTTTTGAAAAAGTACAAATGTAGAACAAATTCAATAATTAGGATTATATACAACAAACAAGAGCCCTTTATAACACAAGCAAGCCTGAACACACACAACACACAGCCAGCATAATAAAGAATACAAACACATAATAAATCCTGTACGACTAACACAAAGCACACAATGTACAAGCAGTACCAAGAATTGCCATGACTGGTATACTGTGCTAAGAGTACTCAGAAAAGATCTGCTGACTAGATGACAGAGTGAACTGTTTACCCATTATCAAAACACACATTATCAGTAGCATGTTTTTGAAGGGCTTTACAGAAATTAGTTAAATAAATATTAACTTCTTGTGGGTTTTAGCACAGTGTGTTGAAGCAAGTTTGGAAAAAAGTATTTATTTAGCAGTAGCTAGTGTCTGGGAAGGAGGAGGAATAGTTAATTAACAGTACTTCTCAAAGACAAGTTTTTGAACAAGTGAACTGTAGGAATTTACTAACTGGTTGGAGGTAAAGTGTAACTTGGTAGTTTTGTTTAAGAGAAAGGCAGCTCTACTATTTACCCACAGCCATCTAGAAATGTTGACAGTGAGACAGCAGTGTTCACACTGAGCTAAAATGTATAGAACTAACTAGTTCTGCTGTTTGGAGTGCGTTTAGGTTTTGTATGGAATTGAGGGCGATGACAAAGGAAGTACTCTAATCTGGATCAAAGAAAAAAATGTATAGCTATTGCTTGCCTTACTTCTTTTGCAAGGAAGTGGGGAAACCTGTAAAATGCTTCTAGTTGCTTTAGGACATTTTCACTCTGCATCTGAACATGTGGAAAGAAGTGTTTGGTCAAGAAGTAGACCAAGGTATTGACTGGCCTCTCTGGGTCAAGTATATCAAAAGATGTGGAATGGCAAGTTGTCTCAAATAGCATTATAGTGGATTTTTTTTAAATGTTCAAAATTAGAAAATTATCCAAAAAAATTATCCCAGACTCTTGCAGGGTAATGTTAATATCCCCTTGGCATGTAGCAGATCTTGTGATTACATCATCTGTGTAACTTATACAATATAAATGCGCAGTGTTTCATGGGAGGTCAGTGAGATGGGGAGTAACCAGATGGTGTAGTATGGGCCCTTAAGAGCACTCCTATAATCTGATCTTGGGGATGATGTTTCTGTGACACTAACTTTGAATGCTCTTTTTTCTAGGTAATTTAAAAACCATGCAGACAACTCAGTTGAGAATCTTCACCTTTCCAGTCTGGCTACAAGCAAGATTGTGATCAAACGCACACAAGAAGCTTGCCCGAGTTTACTAAGTGTCAGCATTAGTGAAAGCGCACATGGTTATAGTAGTGTGACACCAGGGATTCCTATCACAGATATCACAGCCATGGATGAATTTTCATATTTGTCCATGTCCATTTTTTTTGTTTGTTTATTTTTTTAAACAAGATTTTTTGCAAGTGGGATCTAGGTTAGCAACAGGCCTTAAAATCTTCCGGTTGTTTGAGCCGACTATTTTGAGGTTGAGATACACAAAGACAGTGCCTTGTCTAAAGCAATTTTAAGAGTAACATTAACAATATCTACTCAAAATAAAAATAAAACTACTAGTAAGCCAATGATTAGATTAAGAAAAATACACCAACTGTAATGCAACACTTGCTTATCTGTTGCATTTGTGAATGACATCTTAAATTTGAAAAAAAAAATCTACCCCATCTTGATTTTCTACACACAACTGTGTCACTCATTCTTTCTCTCATTACATTTGAATTTTTCAGTCCCCAAATTGGGCAATTATGGGAACTGACATACAGAAGTGATTTTATTTTTCCATCTCAATAACTCCTTCCAGAAGACAGTTTGATTGCCTGTCACACAACATAGCACAAACATAATAAAAACACTTCTTTTTTGTCCCTTTTTTACTTACAAAAACAGAATCACGAGCCCAATGTTTTTTTATATCACCTATGACAGTAGAGTCAGCATTTCTTTTTAATGAATTATTCTGATCTGGGCTTACTGTCTGTAAAAGTCTTGCACGGCCCATGAACATGCACTAGTATTCAATAAAAGACAGATGAAAAAGCAAGAAGTCTGTAAAGTGCTCACAGCAAGTGTAAAATGTTGGCGGCAATCTGTCCCCTAGCCTTTCTGCAGGTGTGAAAGTTATCGGTTCTGCTCATTCACTACAGACTGAAAGATGTCACTTTAAAAATCAAGGCAGACAAACGGCTGCTTGTGTTTGGTACTGCACCTTACTTTCAGTCATACGAACAGAAATAACATTTTCATGGCTACAAATAAACGTATTTACCTATCTGTTGGAGCACTGTCCCAGTACGACTCATAACAATTCTCCAGCACCATACAAGTGCTTGAAGACAGCTTATTAACACTGGCAGGACACTGTTCCAGAACGCAAAATGGACGACAGGGACCAGCAATGGAAAAGTACAGTTTTGTACCTACCACAAATGTAGATGTCCGATAGATATGCAACTGCAGTCCTTACATATGGGTTGTCCTGCCTCAGGCAGCCCTTCGGTCGGCCGGATTCCAAAGTCTGGGTCCGGCGTCAGCTGATGTCGCCTCCTCCCCGAAGTCAGAGCGGCTGGGGTATAAAAGCATCAGCCAGCGCCATCTTCTTCAGTGTTTCTTGCCCCAGATGCCAGGTGCCCTCCAAGGAAGGCTAAATTTAGACTGGATAAAAAATTCCAGACATGCACAACAGTAATAAACAGATACACCATAACAGATTTCCCCAGCTAATTTGAAAAGGGAAGTGGACCCAAAAAGGAGAATTTACAGAGGGGTAGGAGGGAGGGAAAACCTGACTGCAGTTGCATATCTATCGGACATCTACATTTATGGTAGGTACAAAACTGTACTATGTCCTTCAAGAATGCAACTGCAGTCCTTACATATGGGTTGAATACTATAGCCAAGCTGGGGGTGGTAGGATCTAAGATAAAGATGGTGTAGCTAAAATGCCCTGCAGGACTGCCGAAGCAAAGCCTGCTCGGGATCTGGAATATAAAGGCAGGTTGTAGTGTTTGGAAAATGAATGCACGGAGCTCCATGTAGCAGCTTCTAGAATGTCCTTTGTAGCCACCCCTCTTAGAAAGGCTGTGGAGGTGGCTATAGCTCTGGTGGAGTGTGGCCTGATATTGGCTGGCACCCCTTTTCCATGGAAAGAGTAACAGAATCTGATGCAGTGTCCAATCCATTTTGAAATTGTTTGTTTGGAAATTGTCTTTCCTTGTACTCCAGCAGCGTAAGCTACAAATAGTTTGTCAGACTTTCTGTTGGCTTTTGTTCTGTCCAAGTAGTAGCGCAATTGTCTGTGTATGTCCAAAGTGTGCAGCAGCTTTTCTCCTTTATTTTGAGGATTGGGAAAGAAGGTAGGCAGGTGAATTGTTTGATTTAGAGACACCCTGGATATCACTTTTGGCATGAATGAAGGATTGGTTCTTAAAGAAACTATGTCCTGATGGAAAATGAGAAATGGAGGTACTGCCATGAGGGCCTGTATCTCCGAGACTCTTCTTGCTGAGGTAATTGCCAACAGGAAAACTGTTTTCCAGGAGAGAAATTGCAATTCTGAAGATGCTGCTGGCTCAAAAGGAGGAAGAGTTCATTTTTCCAACACGAAGTTGAGGTCCCATGCAGGCACTGGTGGTTTCCTGGGAGGTTTGATATTCTTTATCCCTCTTAGAAACTGTCTTAGCAAAGAATGTGAAAACACAGGTGGATCACTGTTGTATTTTGCTGAAATTGCTGAAGCATGTATTTTTATAGAAGAATATGAAAGACCATTATGTACCATTTCTGCCAAGTATTCTAGTATCTGTGGGATGCTCATTACTGATGCATCCTGACCCTTGTTGGCATTCCAGATGCTGAATCTCTTCCATTTGGCTGAGTAAGTCTTTCTGGTGGAAGGTCTGCGTGCTTCTAGTAAGATCTCTTGAACTTTCTTGGAGAGAGAGAGAGAGATATGGGGAGAAGTCATGGTACCCTCCAGGCTGTCAGCTGCAATGTTTGCAGGTTGGGATGAACCGTCCTGTAATTGTGCTGAGTCAGAAGTAGAGGCCATTGAGGCAAAGGCCACGACTTGGTGCGAGTTATGCTCCTTAGTAATGGATACCAGTGCTGTCTTGGCCAGTCTGGAGCTATCAAAATGCCTTTAGGTTGTTCTGCTTTGATCTTCAGTAACACCTTGGTCATTAATGGTAGAGGTGGGAATGCATAGATTGTTAGAGAGTTCCAGCTGAAGGAGAGAGCATCCATTCTCCAGGCTCGAGGATGGTGTGTCCTCGAGCAGAACTTCTTCAGATGATGATTGAGGTGTGAGGCAAAGAGATCTATCAAAAAATACATCCTCCTGCACGTAGGTGTTGCACGGCCCCCAAACGTAAAACAGAAAAGTCAAAAAATGGAGCCAGCAAGAGGCGACTGTAATAAATATATTGAATTTAAAGCATCACAGCAAGTACAAACATACCGGTTTCGGCTGGTATATTACACAGCCTTCATCAGTGTATGAAAAAACAATTATGTTACAAGCTGTTTAAATATACAATCAGAGAATACCATTGGTGGGATACTTATAAATATTCATTAAGCCCTGGGGGAAAAAGACCACCCAGTTTAATTATCCAATTTTTTTCTTTACAATTTAAAATACTGTGCCAACCAGCTTTGTTTCTTCGATCACCTTGTATAACATCAATAATAGTGAACAAAATTTTTTTTTGCAGTTGGATGCGTCAACTGATGTTTGTATAAGGCATTGGACATCTTCTTTTGTTTAATGTTGATATAATGTTCTGAAATACGTAATCTGATGCACCTAGAAGTCTGTCCGATGTAGAATGCACCACAGTTACATGTGGCCAAATAGACGGCCCAATCACTACTACAATTAACAAAAATGTTTAAATCAAAAACCTTGGCACAATTCCTACTGGAAAACTCCTTAGTGGTGCATATATATTTACAATTTACACAATGGCCACAAGGGAAACAACCACGCAAACTATCACCAGAAATATTTGTCTGGATCATATCCCTCAATTTATGATCACTAGTTTTGTAATGGTTGAAATAAGATTTCAAACATTTACCATTCCTATAAGAGAACATACATTTGTCAGGAATAATCTTAGCAATTTCAGGGTTACTCTGTAGGATATTCCAATGTCGCTGCACAATCTTGGATAGACAATTGGTATTTCGTCCATAAGTTGTGGTTAGTCTAAGTGGTTGGGATGGTGTATTAGACTTATCCTTGTACTGGAGCAAATCAATACGTTCCATATTATTGACCTGACCCTTTGCAACTGCAATGGTTCCATCCTTATAGCCCCTTTGTTTAAATCTTTGTGAGAGATCATTTTCGCTAGTACAATAGGTAGATTGTTGTGAACACATACGTTTTGCTCTGATGAACTGGGACTTTGGTATATTCCTGGCTATGTGTGGAGCATGATAACTAGAGGCATGTAACAGAGAATTGTATTATGGGAACTTCCTATATATCCCTGACTCTAATGTTCCATCCGGAAGTTTGTGTATTGACACATCCAAAAATATGATATTATGAGTGTCATGTTGTTCCGTGAAACCTAAACCCCACTCATTATTGTTCAAATACTGAACAAATTCCTGTAAACTAGACTCAGTCCCCCTCCACACCAGCCATATGTCATCGAGGTAACGTCTCCAGATGTCCATGTCCGAAAGGAAAATGTTTCTGGTAGAATCATAAATTAACTTGGTTTCAACATAAGCCATGAAAAGGTCAGCGTATATGGGGGCAAAAGAAGCCCCCATAGCTGTACCTTTGGTTTGCCAGAAACATGCATCCTTATAATAGAAGACATTACAGGTAAGAACATATCTTGTCACGTCCACCAAAAATGAGTTGAATATGGAACCATACAGATTTGTATGATTCAGCCAATATGCCAAAGCCTTAAGACCCGCTTGATGTGGAATATTGGTATATAAAGCACTCACATCAAGCATACACAAGAACCAATCATCTTCCAATTGGGTGTCAGATATAATTTGTAGAAAGTTTGTTGTATCTTTTAGCCTAGAGCGAATGAATGGTAACAGAGGTTTGAGATATTTGGTCAAAAACAGGGATAAGGGTTCCGTCAGATATTTTCTGCCAGATACTATTGGTCTTCCCGGAGGATGTTTAACATCTTTATGAATCTTAGGTAGAAAGTAAATGTATTGAGAACTAAAGTCCTTAATGGTTAATTGATGTAATGTGTCATTAGAAATTACACCCCTATCATAAGCATCCCTAAGGAACCGTTCAATACATTTAGTAAATCTTTTTGTAGGATCCATAACCATGTGTGTATAGTATCTGGCATCAAACAATTGCCTACGAGCTTCCCTGTCGTAATCAATCCAATTTTGTACCACTACAGTACCACCCTTGTCTGCTGTTGTTATGACAATCTGTTTATTTTCCTGAAGTTCCAAAATGGCCTGTTTTTCACTAAAAGTGATATTATTCTGTTTAAATGCCATATCTGAACTAAGGAAATGCATATCCTTAAGAACACTATTTTGGAACTGCTGAACCACAGCATTCATGGGTGGAGAGAAGTTGGATTTATGATATATAAATTTCCCTTCATCAGGGTCATGACCAGAGTCACCAAAAAACATTCTCAAATTAATCAATCTACAAAATTGTGGCAAATCTTGTGCAAATACATCTTCAGAAATGATGGAACCAGGTATAAAATTTAGACCTTTATTCAAAATCTGAACATGGACATCAGACAAAACATGGTCAGACAAATTCAAAATGTTAACAGTACATTGTTTTACGTCCCTAATGCCATCTCCAACAATCCCTGTACGTTGTGAACTTTTCTTATGTTTGCGCCCACCGCGTCTGTATGTGCTCCTAAAAGGGCACCTCCAGAACTTCTTTTGGGGGATGGAGACCCTGTTGCTGCCAGGGATTCATTATCAGTACCCGAGGACGTATCCTCAAAAGATGAAATACCATCCTGGTTGCTTTTCCTCAGTATTGACCTGGGTCTTTTCCTTTTCCTAACAGAAATGGGGAGATTGTTAAATCTCACATGTTTGGACTGGGAAGAAAATGGATTGCCACGAGAATAATCCTCCTGATCCCTAGTAAATTTCTTCATTTTCGAGAACGTAGTTCAGCATCAAACTTTTTTAAATCTTGAGCAACTTTAAGCTTAACCTCAAAAGAGGGCTCTTGTTCATAACATTTAAGTTTGTCCGCCAAGGTCATGATCTCTGCCAACCCATTATCTATGGCTCGATTATGAAATTTATATAATTGTACCACAAAAGACATTGTGGCATCATGTTGTATTTTCGACCATTGTGTGGTCAACTCATTATCTGCATTATTAACGTGTGGGATAGTACGTATCCTTAACCCCCTTGGGGTAATATTCGCGGCCTGATAGGCCTTGAAAAGTTTACTATGCCGCAAGTTGGCACGTAATGCCCTTAATTGCCTATTCAGGTCTTCAATAAGTTTCTGACTTGATGTATCAAAATTACTGTTCTCTACCAAATCGGCATTCCCATTGGTGTGAGAGTTTGGACCAAAGGCCCCAAGATCTTCCCTATCAGCCACCAGTCCTGAGATAAGATTGGATAAGTCCATATTGAATAAAACTAGGAAGAGCTAAATAACTAAGATTACAACTGTCAATAATGGTCAAAAAAACTTTTTTACCACGACAGCTGGTCTAAAGGTTGTTGTCAAGGACAATAACAGCTGACAAAGTGATAATGTTCACAATGACAAGAAACTGCGTCCATATAATGACCAATTACCAAATCGTCTACACAAATGATTATACCAAAAAATTCTTTATAATAAGGGGGCAGCAGAGAATCAAAAACAAAACGCACAAAGAAATGCCTATATAAAAGTTTGATGCTGAACCACCATGAAGACCAGAAGACTCATCATAATTGTTATATTAGATATTGTGACTCAGGAATGAACAAACAATACCCTGGTTCCTACTACAATATATAAATGATGTTAACCGAAGACCAATTGTAAAGACCACATAAATATGTCATTATAATAATTATCATAAACTATAATGGAATATTATGATCAGAGATCTATGTCCGGCCTCCCCCATGCATGAGTTATTTGTGAAAAAATGTCTGGATGCAACATCCATTCGTGCGGGTCCAAGATGTTTCTGCTCAGACTGTCCGCTAGAACATTGTCCTTGCCTGGAACAAACTGGGATTGCAACTGTATGTTCAGTTTCAGGGACTTTTCCCAAAGAGTCATTGTTAGCCTGCAGAGGGGGTACGAATGAGTGCCTCCCTGTTTGTTTATGTACCACATAACAGTGGTGTTGTCTGTCTTTATTAGAAGTTGACCTTGCTGAAGAAATTTTCCGAAGGCCTCGATAGCATGAATCACTGCCAACATCTCTTTTTGATTGATGTGTAGATGCACTTCCTGGGGTGCCCACTGCCCTTGAATGCATCTGCCCTCCATGTGCGCCCCCCATCCATGATCTGAGGCGTCTGTTGTAATGGTTTGGCTTGTTTGAGGTTTGTTGAAAGACATGCCTTTGTTTAGCTGGCTTGCTTGTGCCCACCACAAAAATTCCTTTTGTAGACATGGAATGAGTGGAATAATTGCTTCTAAGTTGTGGCTGTGCTGAGACCATAAACTCTTTAGGTACCATTGTAGTTTTCTCATATGTAGTCTTGCCAGTGGAATCAGAAGGATGCAAAATGCCATGAAGCCCAGGGCCTGCAGGATTTGCCTTGCAGTCATCTGGGTGTACTTTGCTAGGCTTTTGAAGTAATCTGGTAATTGTTCTTGTTTTTCTTCTGTGAGGAAAGCCATTTGTGAGTTTGTGTCCAGTTTGGCTCCTAGAAAAATTATTTGTTGGGATGGCAGTAGTCTTGATTTTTGAATGCTGACTGTGTATCCCAAAACCTGTAGTAAGCGAATGACATAGTTCAAGTTTCTTATCAAGGCTTGCTTGCTGTCCGCTTGTATAAGGCAGTCGTCCAGGTAAGGGTATATTTGTATCCCCTGGAATCTGCAGTGTGCAATTACTGATGCCAGGCATTTCGTGAATACTCTGGGCGCAGTAGATAAGCCAAAAGGCAATGCTGAGAATTGATAATGCTCTGACCCTGCAAGAAATCTGAGGTATCTTCTGCAACTGTGTCTGATTGGGACATGCAGGTATGCCTCCTTGAGGTCCAGAGTAACCAGCCAAGACCCCT
Organism: Protopterus annectens; assembly: GCF_019279795.1. Taxonomy (NCBI): domain Eukaryota; kingdom Metazoa; phylum Chordata; order Ceratodontiformes; family Protopteridae; genus Protopterus; species Protopterus annectens. The sequence goes on from NC_056737.1 coordinate 1,101,223,356, forward strand.
TGCCCAGCATGGGAAGAAGTTGCTGTAACATCAGCATTTTGAATTTTGGCACAATGAGAAAAGTGTTTAGGGCGGACAAGTCCAGTATAGGTCTCCATTGTTTTTCTTTTCTTGGAACAAGGAACAGTCTTGAATAAAATCCCTGGCCTTGTTCCTGAGGAGGAACCTTTTCTATTGCTTTGATTTTTAGCAACTTTGAAACTTGTGTGAGTGCCTCTGCCCTTTGATTTTGTGGCAGGTTTGGCATGCCCTTGTTTTGTTGGTAAGGTATGGAAGTGGAACCTGTAACCTTTGTCTATTATGTCCAGAATCCATTTGTCCTTTGTTAAAACGTGCCAATTTTTTGAAAATAAGGATAATTTTCCGCTTAAAGGTGCTTCTCTTTGAGCCTTGGTCGGTGGTGTCAAAGTCAAGTCATTGTGATTGTCCCTGTGGAGCAGAAGATGCCCCTGCGCCACCTCTCTGATTAGTCGGTTGCCATTGGCTTGGGCTTCGGTTTCAGGAGGAAAAACAACAACCGGCACCGAGGAAGCCTTCGGGGCTGAAATGAGCGGTAAAGCGGTGTCGTCGGTCTGGAGCGGTTGAATTACCGCCTCCGAAGAGACCGATGCACTCGCGGTAGGTTTTGGCGTGGTGTCGGTGGAAGTCGCAGGCCAAGAATGTCGGTCCCAGTCCTTCCGTTTTTTGGAAATGTGTTGTCGGTGTTTCCGACGGCATGATATAGGAGTAATTTTCCCCAAAAAAGTCTTCAGCAAATACTGCCCGGCACCTGAGTGTGCGCTTATTGAAGCAAGCACAGGCAGCACAGGCGAGGCGTGGTCTGGGCCAAGGCAGGGAAGGCAGTAAGAATGGAAGTCCTTATGAGGTATTTGCTTACCACAAGACAAACAGTTATTAACTTTTGCAGTTTTATCTGACATCGGCTGAGGCAAGAAAAGGTTCTAGCGGGTACTTAGCTTTTTGATGACTTCGGTAACTGAAAACACAGGAGCTGGCCGACCGGCACTTGCGAACTGCTTCTGCTTCGGGCACTGCGCGGCAAGAAAGACTGAAGAAGATGGCGCCAGCTGATGCTTTTATACCCCAGCCACTCTGACGTCGGGGAGGAGGCGACATCAGCTGACGCCGGACCCAGACTTTGGAATCCGGCCGACCGAAGGGCTGCCTGAGGAAGGACAACTCATATGTAAGGACTGCAGTTGCATTCTTGAAGGACATCTACAAACTTCCATTTTCTATCCTGTGCCATGCTGGCTGAAAAAAAAAAATTGCTTTTTCAGCAACAATAAACTCTGAATAGGGAAAAAGGACTTTCACAATCTGCGGCAGAGTCATGCAAAATGGTGAAGTTCCTGGGCATTAAATATCTGGGAAATACAAAGAGAAGCCAACTCCAAGATAAGGCTACCTACACTGGAGGATGAATTTTCCCTTTAGTATGTAAAATAATGACAACTTGGATACATCTAATAAGTGCAACATTCTTATTTTTGCTCACACATGAACTGCGGTGGTGGTGCTGTGGTGGCGTTGTCACCTCACAGTAAGACGTTGTCCTGTTCGATTCTCAGCTAGAGCGTCTTCTGTGTGTAGACATGCGTTAATGGGTGTACCTTCGTTGAAGGTTGTGCGTCAGGGGCTGGCAACTCGGCACGTAAAAATCTACTGCCAATCATTAGCGGACCGGAGATCCGCTGTGGCGACCCCTAACCGGGAAAAGCCGAAAGACCCAACAACAACGTGGCTTTAAACATTGACGGCATCCGAGGGAAAAAGGCAGCTCTGTGATATGATTAACTACTTTGGGGGGGTAGAGTTTCTAACTACTGAAACTGTTGATCAGTAATTAACACCGTTGCAATATGCTTTTATTTTCAATCAAATGCTGAATTAAACATAGCACAGTGATAACCTACAACAGACCAGCTGAACAGGATCAAAGCCAACCAACACAAGTGGATGTCATGCTGTAGAGAGAAAGACATTCTTATACATCAAACACAGCTGGAGAACAAAAATGGACAATATCTGAAGTACCGAAGCAGTAACTGACAACTGAAATTGAAAATTGACAGTGTAAAGACACACTGTTTCGAAAAACTACAGGTAAACATCCCAGATGCTGATAATACAGAACTTTTAGCATCACATCTATATTACAACATCGAAGCTTTAGTTGATCAAATAACTAAAGCTTAATCTTGTAATATCGACAGCTAAAATTGTCGAACAGCTGATTCAACCAAGGGAAACACTTCCCTAGTCGAATCAAAAAAGTGGGGCTTAGCCCATCACCCCAATGTGGGCTGTACCTCACCCCCTACCTAAATATATCAACTCCGAAACCACTCCAAATTGGAAAAAAGGGCATACTCCACAGAATGGCCAAGGGAAGTGTTACCCTGGGTTAAAAATCGGCCATTTGACAATTTATAGTTTCGATATTACAAGTTCGAGCTTTACTTACTCAAGTAAAGCTTGGATCTTGTAATACAGAACCTAAAAATCAATAACAGCAAACATATTGTCTTACTAGCTGTATACATACCATCAAACAACAACCCCTTCACAACAGAAAACCTTCTCTCATGGGTCTCAGCCACATTTAGCCAAGAAACGGTACTAGTTGGTGATTTCAATACCGATTGGCAAACCTACTCATCAGATAACCCCCCAAATCATATCAACCTACATAGTTTCACCCAACTGATTCACTCACCCACTAAAAATGACAAAACCAACAACAAACCATTCTCAACTGGACCCTGACTAACAAACCCCTCTCTAATCTACCTTTTAGGCTGACAGCCTAAGTGACCACCTACTAACCTTCTAAGACACCGTAGCTCACCCACAAAACGACAAACATATAAACAAATACGTAATACAAAAAATTTCTCCATAGACACCCTTAAACAAATACTACTAATCTGTAATTGGTACCCATTAAAATACCTCCCACTAGATGCAGCAGTCGATTAGTTCAGTAACATATTTCTTGATGTTCTAAACACACTTGCCCCCATAAGACACAACACAAACAGCTGCCCATGGCTCCTTAAAGAAATCGGTTACTAAAACAAAGAGAAACTCTGGTATCAACATATAACCAACAAATCAAAACCTTCCCTAGACACCTACCGCCACCTAAGAAATGCCTGCAAAAAGCAAATCAGAGCAGATACACTGTACTATACAAACGTTCAGTCCAAGCATCAAAACAACCCACAAAAAGTTTGGGCCTTCATTAATCAGGCCACACCCCCACCCATCCTCGAATGTCAAAAAAACAGAAGAAAGCCATAGCATTCGACTTTAACCCATTTTTCATAAACTCCATCCTCTCACTCACAAAAAAATTAAAATAGCCTGCAACAAATCACCCTCTCTACTATCACCGATTCACTTACCTCTCTCTCAAACCTGTCCAAACAAGTACAATAAAGAAATTACTAAGCCAACTGACACCAACAACCCTTGCCGCTGACTTACTACCTCAAATTAGCAACCAATGTTATCTGCTACCCAGTTTCAATACTGATCAATAGATCTGTCACCAAACAGTATGTACCTAAAATCTGTAAAATCTCCTACGTAATCTCACTCCACAAAGGAGGCACCTCACTAGAACTAACTATAGGCCAATATCTATACTATCCCCTCTTTCTAAAATCTTAGAAACATGCGTCCACTCTCAACTGATGCAACACCTACTTTCTAATAAGCTCCTTTCTCGTGCACAACATGGATTTTGACCAGGCCACAGTACCACCAACATCATCAGCCCCACACACACACACACACATGTAGTAGGGAAAAAAAGCCACAGTACCACCACAGCACTGCTCAAATTTCCCAGTACTGTCAAATAACTGAAGAACAATGGCCAAATGGTTGCCTTAACATTTCTCGACATGTCAAAGGCATTTTGACACAGTGTCCCATGAACAACTCCCACATGAGCTTGCATAACTTGACATACCTAGACACACTCTTATTTGGTTCCAAAATTACCTGTCTGACCGCTATCAGTCAAATGGCATGACGACCCTGTCCTCCCCACTTCCCATTATAGTAGATGTTCAAGACTCTATTCTTGGGCCTCTGTTCTTTAGTTCTAACCAATACCACCCTACTGGGGGCCCCATTTTCTTTTTTTTCCAGGGGTAGGGATAGATTTGAATTCCCTGAAGTCTGCAATGAGCGATTACTGATGCCAGGCATTTCGTGAACACTTTGGGCGCAGTAGATAAGCCAAAGGGCAATGCTGAGAATTGATAATGCTCTGATCCTGCAAGAAATCTGAGATATCTTCTGCAAATTGGTCTTATGGGGACGTGCAGGTATGCCTCCTTGAGATCTAGAGTTACCAGCTAAGACTCCTTGCCCATCATGGGAAGAAGCTGCTGTAGGGTCAGCATTTTGAATTTTGGAACAATGAGGAATGTGTTTAAAGCGGACAGGTCTAGAATAGGCCTCCATTTGTTTTCCTTTCTTGGTACCAGGAAGAGCCTGGAGTAAAATCCCTTCCCTTGCTCCATAGATGGTACCTTTTCCACAGCTCTCATTCTTAATAATTGAGATATTTGTTTTAGAGCTTCTGTCCTTTGAGAAGGTGGTAGGTTTGGCATTCCTCTCTTTCCTGGTAGTGTATGGAAATGGAACCTGTAACCTTTGTCTATAGTCTGCAAAATCCATTTTTCTCTTGTAATGCAGTGCCAGTTTCTTGAAAATAATGTTAGCTTTCCGCCTAAGGGTGCTTCTAGTTGTTCCCTGGTAGGCGGTGCCACCGCCAAGTCACTGTGATTGAGTTGTTGTAGTGGTGGTGGCTGTATCCGTGCCACTGGCGGCCCCTGTAGGCACCCCTGGATTGGTTTCTGCCTCTAGAGCGCCTATTCCTGCCTCTTTGTGCCTTAGAGGAGTCCGGAAAGGACCAATTCTTGGAGGGCCAGTTCCTGCTAAACCTTGGAGGTTGAACTTGTAAGAAATCTTTCACTGTTTGCACAGATTTTGCTTTCTCTTCCATCTTTTTTAGTACCTGTTGTGCGGGGGCACCAAATAAATTGACCTTGTCCATAGGTGCATCCAAAAGCTTAGATTTGACATGGTCTGGTAATGCCTGTTCTTTCAACCATGCATGTCTCCTGATAACTGTGCCAGTCATGGCTGATCTAAAGGAAGCCTCCAGTGCATCATAGCCACATTTTAAAGAATGGTTACTAACCTGCTGTATGTTATGTAACATTTCTTGAACATACTTTTTATCTAAAGATTCTTCAGAGGACAGCTTTTTAGTCAACTGGTCAAGCATAAACTCTTGATATTGAATCATATGAAACTGGCAGTTCAAAGCTCTGACAAAGTAGCAGAGGTGTAAACTTTTTTACCCCATCTCTCTAAGGACCTGGATTCCCTTTCAGAGGGGAGGGGGTTTTTAGAAGAAGTAGCTGCTACAGCTTTAGGGCCCTGGGAGATAGTCTCTGGATCTGCAAAAGGAGCCTTATATAAGTGGTGATGAGTGTCCGGGACCCTGTAGTACCTATCGGGCTTAGCAGGAGCCGGAGGTAAAGTATCAGGAGCAGAGCAAGCATCATTAAATGCATCATCAACAACAGATAGAACTGGAGGTATAGCTAAAGGCCTATGCTGTGGCAAATGTAGAAAGGTCCTAAGCCTTTTTCTAGAGTCTGAGAAGTCTTGGCCCTGCCACTGAAATTGTTCCCTCATAGCATGCAAGGTTTCCCCAAAGGAAAATTCCTCAGGAGGAGAGGCTGAAGGGATGGACTCCTCAGCATCAGAGTCTTCATAAGGAGAATAAGAAGCCTCAGGAGGGTCTGTATGTTCTGAGTCATCAGAGGAATCATCTGTGGCTACTGGCTCAGGGGGCTCTGCTCTAGGCCTCTTTTCTGGAGGAGGGAGAGAGGCCCTGTCTGGATGAGGCTGGGCTCCACGAATTAAAGAGATGAGATCCTCTGCCAAAGAAAGCATATGGGAGCTGGTGCTGGGCCTGTGAGAGGAGGGCTTGGCAGGCACAGGTTTTGATGCTTTGGCTGCTTTAGCCCTGGCAAAGGCCTTAATAGACATAGCTGGAGGAGGCCTAGCAGCTCCACGTGCAGGGGTAGAAATTCTAGGGGAATGGTGTCTGATAAATCCTGCGAAATCGCAACAGTAGGTTGGATTTCAGAAGCCGTTTCTACCAGGTTGGAAGAGGCCTCGGTAGAAAGCAAGTTATCGGCTGAAGAAAGAACCGCTTGCTCGGTTTCGGCCGAAACCGAGACACTCGTGGTTTGCTTAACCGTGGTTTCGGCCGAAACCGCGGACCCGTGTCGGTCCTTTCTTTGCGTTTTTGGTTATTTGCGTGGTCGGAGGATCCGACGGCATAATGTAGGCAAAATCGAGCCGAAAATCTGTTCAGCAAAGTCCGGCGGCGTCAAGCGTCCGTCGGTTAAAAGAAGCACAGGCTAGACAAGGTGCTACGCCGTGGTCTGGGCCTAAACAATGTATGCAATAGGGTGGAAATCTTTATGAGGTATTTGTTTCCCACAAGATAAACAGTTATTAACTTTCTCTGACATCGGCTGAGGCAAGAAAGAGTCCCAACGGGTACTTAGCTTTATAGAAGTCTTCGAAGTAGTATTCGGTAGTAGTAATCTCTGGATCTGACCGACCGGCACTTGCGAACAGCTTCTGCTTCGGGCGCCACGCGGCAAGAAAGACTGGGGAAAATGGCGTCGGCTGATGCCTTTATACCCGAATGACTGCCGCAATGACGTCGGGTAAAGTGCGACACCAGCCGAAGCCAGACCCAGACTTTGGAATCCGGCCGACCGAAGGGCTGCCTGATGACAGGACAACCCCATTTGTAAAGACTGCAGATGCATCCTTGAAGGACACCGTGCCAATTTTTTGAAAATAAGGATAATTTTCCGCCTAAAGGTGCTTCTCTGAGCCTTGGTCGGTGGTGTCAAAGTCAAGTCATTGCGATTGTCCCTGTGGAGCAGAAGATGCCCCTGCGCCACCTCTCTGATTAGTCGGTTGCCATTGGCTTGGGCTTCGGTTTCAGGAGGAAAAACAACAACCGGCACCGAGGAAGCCTTCGGGGCCGAAATGAGCGGTAAAGCGGTGTCGTCGGTCTGGAGCGGTTGAATTACCGCCTCCGAAGAGACCGATGCACTCGCGGTAGGTTTTGGCGTGGTGTCGGTGGAAGTCGCGGGCCAAGAATGTCGGTCCCGGTCCTTCCGTTTTTTGGAAATGTGTTGTCGGTGTTTCCGACGGCATGATATAGGAGTAATTTTCCCCAAAAAAGTCTTCAGCAAATTCTGCCCGGCACCTGAGTGTGCGCTTATTGAAGCAAGCACAGGCAGCACAGGCCGAGACGTCGTGGTCTGGGCCAAGGCAGGGAAGGCAGTAAGAATGGAAGTCCTTATGAGGTATTTGCTTACCACAAGACAAACAGTTATTAACTTTTGCAGTTTTATCTGACATCGGCTGAGGCAAGAAAAGGTTCCCCAACGGGGTACTTAGCTTTTTGATGACTTCGGTAACTGAAAACACAGGAACTGGCCGACCGGCACTTGCGAACTGCTTCTGCTTCGGGCACCGCGCGGCAAGAAAGACTGAAGAAGATGGCGCCGGCTGATGCTTTTATACCCCAGCCGCTCTGACGTCGGGGAGGAGGCGACATCAGCTGACGCCGGACCCAGACTTTGGAATCCGGCCGACCGAAGGGCTGCCTGAGGAAGGACAACTCATATGTAAGGACTGCAGTTGCATTTTTGAAGGACATCTACAAACTTCCATTTTCTATCCTGTGCCATGCTGGCTGAAAAAAAAATTGCTTTTTCAGCAACAATAAACTCTGAATAGGGTAAAAGGACTTTCACAATCTGCGGCAGAGTCATGCAAAATGGTGAAGTTCCTGGGCATTAAATATCTGGGAAATACAAAGAGAAGCCAACTCCAAGATAAGGCTACCTACACTGGAGGATGAATTTTCCCTTTAGTATGTAAAATAATGACAACTTGGATACATCTAATAAGTGCAACATTCTTATTTTTGCTCACACATGAACTGCGGTGGTGGTGCTGTGGTGGCGTTGTCACCTCACAGTAAGACGTTGTCCTGTTCGATTCTCAGCTAGAGCGTCTTCTGTGTGTAGACATGCGTGAATGGGCGTACCTTCGTTGAAGGTTGTGCGTCAGGGGCTGGCAACTCGGCACGTAAAAATCTACTGCCAATCATTAGCGGACCGGAGATCCGCTGTGGCGACCCCTAACCGGGAAAAGCCGAAAGACCCAACAACAACGTGGCTTTAAACATTGATGGCATCCGAGGGAAAAAGGCAGCTCTGTGATATGATCAACTACTTTGGGGGGTAGAGTTTCTAACTACTGAAACTGTTGATCAGTAATTAACACCATTGCAATATGCTTTTATTTTCAATCAAATGCTGAATTAAACATAGCACAGTGATAACCTACAACAGACCAGCTGAACAGGATCAAAGCCAACCAACACAAGTGGATGTCATGCTGTAGAGAGAAAGACATTCTTATACATCAAACACAGCTGGAGAACAAAAATGGACAATATCTGAAGTACCGAAGCAGTAACTGACAACTGAAATTGAAAATTGACAGTGTAAAGACACACTGTTTCGAAAAACTACAGGTAAACATCCCAGATGCTGATAATACAGAACTTTTAGCATCACGTCTATATTACAACATCGAAGCTTTAGTTGATCAAATAACTAAAGCTTGATCTTGTAATATCGACAGCTAAAATTGTCGAACAGCTGATTCAACCAAGGGAAACACTTCCCTAGTCGAATCAAAAAAAAAAGTGGGGGGCTTCGCCCATCACACCCCCCCCCGATGTGGGGGGCTGTGCCCCTCACCCCCCTACCTAAATATATCAACTCCGAAACCACTCCAAATTGGAAAAAAGGGCATACTCCACAGAATGGCCAAGGGAAGTGTTACCCTGGGTTAAAAATCGGCCATTTGACAATTTATAGTTTCGATATTACAAGTTCGAGCTTTACTTACTCAAGTAAAGCTTGGATCTTGTAATACAGAACCTAAAAATCAATAACAGCAAACATATTGTCTTACTAGCTGTACACATACCATCAAATAACAACCCCTTCACAACAGAAAACCTTCTCTCATGGGTCTCAGCCACATTTAGCCAAGAAACGGTACTAGTTGGTGATTTCAATACCGATTGGCAAACCTACTCATCAGATAACCCCCCAAATCATATCAACCTACATAGTTTCACCCAACTGATTCACTCACCCACTAAAAATGACAAACCAACAACAAACCATTCTCAACTGGACCCTGACTAACAAGCCCCTCTCTAATCTACCTTTTAGGCTGACAGCCTAAGTGACCACCTACTAACCTTCTTTCTAAGACACCGTAGCTCACCCACAAAACGACAAACATATAAACAAATACGTAATACAAAAAATTTCTCCATAGACACCCTTAAACAAATACGACTAATCTGTAATTGGCACCCATTAAAATACCTCCCACTAGATGCAGCAGTCGATTAGTTCAGTAACATATTTCTTGATGTTCTAAACACACTTGCCCCCATAAGACACAACACAAACAGCTGCCCATGGCTCCTTAAAGAAATCGGTTACTAAAACAAAGAGAAACTCTGGTATCAACATATAACCAACAAATCAAAACCTTCCCTAGACACCTACCGCCACCTAAGAAATGTCTGCAAAAGCAAGAGCGGATACACTGTACTATACAAACGTTCAGTCCAAGCATCAAAACAACCCACAAAAAGTTTGGGCCTTCATCAATCAGCATATCCATCCAGGCCACACCCCCACCCATCCTCGAATGTCAAAAAAACAGAAGAAAGCCATAGCATTCGACTTTAACCCATTTTTCATAAACTCCATCCTCTCACTCACAAAAAAATTAAAATAGCCTGCAACAAATCACCCTCTCTACTATCACCGATTCACTTACCTCTCTCTCAAACCTGTCCAAACAAGTACAATAAAGAAATTACTAAGCCAACTGACACCAACAACCCTTGCCGCTGACAAGCTGCTGACTTACTACCTCAAATTAGCAACCAATGTTATCTGCTACCCAGTTTCAATACTGATCAATAGATCTGTCACCAAACCGTATGTACCTAAAATCACCAAACAGTATGTACCTAAAATCTGTAAAATCTCCTACGTAATCTCACTCCACAAAGGAGGCACCTCACTAGAACTAATAGGCCAATATCTATACTATCCCCTCTTTCTAAAATCTTAGAAACATGCGTCCACTCTCAACTGATGCAACACCTACTTTCTAATAAGCTCCTTTCTCGTGCACAACATGGATTTTGACCAGGCCACAGTACCACCACATCATCAGCTCCCCCCCCCCCACACACACACACATGTAGTAGGGAAAAAAAGCCACAGTACCACCACAGCACTGCTCAAATTTCCCAGTACTGTCAAATAACTGAAGAACAATGGCCAAATGGTTGCCTTAACATTTCTCGACATGTCAAAGGCATTTTGACACAGTGTCCCATGAACAACTCCCACATGAGCTTGCATAACTTGACATACCTAGACACACTCTTATTTGGTTCCAAAATTACCTGTCTGACCGCTATCAGTCAAATGGCATGACGACCTGTCCTCCCCACTTCCCATTATAGTAGATGTTCAAGACTCTATTCTTGGGCCTCTGTTCTTTAGTTCTAACCAATAACCAACACAAATCTACTAACCTTGTTTCCATCATACAATATGCAGAGGACTCCACTATCATCTGCTCCACACCCACCCTAAAACAACTAAAAGACAATACTCAAAATCTTTTACTGCCATTGAGTCTTAGAAAAATACCAGCTCATCCTTAATCCCAGAAAGCCAAACTAATGCTGTTCCCTAACCAATGCCATATAAACTCCCCCAACCATGACTTTACAATCACCTCATCCATTCACACTCTAATTAAACCCACCTCAGAAACCAAGCTACTAGGTATCACTCTACATGGTAAGTTAATTTGACAAACATATCTCACGCCATCAAAAAGGCCCACATTAAATTAAGTTCCCTTTACAGAATAAAACCTTTCTTAAACTCTTCCAGATAAGCTATTGCCAGGACCTACCTACTTATCCACGTAACTCTACTCTTCCCCTGTACTTACTAACCTGAAAAAATATCAGACTTAAGCAAACTTGAATCATGCCACCATAGGACAGCCAGATTTGCTGCTAAACTGCCCCACAGAATCCATCATTGTTTTGCTCTGAAACAACTCAAATGGCTAGAGTTGCCCGACCTACTAACCCTAAACCACCTGACTATACTCATCCCACAGTTTACCTACCCGATAAAAGTCCATCCCCTCCAGGACCTAGTACAAACCCACCTCAAACGCAGGACTCTAATCCTCAAAAAAATTACTACTCAGTTACAAAATCCCACAACAGCTTTGGAGATTCAACTACATAACTAAATCATGGAACTCCACCCCCCTAGAACATACTAAACACCGTAAACCTAATGCACTTCAAAAAAACTGCTAAAGTTGCACTAAATGACAACTGGTTATGTTCTTGCTCCTCCCCAGGCTGAACCCATTTTTCCCTCCTCACCCTCCCTCTTCCTATTCTCCACTTTCACTATATCTCTATGCTTACTACTTACTCCCATCCTCCCTCGCTCCCCCATTCTCCATTTTCACTATATCTCTGTGCTTACTGATTACCTTACTTACTCCCATCCTCACCCTCGCTCCCCCATTCTCCATTTTCACTATATCTCTGTGCTTACTGATTACCTTACTTACTCCCATCCTCACACTCTCTCTCTCCCTACTCTCCACTTTCAATACATCTCTATTTGATTACTGATCCCATGTGACTATAACAACATTAAGCATAACAATTTACAGTACCAAACAGGTATATCTGAGACACTACTCCACTGAATGATTTCTTGACACTCAGTGTAACTGTCAAAATATGTGTTACTAAGTGATCCTGTTAGCTTTATTACTAACAAACTGCAATAATATATTATATAACTTATTACTATCATTTCTCTGTTTCTCTATTGTTTAAAATACTGACTATTATGTGGAGCTTTTCTAGCCAGGCCTCCGCTGAAAATGGGCAAATTTGCCCAGCCGGACTTCCCCAGTAAACAAATGTTAAATAAATAAATAAAATAAACAAACTGTTGTCAATGTACTGTTCCAGGTCCCTAAAAAGACAGGCACGGCAAAGGACGCCTTCTGCCTAAACTGGACAACTTTATTTCTCTCTGCTTTCCCCCTCATACCCTCACTCCACAGAGTGCTACAAAAACTGAGGGAGGATAGATGCAACAAAGACCCTGAATGCCCCAATCTAGACTAGGCAGCACAGATTCTCCCAGCTTATTTACACAGTAAGGAAAATTATTTTGTGGCTGCTTCAGTACATTAATCTCCTGACACAATGCAAGGGGGCCAATGCATCTCCGGCACAGAGTCATGATTAGCACCAGTCTGAAAACTCTGGATACAGTAGCTAAACCAAAGGGCAAAGAAGCAAACTAGCAGTGATGGCCCCAGTACAAACCTCAGTCTGTCTCCTCTAAAGATGTGGATATGAAAGGTAGCGATCTTTGTGATCCAGTGTCACCTCAGGGGCATGAATAATTAACATCTTCAATTTTGGAATATCTGAGAATTTTAGTGTTGAAAGGTCCAGAATGAGTCTCCATGACCTATCCTTTCTTCGAATAAGGAACAGCCTTATGGCTGTTTGGGACTACATCGCACCTAAGTCTGGTGGGAAGAGACTAAATGTACCTGTTTTTTTGCTATGCATGAGTCCACTCTTTCTTGGTTTGCAAGTGATGTCTGTACCCACTCTGGGGATAATCTAGACTGACTGCTCTGAATATCTGCTTAATTCTAGTTAAAGGACAACAGAAGCCCCTCCCAATAATTGGGCAGTATGGGATGCTAAGCAAATCACTAAACCAGAGAGAGCTCCCAGGACTCCCATGAAAAGGGAACCTTGACTCCCGTGAGCACACCTGATTAACAAACAAAAGTCTCCTTATAACAGACTTTCCTGTAGCAACACTGGATTCTGCACATACATCATCATGTCCTTATTTTAGAACGTGCCATGTTTCCCAGATGAAGAACAGTCTGGGATTGGTAAGCTACTTGTCTTCATAGTCTCATGCTACACAACACCCATAAGTGTCCTGGAGTTGCCTGATGATAAACTGTGGGATGCTGAAGTACATATTATTTTGACAAACAGATCCAGCAATTTGCTTTCCTAGTCATTGGGAAGAGTACCCTTCCTTGAAGCCAGTCACTTACCTCGGCAGTTTACAGGGACATTATATCTGGATCTGCATTAGGGGTCTTAAACAAAAGCCTGTGAAGTCCCTGAGCCCTACGGAATCTGTCAGGCTTCTTAAGAGTGAGGGCTGAATATCTGGCTCAAATGACTGTTTGGAAAAGATCCAAAAGAGACAGTCTAACTGAAAGGAGAGTCTTTAGCTTTGAAGGCCATAGACACACAAGGTCTCCACTAGGTCTTCTGGGAATCTGAGCCATTAAAACTGCTACTTTATGACCAGAGGATCTCCAAATGACAGCTCTTATGGCCTAGTGTGTCATCACTGTGTGCCAAATACCACAGGTAAGGAAAGCTGGGACCTACAGTTAAGTTCCTTTTCGACATTAGAATCAGTGGAGTCTCAACTGTTCACTGGGGGTGCTACTCTCTTCCTTGTAAGTGTGCGGGAGGGTGGATCTAAAGAAGGCTGCTCTGAGTCTGGCTTCATGATAGATAGAAACTGAAAGAATCCCTGTGATGCTAAATCCCTGTCTTAGGAAGAGTCTAACTGGGACTACTGAGAAAAGACCCACTGTGAAGCAACTGTCTGTTTAGAAGGGACTCTGTAATCTTAGTCCACAACCAAGACTTTGGAATCCCAATGGGGGAGCGGGGTTCCCTCAAATCAGACTTAAGGCTGCAAATGTCATAACTGTGTAGACAATGAATTTCCCTGTTAGATAATTAGATGTTCAGAGTAATACATCAGAAAGACGGCACTTAACAAGAAAGGAAATGGCCAGGTCTTTAGTCCAATGGGATGTGCTAAGGGCCACATGTAATAGCTTCCTACACAGAACTATTACTCATACCTCAAGGCATCCAATGAATTTTCATTCTCCCTGAGACACGCTTCTCCCTTTCAGGGTGAAAGTCTTCACCACACAGCTATGGATCTGCAAACATGGTGAAAAACTTAAGTAACGCTGCAAAAATCTCTGCTTGGCCTGTAATGCCTGAAAGGCTTCCTATCTTCTGTTGATGACCTTTGAGTGAAACCTCTCTAACAAGCAGTGTAGTTAACATTACTGCACTCTGGGATAAGGCAAATTATGCACTGAACATACAAATTAATCTGGGAAATTTGTGGTTAAAGGAACAATGGTTAACTTTTTCAAGCATAGACATATCCCAAACCTCTATGTATGACGAGTGTTCCTGAAAGTCTGCTCTACACAATCACTAATACAAATTAGTGTGTCTGTGTGTATGTACACAATACACACACAAATATATATTTAAAAGCATTTATTCCTAAATAACTCATGTAAACTGTCACTTTTAATCAAATCAGTTTGTAAATGACAAGTGATGTCAAGTTGTCTGAATAACAGAACTGTTTTACATGAAAGAAACAGATTGCAAATGATGAAACAATGCAAATGGTGTTCATGATGTCCGTGTAATGGAACTTTTCTCCCTGGGCCTCCCCTGAAAAAGGGAACTGGTCAGTCACACTTTCCTGGTAAACAAATGCCAATAAATAAACACACACACACCTTATACCTCCCAACACCCTCCAATCCAAGACCACAAAAGGAGGAGATCCTACATCCCCACTGTCTAAAGATATTGAACCAAAGCCAGCACCTTATGTTTGGTGAAACGTGTGTGTACGCACAATAGGTACACACAAATTATACATGCAAGAAAAACTGCGTCACTAACAAAGTACACTTCTCTATGCTGTTAGGCCACAGGCCTGAAATGATGCAAAATATGATGTGCTAACTTGGAAGCAGCATTCAATGCACAATAAATTGCTAAAAGGATAGTGTTCGTGGATGCTGCCTATATACCTAGTGCATGGAAATGCTTGAAGTAAGATGTCAGCTCAAACACAGAGGAAGGTCTCTTGGCTCTGAAAAGTCACACTGAACATTTTACTCAGCCTATAGCAAAGATCCATAAGTTACGGTTGCAAGTGACCCCATTATGAACACTGTCAACTATGCGCATATTTACAGATGGTGCAGCACTGCTAGCTTACTTTAAGAAATCAGTGGTTAATGATGACAAAGGCCATCATTAACCACAGCACAGAGACGTGTAATTAGGTGAATGAACCATGAGTGAAAAGAAACCAGAAACAAAGGAGGTATTACAGTGCTCATTCTTAAATCATTACCTAGATACAACTGTGGTGCAACAGCTTAAGAACTACTAGAACAGAGGTGAAGAACAGCAACACTACCAAACAGCTTCATCAAAAAATAGCCAGAAGGTGAGATTCTCGTACAACAGACAAAACATTTCACATCACCTCTGCATGAACAGTCACTGACCATCAGTAATACCAGGCACTTTATCAAGGTCTTCAACAATCAAAGCCTCACGACAAACTCGGAAGCTATGTCCTGTATTCTTCACATGCCCAGGTTTCTCTAAGGCTACTATTTATTCATAATAATGTTAGAGAGGTAGGAAACAAAATGCTTATTAGCTGGTGCCCACAGTAAGAAATACATTCTGAACCAGTCATTTCTCATTCTGATCAAGATAAACACACAAAAAGATTAAGATATGAAATGACTTCCCTTACACAAGGAGTACATTCACTCATATTACTTACATCATCATTCTGCTGAGACTCCTGCATGACAAATTCTCGCACCATGGATGGATTGTATTCAACCAAGTATGAGAATATATCTGTTGCAGCTGTTCGCACCTGGGCATCATCCATTCCCTATGTGAAGCAAACACTAACATTAATGGACTTGATTAAAAAAAATAATAAAATTAAACTGCAACAATAAATACATCCAACAGCTTCTGCGGCAATTACTTCACTGCATTTTTTGCCTAAATGTTTCAAAATAAGACAGCAAACACTTGACCTGAATTTATATAGTCAACTGACTAAAGTACAAGTTAGAATAAAGTACAGTTAAGTAAGCTTATCATAACAGTAGACGTCTGAATGATCACTGGTCCAGTAGCCTTAGCTATATGGGTTATATCCTGCATAGAATACAAAAGCTAACCAGCTTCCAAAGTTTCAGTTCCACGTGCTCAAATTAGTCACCTCAAGCTAAGCTTACCATAAAGTTCAATGCGAGTTGTTCCTCTCACCTTCATTCTTACTGATGGGTTCGGAGCCAATCCCTCGGCTCCAAGTCGGCTTACTACAAAGGCTGAGGATTTCAAGTAGCTCTAGGCCAAGTCCCTATCCCATGATGCACCTAGAGTTACCGCAAATCTTGTTTGCTGCGTAGAATAATACCATATGTCATCCTATAACTCTTTAAACCAAAAAGACACGAAACAGACTGTTGAAACAATGCTTGAAACACTTAAGAATCCAATAAGCACGAATCTCCTTGACCTATGTCATATTTCCTCTGAAGAAGCTACCTGTCGTGTGTAGCGAAAACGCTATTTTTATTTTTTATTTTTAATAATAAAGCTGCGTTAAGGAGATTCGTGCTTATTGGATTCTTAAGTGTTTCAAGCATCATCCTATAACTCCATAAGAGAAAGTATAGAAGAACTGAGTGACCAGGAAGGACCTAGCATCTTGGGTCTTCTGAAAACCCAGGAGGGGGTAGAAGGGAGGGATGTAAGAATTAAGGAGAGATGAACAACTCACATGGTACATTACGATAAGTATATAACTTATGTGAAGTTGTTCTATCTCGCTGTTCATTCTTACTGATGGGTGGTGTCCTCAGCACCATCTTCTCGGGTGGCTCAAGGGAGTATATTTTTTAGGACCGTGGAACCAAAGGAGGCCCTGTCAACTTTGTAATGAGTGATAAAAGGTATGAGGTCATGACCAACTGGCTGCTGCACAAATGTTATCAATAGGAAGTCTGGCAGAAAAGGCAGAGAATTACAAACTGCTCTGGTTGAGTGAGCTTTAATTTTATACTGTAAGGGCATATTGGCATCTGAATAAGCAAAGGTGATACAATGAGATTACCATTTAGACAGAGCTGTTTTAGCCACTGGCATACCTTTCCTGGTGTCTGAAAAAGAAACAAAAAGCTGTTCCGATTTCCTAAAATCTTTTGTTCTAAGTAAAATCTGAGTTGTCTGTGAAGTTTGGGCAGCATGTATTCTAGATTGTTGGAGTGATTTGGAAGAAAACTGGCAAATCAATAATTTGGTTAAGATTAGTTTCAGTGCAAACTTTAGGCAAGAAGGAGGGGTTTGTTCAAAGTGAGAGGCTGTCAGAATGGAAGATCAAGTAAGGAGGTTTAATGGACAAGGCTTGAAGCTCTGACACACTGCGGGAAGTAATAGCTACTAAGAAGATAGTCTTCCATGACAAAAATTTGAGGTCACATGAGGAAGCTGGTTTAAATTGAGGAAGAATAATGCGGGAAAGCATAAAATTTAGATTCCATGAAGAGTAGGGAGATTTCACAGGTGGTGCGAAATGAAAGGTCCCTTTGAGAAAAGCTTTGGATAATTTGTGTGACATAATATTCAATCCTTCGAATCCAAGATGAAAGTTAAAAATGGCAGCAAGTTGAACCCGAACAGTTGCTGCTGCAGCTCCACTGTTGAAAATCATGGTCAAGAACTGCCACAGGGGCTTGGTAAGGATCAATACTGTTTTAGAGGCCCATATAGAACATTTTTTTCCATTTGCTAAGGTATAGCTTCCTCGTAGAGGATTTATTGAGAGGATACGAGAATTTGCTTAGTCTCATTGGAAAGATTATAGAATCTGGCTATGATGGGAATTGCAGCAGCCAAGCTGTCAGCTTCAGGGACTGCAGAGAGGGATGACGTTCCCCCGACGAGTGCATCAGAGTGTCTGGAACTGGGTCCAGAATCCAAGGGTACTCCAAAGAATGAAGTCAAAGGAAGGGAACCAAATCTGACGAGGCCAATGAGGGACTATTAGAATGACTGTCCTTCCCAGAGTTTTTGATTTCTGTAGAACCTTTGGTATTAACGGGATTGATGGAAAGGCATAGAGGAGACCCAGAGGTCAATTGTGAACGATTGCATCCCTTGTGGCTTCTTCCGGAGGGGGAATCAAGGCAATGTAGCTTCTGCATTTCGTGTTCATGTGACTGGTAAAAAGGTCACAGCAAGGCTGGCCCCACCTGCGGAATATTCTGTCCCTGTTTCTTTCTTGAGGGACCACTCATGGGGCAACAAAATTGCTCTGATCAGCTCATCTGCTATCATGTTGGACCTCCCCGGGATGTACGCTGCTAACAGAAAGCGCTGGGTGGATATAGCCCATACTCTTAGGGCCTCACAACAAAGGGGATATGACCTGGTTCCTCCTTGTTTGTTCAAGTACCAGACTGCTGACATGTCTGTCTGAATCGCACCTGTACCCAGAGGAAGAGAGTCCTGGACATACTGCAACGCCAAAAGTACTGCACTCATCTCTAGGACATTGATATGCAGGTGCGTCTCTTGATCGGTTCATGTGCCTTGGGCTGTCCTTCCCTAAAAATGCCCCCCCAGAGAGGCATCCGTGGTCACTGTGGCCATCTTATCGTGACATGAAGTGAGGTCAACCACCACTGAAGATCCTTTTTGCAGGAGTTTGTGATCATTATCAGGTGAGACAAGGGAAGCTCTTAGTAAGACCACTGAGTGAACAGCCATCGCAGTATCCACATGTGCATACGAATCACAAGTATGGCCAGAACTGCTAATGCCATCATACCTAACAATTTTAGAACTTCTGATGCTGGAGCCTTGTTTTTGGATATCAGAATGTGGACCTGCTGACGGAGTAATAAGACTCTTTCTACTGGAAGTCTTAGCGTGGTGGTGTCCAGTTCTGCTCCGATGGCGACAAGGCAGATTTTTCTGAGTTTACTGTAATGCCCAGCTGGCTGCAGAGTGACAGGGTGGATTCCCTGGCTTGAATGAGTTGATGCCTGGTGGTGGCAGTGAGGAGCCAATCGCCTAGGTACAGAAACACCTGGAACCCTATATGTCTCAGGTGAGCCCTGACCACTTACATACATTTGGTGAACACTCTGGGGGCTGTAGTGAGACTAAAGGGCAGGGCTCAAAACTGGTAATGACTGGCTCCCAGCTGGAAGCACAGATGATCCCAGTATGGTCTGGCCATTTTTATGCCGTAGTACACATCCTGGAGATCTATCAAGCACATCCAATTGTCTTTCCCTAAGAAGGGAAGTATCAACTGAAGCGTGACCATCTGAAACTTCTTTTTCTTGACAGGTTTGTTTAACCTACTGAGGTCCAATATAGGTCTCTAGTCCCCTGTCTTTTTTGGAACTAAAAAGAATCTTGAGTAACTTCCGGATCCTGTCTTGTCTGCTGCGACTGGTTGGATGATGTTTTTCTTAGCAACATTTGGACCTCTACTGTTGCTTGTCCCTGTAACTGGGTGGAATGTCCAGGATTTTCCTTGTCGGTGGAGGGGGTGTGGTGAAAGGAATGAAGTTTCCTCTGGAAATGACATTTTGTACCCAGTTGTGTTATTTTGAGCCAGGCGTCTGTGTACAAAGATAAGCGAGCCCTGACTGGCTCCAGAGTAGGACAGTTGGCCCTCCTCTCAGGAGCACTGGTAGGGCTTCCCAAAGAAGTGATCTCTGTCGCCCTGGTTTTGCGGACCCCCTCTGCTGCGAGGGTGGCATCTTCCATTATTGCCCCCCTCCTCCTGCCCCTGGAGGGGGGTTCACCATGCGTGTCCTGAAAGGCTCCTTGGGCTTTTTGGAAACACATTTTCCCTCCCTTTTGACCCTGGGGTAGGGTCTGGTAGGGGTGGAAAAAAGGACTCCGACGGCAGAGTCTTTCCCTCCTGCTCACACCTCGTCAAAGTTTCCTTGACATTGGGCCCGAAAAGAGATGAGGCCTCAAAAGGGGTATTCACAAAGGATGACTTGAAGGGCTCCGCGAAGGAACACAAGCGCATCCAGGAGTGCCTCCTAAGAGCAATTCCTGTACCTGCTGCCCTACTCATTCCATCAGCTGCACAAGAAATGAGACGCAAGGACGAGTTAACAATGGAGTTGAGGGTAGCAAGCTGGGAGGAAACCTTGTCTGAAACTCCTGCAGCTACTGTACCCTGAAGAGCATCTCCCAGCTCTTTAAGAACATCATTTGTAGTCTTGTGAAATGGGTTAAGTAGTTGAGCGAACGGGGTGCAAAAGTCGCTGAACTAAAAGTGCGCTTCCCATATCTATTCATGATCCAGGAGTCTGTGTTAGGAGGATGGACAGAAGACGAAGTTTCTGAAATTTCCTTTTTGGTGGCTGCCACCACCACCATGGCATCAACTGGCACACCTTTGGTCAAAATAGATCTTGGAGAGGAGATATAAACTTATAAGGCCTCCTAGCGACAGGCTCCAAGGTGTCCTGAGACTCCCATGGCCTTCGTGAGACCAGCTGCAGAAGCTCATCGAAGGGTGGAGACACCCAAGAGGTGGAGGGCTGAGACCTGAAAGCCTTCAGGAGAAATGACTTGTCTTCAGTAGGGTTTTTGGACTGTCAGTCACCCCTCTGCCTAAGGATTTCTAGAATCTCAGCAAATGAGATATCCTCAGAGGGGGACTGTGGGGACCCTTCTGATTCATCCAAGTCAGTAGCAAATGTTAGGGACTCCTGAGGGGAGTCCAGATGTTTCCTCTTACAAACACTCTTCCTGGGGACCTCATCAGTGGGAGCTTCTGGTGAGGTCTCGGAAGAGCATGGGCCACCCAATGGGGCTTCCTGAGGCTCTGGGTCTCTATGCTTTGCAAGGATCTGTGACGCAGAAGCAGACACAGGTGCTTTAGGGGATGAAGAAGTCGGACTTGCGGTTGAGGATGTCTTGGGAGACATAACTCTCCTCATGGCTTCGAAGGCACCCCTGCTCCGATGCGAAGGGACCTATGGATCCAAGGAAACCATTGATACCCCCGGCTCTGAGCCAGAGGTAGAAGCCGAGCTCATCCGAGCTGAAGCCCCGAGAGGCACAGTCGAACAGACAATTCGGTTCGACTATCCTCCCCGGACCCAACCAGACAGAGTCGGCTCCTGGAGTCCTCGATTAGCGCAGAGGATGGCAGAGTGAACAGAACCGAAGACACTGGAGCAGGTGTCGGCTCCAAAGGCTCCAGAATCAACAAGTCCAACTCCTCTGGCTCCGAAGGACAGGTATGGCTAGGAGGAGGAAGAGTTGTAGCTGGCATAAGGGTCTTCGGTCAGAGCCGATAATTTTGCAAAGGCCGGTGCCTGTAAAAGCTTCTGCACCACATGATCCACGTCGAAATCTGAAAGGCTAACAGAAGACTGACATGAATGGATTGATGGTGGTACAGACTGTTATAATAGAGATTTTGGAATTTCAGATACCGGTTCCAAAACCGGAGACCGGCTCCGAAAAGACAGACAGCTTCGAGACCTGTAGAGCCAATGTCACAGATTTTTTAGATTCCATAGAAGTCTTGGAAGACTGAGGACTTACTAGATCCATCCTGGTCACTCAAAATCTCCTGGAAAAAAGGTTTCAATAAACCCCTATCAATGAGTTTCCTCTATCTCTTGGGAGAACACGAGAAGAAAAGGAATGGCATGTGGAGCAGCTATCTTAGTGTAATGCTCCTAAACAATACACACAGTTGACATGACTGTCAGTGACGGACTTTTTTTTTTTTACCACATTTAGGGCACTTTTTAAATCCTGACTTAGGATGTTTATCTTGGCCAGCCATATCTTAGCAAACAAACTACTGTCAAAAAAGCCCTTAGAAAAAAACAGGCTAAGGTCACACACACAAATATTTATCCAAATACAGGTAATATATATAAACTTGCGACAGAAAACACGCAGTCTCAAAGCACACAATATTAAAACACACACAAGTATTTATACTAAGCAGACTATAGAAATAGACAGCGGCTATATCACAAAAACTAAATCTTATCTAAATTCTAACCTGTGACAAAAGGTCACTACCTAAGCACACAATATTAAATGCCAACTATTCCTAAGAAAATCACCAGGGTTACAGGAAAGTAAATACTGTGGGAAGAAATATCCAGGGAATCGTCATGGCTAGGCTTGTATAGGCCCTAGGGCCGATAGCCTAGTACCAACCTATGAACCTAAAAAAGAGTGACAAAGTCACTAAACAAATCTGTACTGAGAACTTTAAACAGGCATAAGAAAAAAACTAGGCCATTTTTTAAGCTATGAAAAAAGGCGGAAAGGGAAACTACAGAGAAAGCTGCAAGAGCTTAACGGACTATTTTTTTTAGCAAAAATAACAATATATGAAATATAATGAAAAGCAAGGTTTTTACTGACCCGAGCTAGCGAGAACCTTCGATCAGTTGCAGTGGCAAACTAGATCTGAGGTAACTCTAGGTGTATCATGGGATAGGGACTTGGCCTTAAGCTACTTGAAATCCTCGAGCTTTGCAGTAGATCAGCTCCGAACCCATCAGTAAGAATGAACGGCGCGACAGAACAACTTCACATGAAAGGTTTGGGTGCAAAGCCTTTCAGAGCTTTTTTGCCAACAGAGAGGAAGGCTACAGCCCTGAAAAGTTCAATAATAGGAAAGTAAAAGTCCTCACTCTAGCAACAAAAACATACAAAAAACAAGGGCGAGGGAGGGAGCAGCTACTGCAGCAGTTATTCAAACATCTACAGTTAACGGTAAGTTTACTTACACAACTGCACTATGTTCATTTGATCACTGTAGTATCCTTAGCGATATGGTTAGACTATCATAGCTTATACTAACTTGGAGGAGAAAGGATGGGGGTCCAGGAGCTCATGGGGAATGCTTCTAACAAACCCTGCCCTAGCCCTGGAAAAGACATCTAGTTTGTACAACTTTATAAAGGTATGCACCAAGGACCAAGCTACTGCTTCTAGAACACAACCCTTTCCAAAAAGTCCAAAAATAAAGCCAAGGCTCTGGTAGAGTCAGCCTTGACCCTGCCTTCAATTACCTTATTGTGGCAGATATGATAAAAGGCCATAGCTTAAGACAACCATTGGAGATGTCTGTTCTGAAACAGGATGCACTCTTTTCTTATATTCATAAGAAATGAATAACTGATCAGTCTGAAAGCTTTAGCACTGTCAAGGTAATATCAGACACATCAGAAATGGATAGCTTAGTAAAAAGTAAACTTGGATACCACTTTAGGCATAAAGGAAGGATAATTCCTTAAGGAAACACCATCTTTGTAAAAATGAGAGAAGGCTGACCCACCATAAGAGTTCACTCAGATACTCTTCTTGCAGAAGTCAGACCAATTACTAAAACTGTTTTCCATGTTAAAAATCTCAAATCAGTCAGATGATCTGGGTTCAAATAGACCAAGAGTTAATTCTTCTCAAACAAAGCTCAAATCTCTAGGAGGAGATGACTTCCAAGACAGCCTCACATTGAGTAACAACTTAATTCTAGCTCTCCCAGTGTAAAAAAAAACTCAGCAGAGAAGGCCAGAGGACTTTTGTGCTTCTAGTTCAATTTCAGTAACTGGGCAGTAAAGTGCACTGCCTAGATGCAAGGAAAACATGGAGAGGGCCTGAATGAAAATCGGCTACTAAAGGTGAGGAAAAACACTGACTGGGAAAAGTATTCAGTTGTTCAGCAAAAAACAGTTCAAGCTCCAGACATGACTTCTAGTATACCAACACGAACAGGAAAAGGCTGGCAAAAATGGAAGAAAAGTACAGTTGTGTAACACTTACCATAAATGTAGATGTTCGAGTGTATTCACTGTCGCAGTATACATAAAGTACAGTTGTGTAACACCACAAAGGTAGATGTTCGAGTGCATTCACTGTCGCAGTATACATAAAGTACAGTTGTGTACACTTACTATAAATGTAGATGTTCGAGTGTATTCACTGTTGCAGTAATCACATTTAGGTTATCTGCTTGCAGTAGCCCTCAGTCGGCCTGATTATCAGTCTTGGGTCCTGCGTCGATTGCTCTCTCATCTTCCATTACGTCAGGTAATCAGGGGTATAAAGCATGCAGCCGACGCCATTACATCAATTTTTCTTGCCCCAGATGTCAGGTGCCCCCATAATGGGAAGCAATTATATACCAGGTTACACCTCCAACAAAAAAGCAAATACACCAAAAAGCTTTAAGCATAATAAATAAGAATAGAGGTATAGTCAATAGAAGTCAGGGGGCTGGAAAGAGGGTAACCAGGACTGCAAAAGTGAATACACTTGAACATCTACATTTATGGTAAGTGTACACAACTGTACTATGTTCTTTGTGTTTCACTGTTGCAGTCATCACATTTGGGTAGATTCCCAAAGCTAAGGATGGGAAGAGGTAATTAGATAGCATTAGGACCAGCTATAAGGCCCTGCAAGACTGCAGTGGCAAAGCCAGCTCTGGATTTAGAAAAAAACTGGCAAGTGGTAGTGCTTGGTGAAGGTATGTACAGAACTCCAGGTAGCATCTTCTAGGATGTCTCTGGTAGGGACACCTCTGAGAAAGGCTGTAGAGGTAGATGCAGCCCTGGTTGAATGTGGTCTTATCCCCTTTGTGATAGGTTTTCCATATTGCTTATAGCAGAAATTAATGCAATGGCCTATCCACTTAGAAATGGTTTGCTTTAAAATGGCCTTCCCCTCTCCCCTGCAGCAAATGCAACCAGCAGCTGTTCAGATTTCCTGAGAGGTTTAGTCCTGTCCAAGTAAAATCTAAGTTGTCTGTGCACGTCCAAGGAGTGCAATATCCATTCCCCTTTGTTCTGTGGATTAGAAAAGAAGGTTGGTAAAATGAATGGACTGATTAAGGGCCACAATGGATACCACCCTTGGGCATGAAAGAGGGATTGGTCCTGAAGGACAGCCTGTCCGCATGAAAGATGATGAAGGGCTTCACAGCCATGTGGGCCTGTAATTCAGACACCTTTCTTGCAGAAGTGATGGCTAGAAGGAAGGCTGTTTTCCAGGAAAGGAATTTCAACTCTGCATTTGCAGCTGGCTCGAAGGGAGGTAGAGTGAGCTTTTCCAATACAAAGTTAAGATCCCAGGCTGGAGTAGGGGCTCTCCTGGTGGGTCTTAAATTTTTGGCCCCTCTGAGGAATTGCTTCAGCAGTGGATGAGAGAAGAGGGGTGGTTCTGAATTTTAATGAGCTGAAATGGCTGAGGCATGAATTTTGATTGAGGAAAAGGAAAGGGAACAGAATCTTTTCCATTTTGCAGCATAGGATTTTCTAGTACTAGGCCCTCCTTACCTCCAGAATAACATCCATCACTTGCTTACTGAGGGATGGTAACGGAGAGATCGGGCAATTAGCCAGGCTGACAGGTTCAGGGTTTGAAGCTGTGGGTGCAGAATATGGCCCTCCTGCTGAGACAGCAGAGCAGGGGTCTGAGGAAGGTGCCATGGTGCCAGTAGCAACACACTGTGTGAGAGGGGGTACCAGTGTTGGCGTGGCCAGTCTGTTGCAATCAGTATTGTCCTTGGTTTGTCCTGTTTGATCTTTAGTAGTACATTGGAGAGGAGAGGCAGAGGAGGAAAGGCATAAACTGATAGGTTTTTCCAGGTGAAAAAGACAGGGCATCCACTTTCCTGTGCAGAATTTGTCCAAATGGTAGCTCTGGGGGGAAGCAAACAGGTCCATCTCTGGGCTCCCCCATTTGTTTCTCAACATGTTTAATATCTTTGTTTCCAGTTTCCACTCGTGTGGGTCCATGAGATTTCTGCTTAGGTTGTCTGCCAGTGTATTTAGCTTTCCTGGCAGGAATTGAGCCTGTAGGTGCACTTGGCTCTGTGGAACACAGCCTTGAGCTACCATGGGCTAGTCTGCAGAAAGGGTATGAATGGGTTTCCCCCTGCGTGTTTATGTACCACAACAGTGGTGCTGTCCGTCTTTACCAATAATTGTCCTGGAAGAATGTGGTCCTTGAAGGCCGTCAGAGCATTTGATTGATATGCAGGTGCATTTGACCTGAATGCACTGCCCTGCCAAGTGAGCCCCCCATGCATAGTCTGATGTGTCTGTTAGGGTTTCGGCAGCAGGGGATAGTGAATGGCAGTCCCTTGTTTTGGTGGCAGGCCTCTGCCCACCAAAGGAACCTCTATCTGTAGACAAGGTATGATAGGAATCCTTGATTCTAGATCCTGAGAATGTTGACACCATAGGCTTTTTAGATACCACTGTAGTTTCCTCATATGCAGTCTTGCATATGGAATTAGTAGAATGCAGGAGGCCATGAACCCAAGGGCTTGCAGTATTTTCCTTGCAGATAGCGGAGTCTTTGTGGCCAATAGTTAGAAGTAGGCTGCCAAATTAACTTTTCTCTGGCGTGAGGTAGGCCCATCTGGGAAGTTGTACTCAAGCTTGCTCCCAGGAATACAATTTGTTGGCAGGGTACAAGATGTGATTTCTTTTCGTTTATGGTGAACCCCAGAGAGGTTAGCAATTTCTTTACAAATGCCACATGATTTAATAGTATGTCCTGGCTTTCTGCCTGAATTAGACAATCGTCCAGGTATGGGTATATCTGAATATTTCTTTGCCTGCAAAATGCAATGATTGGAGCTAGGCAGTTTGTGAATACCCTGGGCGGAGTGGATAAGCCAAAGGGCAGTGCAGAGAACTGATAGTGCATGTAGCCTGCTCTGAAGCATAGGTACCTTCTGCAAGATTCCCTTATTGGGATGTGCAGGTAGGCTTCCTTTAAATCCAGTGTTGCCAACCAGTCATCTCTGCCTAGCACGGGAAGCAAACGATGAAGAGTTAGCATCTTGAATTTTGGGATTACCAAAAATGTGTTTAGGATAGACAGGTCAAGGATAGGATGCCAGGAATGGTCTTTTCTCAGTACCAGGAAAAGTCTTGAGTAGAAACCTTGCCCCCATTCTTCTGGAACAGGTTGAATAGCCCTGATGCTTAAAAGAGAGAAAACTTGCTTTTGAGCCTCTGCCCACTGATTTGGGGGTTGGTCTGGCCAGTCGTTCAGGGATGGTAAGGAGTGGAAGTGGAATCTGTATCCTTGGGAAACTATATTTAAAACTCATTTCTCCTGGGTAATGAGTTCCCAATTTTTTGCATGCAGGGTAATTTTTCCCCCTAAAGGAACAGTCAGTTGAGCAGGGCTTGTAAGGTTTAAAGTTAAGTCACTGAGACAGTTTACCATGGGGGGAGTCTTACTACTCCCTGCTTTGGAAGTGGGAGCCCCCCCACTGCTTAGGCCTGTGAGTACCTTGGGACTGAAGCCTGGGTGTTCTGCTGGTTCTGAGTTTGGACTGAAAAGGCCTGGAAGAGGCAGGAAAGGACCAATTCTTAGAGGGCCAATGCCTACTATATCTGGGAGGTTGTACTTGCAAGAAATCTTTAACAATTTGCATAGATTTAGCTTTTTCCTCCATCTTTTTAGTACTACTACTGCTTTGTTGCCAAACAGGCAGTCTTGGTTTAAGGAAGCATCCAGTAATTTAGCTTTAACATGATCTGGCAAAGATTGCTCCTTAAGTCAAGCATGCCTTCTAAGTACAGACCCAGTTACAGCTGCCCAAGCAAGATGCCTCTAATGAATCAAAACCACATTGCAAAGTGTTTTCTCAAACTTGTTCAGCAGAATGCATTAAATCCTGTAATTCTTTATTTTCAGCAGTCAGGAATCAACATAATTTTCTGTTTAAGCAATCCAATAACATGCTGCTGATACTTTAACATATGAAACTAGCAGTTTAAAGCCCTAATGGCCAAAGTTGCAGAAGTGTATACCTTCTTACCCCATCTATCCAGTGCCCTGGAATCTCTATCAGAGGGGGGGGGGGATTTTTGGCAGTAATAGCCTTAATGCCCTTGGGTCCCTGTGAAATGGTCTCAGGATCCGCAGTAGGATTTTTAAACAGGAACTTGAGAGTCAGGTACCCTGTAATACCTATCAGGTTTTCTGGGAGCAGGAGGTAAAGTGTCAGGGGCCAGGCTAGATTCCAAGAAGGCATCATCTACAATGTCCAGTACAGGAGGGATAGCTAAAGGCCTGTGTTAAGGCAAGAGTAAGAATTCACTAAGCCGCTTTTTGAAGTCAGAGTAATCCTGGCTTTCCCAGCGGAAATGCTCCCCAAGAGTATGCAAGGTTTCACCAAAAGAGAAATCCTCTGGAAGGGAAGCAGAGGGAATGGAGTCCTCTGCATCAGAATCCTCATAGGTAGATAAGGGCAAATCTTGGTCATCAGAGAAAACAGAAATTTCAGAATCCTGATCAGAAAAATCTGAATGAAAATCAATCCTAGGTCTCTTAGAGGGGGAAGGATTGCTTCCCCTGATTAGAGTAATAAGGTCTTCAGCCATTCTTATTTTTTTTTTTAG
Source organism: Protopterus annectens (assembly GCF_019279795.1). Classification (NCBI taxonomy): domain Eukaryota; kingdom Metazoa; phylum Chordata; order Ceratodontiformes; family Protopteridae; genus Protopterus; species Protopterus annectens. Next base: position 1,101,252,015 of record NC_056737.1, read on the forward strand.
GCATAGGGGCCTGACCATGTAGTCTGGGCGTCGGTTATCTAGGCACAAATCGAGTTTGAGGCCTTGAAGAAGAAGATGGTGTTGATTTAATATGCAAGTCAGTAAGCCTGAATACACCCTCAGAAGCCGGTGCCTGCACAGCAGCTCCGGACCAATCCAAGGTAGAGAAATCCGCAGGTTCCACAGTCAAAGCATCATCTAGCGGCATACCGGACTCCGAATGGGTCTCAGTAGAGGCCTGCGAATCTGAAGTAGCGGGCATCAGGGGCAGCAAAAGCGTAAGTAACAGCGAAGTGGCGACAAGCTCAGGAGAAGCGTCATCAGCAGCCTTGGACCTATGTGGTCTGTCTTTGTCTTTATCTTAAGTGTTTTTTCGGAATGTCGGTAGTCGGGTGGCTTACCGAAGCCATTTCTGGATAATTGAACTGAGAACCAAAATATTTGGATGCATAAATGAACAGACGACGAATAGTATGAGGTTTGAATAAGGCGCAAAACTGACAGCGAGGTACGTCGTGGTTTGGGCCTAAGCAAGGAATGCAGTACGAATGAAAATCTTTGAGGTATTTGCTTTCCACAAGAAACACAATTGTTAACTTTTATTGACATCGGTTTAGAGCAAGAAAAAGGATCCCCAACAGGATACTTAGCTTAGTTGAAGACTTCGGATCTGAAACTCTAAAACGAAAAATTCAGGAGTCAGCCGACCAGCACTTGAGGACTGCTTCAAGCACCGCACGGCAAGAAAGACTGATGTAATGGCGTCGGCTGCATGCTTTACACCCCTGACTACCTGACATCATGGAAGATGAGACAGCAACCGACGCAGGACCCAAGACTTCGATAATCAGGCTGACAGAGGACTACTGCAAGCAGATAACCCAAATGTGAGGACTGCAACAGTGAAACACGAACACCACCTTTAAACAGATACTGACACGAGATGATAAAACTGGAAAAATCAGAGGTCGAAATGAAGAAAAGGCTAGCTGAATGAGAATGCTCAAGAAGAGATGTTTCAAAAAATAATAGAATTAGAGGACAGAACACACACAGAAAACCTGAGATTTTCAACTGTACCACAGAAGCTGGAAGGAACAGAATGTATTAATTTTATGAAAGCACAAATAAGCAACTGGACTGGTATTCCACAGCAGGAGTTCTTAACTGAAAGGGCACATCGTGTGAATGCCCAAAACCTGGCTATGAGAAAGCAATCTAGGCCTTTAATAGTAAAGATGTAATCCTACCAGGAGGAGGAGTTGATTCTGACAAAACTGAGGGTGGGAGGATAACGTACTAAAGTGGGAGACAGCAGAGTGTATGTGGAGAATGATTACTCACTTTACACCAAGCAGAAGACTAAATTTATTCCACTGTCCAGGGAATGTCAAGAAGCAGGCATAAGATTCATACTGCTGTACCCAGCTATCTTCAAAATATTCTTCCCTGGAGGGACAAAATCATTTTTCGATGAAGTACATGCTAAGGAGGAAATGCAAAAGTTTGTTCAACAAAAAGTGAGCTGTGAAACAGGAGATCCTGCTGCTTTCTTGTTCTGATAATAAGGATCATAGAGAGAATGGAAAAGTTTCACTGGCACAATAGGAAGGGAGCATGAGAGTTTACTAAAAGAATGAAGATTACGTTGGAAATGAAGTGGAAACAGGATTTAGGAGACGGACATGGAACAGGAATAAAACCAGTAACTTGAAAATTGACAATGAGAGATTACAAAGCAAGAATTATATTTGTGAAGTATGACAGAAGAAAATCTAGAAATAATGGACTTTTTTGGACTTGTGGGGGACTCGAGTACATGCCCTACTTCATGTCACTAATATTCAGAAAAAATAGTTAGGGGAGGGGAAGAGCAGGGAGAAAGTTAAAGTACAACAATTTTTTTTTTACTAGTACTATTTTTATAGTGTGAATTATTTGTAGGCTATAAAGTAAAGATGTTATGTAGACTTATCTCGCTGTAATTCTTGCTGGATGGGTTCGGAGCCGATATTCGGCTCCAACTTGGCCGAGACTAAAGCTCGAGAGCTTTTAATGGCTCAAGGCTAGCTCCTATCCCATGGTGCCTCACGGGAATTCCCCAGATCTCGTTTGCCACGAAAGCTTCGAGGTTGTGTCTTACTGGCTCGTTAGGGAAGTAAAACTATTTGCTAAATTTAGTCCTTTTTCCTACTTGTTGATATATATATATATATATATATATATATATATATATATATATATATATATATCTTCTTCTTTCGGCTGCTCCCATTAGGGGTCGCCACAGCGGATCAACTGTTTCCATTTCTTCCTGTCCTCTGCATCGTGCTCTGTCACACCAACCACTTCCATGTCCTCTCTCACCACATCCATAAACCTCATCTTAGGCCCTCCTCTTTTCCTGTTACCTGGCAGCTTCATCCTTAGCATCTTTTTCCCCAATATACTCTGCATCCCTCCACAGCACATGCCCAACCAACGTAATATTGCGCCTCTGGCTTTGTCTCCAAATCTTCCAACCTGGGCTGACCCTCTAATATACTTATTCCTAATCCTGTCCACCCTCGTCACACCCAGTGCAAATCTTAACATCTTCAAATCTGCCACGTCAAGCTCTGACTCCTGCCTTTTTGTCAATGTCAAAGTCTCCAAGCCATATAACACAGCTGGTCTCACTACCCTCTTGTAGACCCTTCTCTTTCACTCTTACTGGTACTCGTCTGTCACAAATCATTCCTGACACTCTTCTCCACCCGCTCCATCCTGCCTGTACTCTCTTCACCTCTCTTCCACACTCACCATTACTCTGAACTGTTAATCCCAAGTACTTAAACTCATCCAGCTTCGCCTCCTCTACTCCTTGCATCCTCACCATTCCTCTAGCCTCCCTCTCATTTACACACATATATTCTGTCTTAGTCCTGCTGACTTTCATTCCTCTCCTCTCTAGAGCACATCTCCACCTCTCCAGGGTCTCCTCAACCTGCTCCCTACTCTCACTACAGATCACAATGTCATCTGCAAACATCATAGTCCACGGGGACTCCTGCCTGATCTTGTCTGTCAACCTGTCCATCACCAGTGCAAATAAGAAAGGGCTCAGAGCTAATCCTTGATGTAATCTCACATGCATCTGTCACTCCCACTGCAGATCTCACCGCTGTCACACTACCCTTGTACATATCCTGTACCACTCTTACATACTTCTCTGCCACTCCAGACTTCCTCATACAATACCACAACTTCTCTCTAGGTACCCTGTCATGTGCTTTCTCTAAGTCCACAAAGACACAATGCAACTCCTTCTGACCTTCTCTGTACTTCTCTATCAACACTCTGAGTAAACATCGCATCTGTAGTGCTCTTTCCTGGAATGAAACCATACTGCTGATCACTAATCATCACCTCCCTTCTTAACCTAGCTTCCACTTCTCTTTCCCATAATTTCATGCCGTGACTGATCAGTTTTATTCCTCTGTAGTTACTACAGCTCTGCACATCACTCTTATTCTTAAAAATCGGTACCAAAACACTTTCTGCACTCCTCAGGCATCCTCTCACTTTCCAAGATTTCATTAAACAATCTGGTTAAAAATTCCATTGCCATTTCTCCTAAACACCTCCAAGCTTCCACAGGTATGTCACCTGGACCAACAGCCTTTTCCATTCTTCATCCTCTTCATAGCTATTCTTACTTCCGCATTAATGATTATGCCCAGGTGAAATGGACCTAAACAGTAGATACATGTCATGTACATCTAAATTCGAATGCTTGTGGAAACAGGTTATACACTTTTTAAAGCGTGATGGTTTACCTGCTACCTTAGAAGAAAGAAGTAACACACAAACAGAAGTAACCCCTTTTTTAAGCTAATTAAAAAAATAACTAAAAGGATATCCACTAAATTTATAAAAACAATCCAACAAGGTAGAAGAAAAACGAAATATGAAGAAAAGCGGAGGACAATATACACAAAGTGCTAGTAGAGGGGTAGGATGCGTGGTATAGCAATTAAAGATAATCCCAAATAAAAAAGTACTTATCTTTAAGCAAACATCCTATTAAATTCTTCCTAAGCACCAAAGATATATCAATCATTTATGGCATCAAATATCTGAGGTAGCTTGCTCCCTACACAGGGATTATGGGTAAGGGAAACAGCCTGAACACCAGATTCAAAATTCAGAAGTGGCTGAAGTGGGATCCAAAACCCATACACTGAGGAACGGATAGAAAAGACAAAATACATCATATCAGGAAGGTTTGACTGGACAGATGCAAAGGAATGACTGTAATGGGAGGATGGGAGTCCCACTACCAGTTGTAGCCTTTTTTTTAATAACTCAAAACACAAAAGTGTTTGAGGTCATCTGTTACTACAAGGGAAGTGAAGGCCCACACTTTGGGAAAGCTTATCTGGAATTCCAGAACTGTGGAAGGGGAAAAAAAACACAGGGGCATATTGCCCAATATGCTTTATTCCTCCATTGTTCTGGGAGGATCTCCTTTTTTTTTCCAACCACCCTGCCGTTGCTCTGTAAAATTCTGTTTGTCAGCTCCTTATTAAGATTTACTTTGTTTCTAGTACAAAGAATGTGAACTGGAATTAAAGTTTTTATTGCACTTTAGCATGGAAACTTAAAAAATCTAGGTAAACCCTTGAATTAACTTTCACCCTTTTCATCACATCTTTTAAGGACCCCCAGCAAAGGAAGGCACAAATACCTCTATTTATTCAGAAGCTCTACTTTGACATCCTCTGGTAGATTCTGGGAACATAACCAGGCAAATCTAATCAGTGACCCAGTGGCAGCTGCTTTGGAAACCACTACAGCAGTGTCAAAAGTAACATTTTACAGTTTGGTTACCAGAGACATTAAGAGAAAATTATAGTTACATACTCACCATAACTCTACATCTGTGTTGTCTGTTTTCGTCCTTCCTCAGCTAACGGGTTTCAGCTCCAACATCAGATCTGTCCTTGGCCACTGTATAAGACTTAAGGTTCCATACTTAGAGTTCCTCCCCTTATCCACATTCCCTCTCTTCTCAAGTTACCACAGATCAAGTCTCTAGTCAATTAACCACAACATGACAAATTCGTATCAGCCACTAAATCACTGAGGAGAGAAAAAAAAAAATTATTGAAGAGTAGAAAGAGTGAAGAAAAAAAAAAGAGAAGACAGTTCTGGAGCTCACATAGCAATACCATAAAGGGAAACCCCCCAAAACACACTAGAAAAAGAAATGAAAAGGACTGGGGGGGGGGTGAGGAAGGACGGACAGAGACAACAAAGATGCAGAGCTACAAGTGAATACATAACTATAATATTCAATGTCTATTTCGTCCAGTCCAGTCATCAACTGATGGAAGAGAGTCCCCAGCTTGAGTAATCTTAGGTGGTCCTCAACGAAAGATATTCCAGAATACAACGGAGACAAAAGCTGCCCTATTCCTAGATAATATGTCTAACTTGTGATGAGCTATAAAATTATGAGCACTGAACCATGTAGCAGCTGCAGAGATGTTATCTACGGATACTTGGGGCCAAAAAAGCATCTGATGTGTCCATAGCTCTGGTGGAGTGAGCTTTAGAATGTTTGGGTACCAAATTTCTTTACTGCTGTAAATGACACTACAATCAGTAAGCCATCTGGCCAAGGTTATTTTTGACACTGCTTTGCCCAATTTAGCCTTAGAAAAGCAGACAATCTGCTGTTCTGACTTTCTCTGGTCTTTTGTTCTATGAATGGAAAATCCAAGTTGTCTATGCACATCTAGCAAATGGAAGACTACGGCAGGTTGAATGACTGGTTAAGGTTAGCTTCTGACACCACTATGAGAAGGAAGCAACAGTCAGTCTGAAGGGATACTCTGTCCTTATAAAAAATCAGGTAAGGTGGCAGGGAAGAAAACGCAAGGAGCTCTGAAACCCATCTAGCTGATGTAATGGCAACCACAAGTATTTTCCAAGATAAATACTTTAAATTCTGCCCTGGCTGCAAGCTTGAAAGGAGGCCGAGTTAAAGCTTGAAGGACCACTGCAAGGTCCCAAAGGAGGGATAAGGTCCTTAACAGGACGTTGCAGCAATAAAGTGCCCTTGAGAGGAGATGTGCACAATTTCAAGGAAGCTAAAGATGAATTATTCTGTTGAATAACTAACCCCATTACTGAAAATGGAAGTCAGGATATCAAGAATAGCTGAAATAAGTACTGAAAAGGGGGTCTGGATCTCTATGTTGGGCCTAAATAGAGAATAGTTTCAAATTTGTTCTCATAAAATACTTCCTGGCAGAGGCTTTCTGAGATGGCATAAGAATGTGGCAAATGGAGGAAGGAAGCCTTGAGTTTCTAGCTATTACTGGAGGTGGAGGAACCATACAGTTAACTTGAGACTGCATGTCTGGTAGAAGCAAACCAAATGGACGAGACATGGCCTGGGCAGGATCCAGCAACCAGGAAGGGTGAAAACGTTAAGGCCACAGGAAGGGGAACCACACCTGTCGAGGTCAGAATGAGGCAATGGAGATGACCTTGCTCTGTTGGTAAAATACTTTCTAAATATTCACGGGGATGAGAGGAGTTGTGAAGTAATATAATAGACTGGAGGGCCAATCGTGAACTAGAGACTCTCACTGCATTCCCCACTCCCCCCCCAGTGGGATCAGGGCAAACTACCTGCTGCAGCAAAGTTGCCACAACATGGGTGACCCATTGGCAAAACAACATTTCCATTACTGATTAACTGAGACACCACTCAAGTGCTAGTAAGATGAGCATGCATAGTTTCAATGCTAGCATGTTGGTTTTCTCAGATTATGCATTGTCAAAAGAAAGCGGCCCACAGGGAGGAACATCTTGAAAGGCTTGCAATGATGAAAGGACTGATCTCACTTCTAGGATGCTGATGTGAAGACTGGCCTCTCCCTGGGACCACATGCTTTGGACTGTGTTTCCCAAATAATGGCCCCAACAAACCCTAGTTGGGAGGTGTCTATAGTCACTGTAGCCTTAGGTGCAGGCAGAGTAAAAGGGCAGCTACTACCAACTACTTCTCCATGAATCCACTATGCTACATGATGCCTGCAGACTTACATGATACCAATGTGTGCAGTCAGTGGGTGGTGTCTTACTTACCATTGTACTACCAGTGTCCAATGTGAAGCCCTCATGTGAAAATAAGCTAAAGGTAGCAAATCTATCAAAGCTGCCATTGACCCCAGTAGTTGTAAGATTAGTCTGGGTGAAGGTGAACTGAGAGAGAGATAATGTGTAATGCTTGCTTTCATAAAGTATCAATTCTTATCTGTGGTAGAGATTCTAATTGAGTTCATGGTATCTAGATGGCCACCAATGAACTCCAGAGAATACGTGATTTGTTGTAATTTACAGTAATGCCTAGTTGGAGACACAAATGGAGCACATAGCCCTTAGCAAGAATAGAGACTTGGTGGAAGCAGATAGCAGCCAGTCCTCTGGATAAGGACACTTTGAATCCATGCAGTTTTAGGTGAGATGCAACCACTGCCATGCACTTGGTGAACACCCTGAGGGCTGTGGTGAAACCAAGGGGCAGTGCTCTGAACTGGTAGTGACCATCTCCCAGCCAGAATTGTAGGTCATCTCCTGGAGTGTTATTGTACATAAATATGGTAGTACACATCCTGTAGATCTATGGAGCACATCCAATTGTCCTCCTGCAAAAGTGGGACGATGAACTGAACCATGACCATCCGAAACTTTGAGTGTTTTACAAATTGATTCAGATTGCTGAGATCCAAAATTAGTCTTAGTGCCAAAGAAGACTGGGGGAACCTAAAAAAATCATAAGTAGGTTCCAGATCCTTGATGGTCTGGTGAGACTGTCTGGATGACTCCCTTCTGTTGCAGCATTTCTATTTTGATGGATGCTGCTTTCCTCTGACCAAGTAGAATGTCAGGAATTCTTTGGTTGCATTTTTAGGAGTAGAAGGGAAAATGGTAAGTAATAACATCTGGACATTATACTCTGAACCCGAGCATCTTTGGTAATGGCTATCCATGCTTCCGAGTGTAGTGATAACCATGCAGACTGCCTCCAGAGTGCAGCAGTCAGGTAACCCTTCAGAGACACTTGAGAAGGGGATTCCCAGAGGAGGGTCAACTGTAGCACTAATGTTGCGGACCACCTCTGCCATTTAAAGTTTCCCCCTCTGCCATGAAGAATCTATCTCCACAGGACTCCTAGAAAGAAACATGGGTCTTTCTGAACCACAACTTTCTGCCAACTCTCTGGTTTCAGGAAAAGGTCCTTTGAAAGGTAGAAAAACAAATTCCAATGGCAGACAAGGTCTTCCCGTCTTTTTCACTCCTTAATAGAATCTCCTTTAGCTTGGGGCTAAACAAAATGGATTCATCAAAGAGGGTACTGATGAATGAAGATGAAGGATTTTGCAAAATCATAAAAAGGTGCACCCAGGTGTGCCTTCTGATGGTTATTCCTGAATCTGCCGATCTAGCTGCTTCCTCTGAGGCATGAGGAATCAATCTTACGGAAGCAATGGATAGACAATGAAGTGTGGCCCAGCTGCAAAGAAACTGTCTTTTTGACCTCCAGAGACACGGACACCAAGAGGGTTTTCGAAAATTGATCAATTCCCTCTGAAATCTTTTCACATGTACCAGATAATTCAGAGGCCTGAGGGCAAAGGTTGCTAAAGAGTAGATCATCTTCTTTCGGCTGTTCCCTTTACGGGTCGCCACAGCGAATCATCTGTGTCCATTTCTTCCTGTCCTCTGCATCTTGCTCTGCCACACCAACCACCTGCATGTCCTCTCTCACCACATCCATAAACATTATCTTAGGCCTTCCTCTTTTCCGGTTACCTGGTAGCTTCATCCTTAGCATCTTTTTTCCCCAATATACTCAGCATCCCTCCTCAGCACATGTCCAAACCAACGTAATCTTGCCTCTCTGACTTGGTCTCCAAACCTTCCAACCTGGGCTGACCCTCTAATACACTTATTCCTAATCCTGTCCACCCTCGTCACACCCAGTGTAAATCTTAACTTCTTTAACTGACACATCCAGCTCAAACTCCTGCCTTTTTGTTAATGCCACTGTCTCCACCCCATATAACATAGCTGGTCTCACTACCCTCTTGTAGAGCTTCCCTTTCACTTTTACTGGTACTTGTCTGTCACAAATCACTCCAGATACTCTTCTCCACCCACTCCATCCTGCCTGTACTCTCCTCTTCACCTCTCTTCCACACTCACCATTACTCTGAACTACTGATCCCAAGTATTTAAACTCATCCACCTTCACCACCTCTACTCCTTGCATCGTCACCATTCCTCTAATCCTCTCTCTCATTCACACACACATATTATGTCTTAGTCCTGCTGACCTTCATTCCTCTTCTCTCTAGAGCATATCTCCATCTCTCCAGGGTCTCCTCGACCTGTTCCCTACTCTCACTACAGATAATGTCATCTGCAAACTTCACAGTCCACGGGGACTGCAGTCTGATCTCGTCTGTCAACCTGTCCATCACCACTGCAAATAAGAAAGGGCTCAGAGCTGATCCTTGATGTAATTCCACCTCCACCTTAAACGCATCCGTCATTCCCACCGCAGGCCTCACAGCTGTCACACTACCCTCGTACATATCCTGTGCCACTCTTACATACTTCTCTGACACTCACGACTTCCTCATACAATACCACAACTCCTCTTTAGGCACCCTGTCATATGCTTTCTCTAAGTCTACAAAAACACAATGCAACTCCTTCTGATGTTCTATGTACTTCTCCATCAACACTCTCAGAACAAACATCGCATCTGTAGTGCTCATTCCTGGCATGAGTAGATATGCTTTCCATATCTGTCCAACGTCCCAAATTGCCTTTTAAGGGGATAGACAGAAGAATTCTGTTCCATGAATTCTTTCTTAACGGCTTCTGCAACCACCATAGCATCCACAGGGGGATGCTACAAGATATTTAAGAGGGCGTTTGGGGGATGGGCTCCGTTTCATCCAGATCCTTCCAGGTCAGTGGGAGATGAGGTCTACCATCTTTATTTGCTGAGGGGCTATGCAAGTCATAGCTGAGCAGGTTCAGAAGGCCTAAGGAACACAGATTTCTCTTGGGAAGGGGGGGTCAGAAGACCAACCACATTTCTGTCTCAGAAAATAGTGTATTTCCCCAAATGAGACATCCTCAAGGGGTGATCTGGGTACCACTCCCTTTCACCAAAATCAGTGTCCTTGGTTACAGACTCTTTTGAAGAGTCTAGGTGTCTCCTTACACGTCCACTTCTGAAGGGGGCTCTTCACTGGGAGGCTCCTGAGAGGACTCAGAAGCATCAGCAGAGTCCTGAATGAGGACAGTCTCAAGGCTTTACCAGACCAGCTGCCCCAACAGAACAGGATGGTAAGACCCAGCTTCCACAGAAGACAGGTGGACATGGGGTGGACATGAGGACAAGGATGACTTTTCCTCTAGAAGCAGAGAAATCTTTCTCCACTACTTTGAAAGCCAAAGCTGCAGGGGAGCAGTTTCCCCCAATGCACTGGATCTGAATCAGCCTGTGAAGGATAAAAATGGATCCATCCCCCCACCCCTCTGATTCAGGCCTGGAAGCAGAGGTTAGGAACAAATTGTCTGGCATTGAGGCGCTGAGGAGAAGGGATGGCTCCAAGAACATCTGAGTCAATCCCGGTCCTCCAGATCCAGCAACAACACTACAATCAGTCTCATCTGTATCAGAGGAGGAGCCTGAGTCAAAGAAGGCCAAGTCTTCTGAGATGACAGACATATTTGGATGTCTCGGGTATCAACTCTCTCCTGAAGATTTCTTGTAGGACGCGGCTCCAGAATTAAATGAAACTGAAGTAAGAAGTCCTTTTAAAATTGGTTTGCTCTTTCTCTCAACTAAAGCCCGGCTGTTAAAACTAGCACAAATTTCATAATCTGTAGTAAGATGAGCTGGACCAAGGCAATGCACACATTCCAAATGACTGTCAGAATTGGGAATTTTGTGCCTGCAAATGGCACACTTTTTTAAAAAAACGTAGGTTTGTCTGATATCCTCAGACCTTAGACACCTGTGAAAAGCAAAGACTGAGCAGACAAAAAGTACAGTTTTGTACCTACCATAAATGTAGATGTTCGAAGATCCACATTGCTGCAGTCATAACTTATGGGTAGTCCGCTGTCCTCGGTCGGCCCGAATACCAAAGTATTAGGCTGACGTTAGTCATGGGCGCTCAGATCTGACGTCAGAGCGTCAAGGTATTAAAGCGCATGACCAACGTCATTTCCTCAGTCTTTTCTTGCCCCAGATGTCAGAAGGCCCTAAAAATAAAGGCCACAGCCAAAAATAGAATAACTCCCTAAAACCATGTACAAAAAGCAGCTACAACCCAAATCATACCACCACTCCAAACTACAGAGGGGAAGGAGGGAGGGTAAATTGGACTGCAGCAATGTGGATCTTCGAACATCTACATTTATGGTAGGTACAAAACTGTACTATGTTCTTCATCTTACATTGCTGCAGTCATAACTTATGGGTAGAATCCCAAAGCAGAGGTAAAGGGAGGCTGGCAAAATCACAAAGCATTGGGGGCTGCCAAAATGCCCTGCAAGATTGCAGTGGCAAATCCAGCCCTAGATTTGAATAAAGATGAAGATGGTAATGTTTAGAAAAAGTGTGCACTGAACTCCAAGTAGCTGCTTCCAAAATATATTTAGTAGCTACCCCCCTTAAAAAAGCAGTAGAAGTGGCAGTAGCCCTAGTGGAGTGAGGACTGATTCCAGCTGGAATCTCCTTACCATGATGAGAACAACAAAAAGGAAACAGGTTTCCCCTGAGAACCCAAAGCAAAAGAAACAAACAACTGCTGCGACTGTCTGAACCCTTTAGTCTTGCTCAAATAATAACGCAACTGCCTGTGAATATCCAAAGTGTGCAAAATTTTCTCCCCTTTATTTTGGGGATCTGCATAAAAAGTAGGCAAATGAATAGATTGGTTCAAGGCCACATTTGAAACCACTTTGGGCATAAAAGTAGGGTTAGTACGCAGAGATACCCTGTCCTTATGAAAAATTAGGAAGGGTTCAACTGCCATTAGAGCCTGTAATTCAGAAACCCTTCTAGCAGACGTAATGGCCAACAAAAAAGCAGTCTTCCAAGACAAAAACTTTAACTCAGCTGTAGCTGCAGGTTCAAAAGGAGTAAGTTTTTCCAACACAAAATTGAGATCCCAAGCAGGAGTAGGAGCTCTACGTGGGGGTCTTATGTTCTTTTCCCCCCTAAGGAATTGCTTAAACAAAGGATGAGAGAATAATGGTGGATCACAGTCATAGTGAGCAGAAATGGCTGCAGCATAAACTTTTATAGAGGAGAAAGACAAACCCTTGTCCAATAATTCTGTAAGATATTGAAGAGAAACACTCAAATCAGGCCTGGAAACATCAAAGCTCTTTGCTTTGCTCCAAATAAAAAAATCTCCTCCATTTATCAGCATAAACTTTCCTTGTACTAGGCCTCCTGGCCTCCAAAATAACATTCAAAACTTGTTGAGGAAGCTGCGACCCTCCAGGTTCTAGAACAGAATATACCAGGCTGTTCGATGCAGGGACTGAATCCTGACATTAAGGAAATGATTGCCCTCCTGAGTCAAAAGGTGTGGAATCAAAGGCAAAGGGTAAGGAGGTTCCCGTACTAAACTCCTCAGCAGAGGGTACCAGTACTGTCGAGGCCAGTCTGGAGCTATTAGAATCATGGAGGGCTTGTCTTGTCTGACCTTCAAGAGAACCTTTGGAAGAAGAGGCAGAGGCGGAAAGGCATATACGTGAAGATTGCTCCAACTCAATGATAGAGCATCCACTTTCCAAGCTGTGGGATGAAACATCTTTGTGCAAAACTTTGGCACCTGGAAATTTAGTGGAGAAGCGAACAGATCTATGTCTGGAGTCCCCCATATCATTGTCAACTGTCGAAATACATGAGGATCCAATTTCCACTCGTGGGGATCTACTATCCGTCTGCTCAAAACATCTGCTAAGGAGTTCTGTGCTCCTGGCAGAAACCTTGCTTGAAGAGTGAGTTGCAAACTGAGAGCAGTCTCCCACAAAATCATAGCTTGCCTGCAAAGAGGGTACGAATGGGTTCCCCTTGCTTGTTGATGTACCACATGACAGTTGTGTTGTCTGTTTGAATCAACACCTGCCCTGGGAGAAGTAAATCCTTGAAAGCCATCAATGCAAACTGGACTGCTAACATTTCCTTCAAGTTGATATGCAAATGTTGAAGTCTGGCAGGCCACGTGTCTTGAACCCATTTTCCATTGAGGTGTGCTCCCCAGGCCTTGTCCGAGGCATCCGTCATTAAAATCTGACTCGCCTCTGGTCGGGTCACAGAGAGTCCCTTGTTTAGGTGACATTCCTGAGCCCACCACAAAAATTCCTTTTGAATGCAAGGTATTATCTGAATGACAGTGTCCAGATCTTGGCAGTGTTGTGTCCATACATTTTTGAGATACCATTGTAGCTTCCTCATATGCAGTTTGGCATTGGGAAGCACCAGAATACAAGATGCCATGAACCCCAAGGCTTGAAGGACTGTCCTTGCAGTCAGCCTGGACCGTAGAGACAATTGATGGAAGTAAAGTGTAAGATTCTTTTGCTTGTCAGGGGTCAAAAAGACCATCTAGGAAGCTGTATTCAGTCTCACACCCAGAAAGCACATTTCCTGAGAGGGTACTAGACTGGACTTTGTTTCGTTCACAGAATACCCTAGGCACCTTAACACTGTCATAACATACTGCAGATGGTGAAGAAGCTCGTGCTTGTCTTGAGCAAGAATCAGGCAATCGTCCAAGTAAGGATAAATTTGTATTCCTCTTAACCTGAAGAAGGCTATCACTGGAGCCAGAACTTTGTGAATACCCTGGGCAGTAGATAAGCCAAAGGGCAATGCAGAGAACTGATAATGTAAAGTCCCAGCCCGAAGCAGGAATCTCCTGCAACTGAGCCTGATAGGAACATGAAGATAAGCCTCTTTGAGATCCAGAGTTACCATCCAGTGATCTTTGCCCAACAAAGGCAGAAGTTGTTGCAACGTCAACATTTTGAATTTTGGAATGTCCAGATATGTGTTGAGGATAGATAAATCCAAGATGGGCCTCCAAGTGTTTCCTTTCTTTGGTACAAGAAATAGGCGAGAGTAAAATCCGAGGCCCACTTCTGACAGAGGGACCTGCTGTATAGCCCCCATTTGAAGAAGTAAAGAAATCTGTTTGTGAGCCTCTAACCTTTGCTGAGGAGGAACGTCTGGCATGCCTTTGAAAGGGGGCAATGTGTGGAAATAAAACTTGTAGCCTCGGTCTATAATGTCCAACACCCATTTGTCCTGAGTGACTAGAAACCAATTTTGCTTGAAGAATGCCAACTTTCCTCCCAAAGGAGCTGCCAGACAAGAAGAATCTGGCAGCTGAAGATGCAGGTCATTGGGCCTGTTTACGAAAGGACTGGCCCCTGCCCTCACCTGTAGATTGTGCTGGTGAACTCCACGGCCTAGGCCTGAAAGAACTCTGAGCTCTGCCCCTACCACGTCTAGATCTACCCCTAGACTGTGAATCAGAAGAAGGGTAAGTCCAACCCTTAGCAGGCCAGTTCCTGCTAAACTTAGGGGGCTGCACCAGCTAAACATCTTTAACAGTCTGCATTGACTTAGCCTAGACTTCCATACTATTCATGACAGACTCCACAGGAGAACCAAACAAAACTTCAGACTGCAAAGGAGCATCTAAAATCCTAGCTTTAACATGCTCTGACAAATTCTGATCCCTAAGCCAGGCGTGCCTGCGAATAACTGAACCAGTGGCAGCCACCCTGGAGGAAGCCTGCAAAGCATCAAAACCACACTGCAAAGCATGCTTACCCATCTGATCAGAGGCATGTACCAAATCCTGTAATTCCTTACACTCTATGCCCTCTGCCAAAGCATCCATTTTAGATTTTAACTGAGTAAGGAGAAAATTCTGGTACTTCAACATATGAAACTGGCAATTCAAAGCCCTCATTGCTAAAGTGGAAGAGGTATACACTTTCTTACCCCACCTTTCCAAAGCTCTAGCCTCCTTATCCAAAGGAACTGGATTCTTTACAACAGAAGCCCTGACACCCTTAGGTCCCTGGCTAATAGTTTCTGGATTGGCCCTAGGGCTTTTATACAGATATTTATGAGCCTCAGGCACTCTGTAATACCTATTTGGCTTAACTGGCGCAGGAGGCAAAGAGTCTGGATTAAGGGAAGCCTCAGAGAAAACGTCTTGAACAACATCCAAAACAGGAGGTATAGCCAAGGGCCTATTGCTGTGGTAAAAACAAAAATTCCCTAAGCCTCTTCCTGGAATCTGAGAAATCCTGACCTTCCCATTTAAAATGCTCCCTCATGGAATGCAGAGTTTCTGAAAAAGAAAAATCCTCTGGAGGAGAAGCAGAAGGAGTGGAATCCTCTGCGTCTGAATCAGAATAAGGAGGAAAATCCTGAATGTCTTCAGCCGAAGACTCTGAGTAATCTGAAGCCTGCTCCAAACTTTCCATTTCTGGCTCCACTCTAGGCCTCTTATCAGGAGGGGGCATAGAACCCCTGATTAAAGTAATTAAATCTTCTGCCATCTTAAGCATATGTTTTTTAGGCACAGAACCTGCAGAACTAGGACTGACACCTGTGGAAGGCAAACCAGGCCTGCCTTTGGAGGGCACCTTAGAGACAGAAGGAGAAGGCCTAACCACCTTAGGCAAAGAAGGGAGAACAGTAACCTGAGAGGCCCCCTCAGCTTGACCTGACTCCTGAGAGGCCACATCTTGCAAAACCAACATCTCCCCCAGAGACTCAGTTGAAACTTCGTCCGGATCAACCAAATCCACCGTAGTGTCTAAAGAACCGGCGTCCGGAACGGACGAGTCATCCTGTTTGGACTTTAAAGATTTATCTTTGCGCTTCTTCGCGGTAGCGGCGTCGGAGGATCCGACGGCATATTGTAATTACACCGCTTACCGAAGACAAGCCTAGCACAATCTAGCCTACGTTTAATGGTGCGCTTATTAAACCTAGCACAAAAGCGACACCCTACTACGTCGTGCTCAGGTCCCAAACAAGGAATACAAAGAAGAGTGGTAATCCCTATGCGGTATCTGTTTCCCACAAGAAATACAATTATTCACTTTTTCTGACATCCGGAAGTAACTGAGGCAAGAAAAAACAAAAATATTCCCCAACGGGGTACTTAGCCCAACTTGGTTTCGGTCTGAAACTCAGAATACGAAAATTTCAGAACGCCGAATGGCACTTGCAAATGCTGCTTCTGCTTCGGACCATGCGGCAAAAAAGACTGAGGAAATGACGTCGGTCATGCGCTTTAATACCTTGACGCTCTGACGTCAGATCTGAGCGCCCATGACCGACGTCAGCCTAATACTTTGGTATTCGGGCCGACCGAGGACAGCGGACTACCCCATAAGTTATGACTGCAGCAATGTGAGATGAAGAACATCACCAACAATGACAACGATATCCAACAATATCCAAGGGTAGAAAAAGAAAGCAATACCAACAATGTTAAAAGGAGGAATACTAAGGAGGTAGCAAGATAGCCCACAAGGGCAGAAGGCCCAACTGAAAGACTTTTTTTTTTTTTTGTTAAATAAAGAGAGGAGGATAAGGAAGGGACACACAATGGAAAAAGTATCCAACCGGAATGTCACTATCCCACACGAGCTAGCGGTGACTAAGTGGCAAACAAGATCTGGGGAACTAAGGAGTAATAAGGGATCATGTGTAATAGAGGAGCTTAAGCTATGGAGCCTAAAGTCTTTTACAGTGGCTGAGGACAGATCCAATGTCACATCAGAGACACACCAGTTGAAGAATGGATGAAAAAGACATCAGTTCTAAGAATTAAAAGATGTCTTCGTCTCTGAAGGTAGGAGTTCACAAACATGTGAGTATGACAATTCACTACGAGCCCAACAAATCATTATAAAGGTTAGGGTGAAGGATGTATACATTTTCTTTCTAAACCTGTCAAAGGTTTTCCCGTCTCTAACAGAGGAAATAGGGTAAATGTTTGGAAGAAAAATGGTAATGACAGAACAATCACTACAGGATCTTTTCCAAGGTTTGAAAAGAGAAATTTGTGGATCTCAGGAGCCTTATAAAATTTATACTACTTCCTTGGGGCAGGTGGCCAACAGTCAGGCCAAGTGCTGGCTGCCACGAATGCATCATCTAATGCTACCAAAAGACAGAACAGCTGCAAGTTGAGGAAAACCCACCTATAAAAAGTTGTAATCATTTTTGCTGGGATTCTGGAATTTCTTTCAGCTCCCACTGAAATAACTCCTTTAATCTCACAACAGTATCAGAAAAGAATTCTTCACAAGGGGAATTTATTTATTTTACATTTGTTGACCGGGCTAGTCTAACTGGATACATGTTCATTTTCAGTAGAGGCCCGGGGAGAAAAGCTCCAAGCATAGGCAGCAACATATTATAACAACATTAATATAAACTATAGACTGTACTTAAGATAAATGTGTACAGTGTCATTTAGTGGGATTAGGCTGTGACCAAATACAATATTTGAGAGAAATAAATGTGTACAGAGTCATTTAGTGGGGATAAACTAAGATCAAATACAAAAAATAAATAAACATTTGAGAGGAAAAAAACATATATATATATATATATATATATATATATATATATATATATATATATATATATATATATATATATATTTTTGTACTAGGACAGAGATCATTACCTCTTGGTTTGAGGTTAGCTTGTTAGGACAGGCAGGCAACATAGTACAGTAGAAAAGTGGAATAAAGGGAGAGCAAGATGGGTAAAAGGGATAATTAGTCGGGATTTGTGTAGGGACAAAGCCAATGAGGAATTTAAGAAATACTATACGTGTAATTCTATAATTCCTGCCCTTCGGACTGAAAATCAGAATCAGAGAGAAAATCTCTCTCTCTCTCTCTTTAAATTCAGGGAAGAGTCAACATATAAAAGACTAAAACGTTTGAAATAAATCTTTAGCAAAACTCAGACACTCTTCCTTATCTATCCCTTGAGATACAGAAAAAAAGCCTAAATTTGATACCCCACCCCCAACAAAAAGCCTGACCTGAAGATTGCTCCCTTCCCAGGGATCAAGCTGCTCAAGTAGCTTCATGGCAGAGCATTGTCTTCTCCCTCCTCCACTGCCAACAAGCATGATTCCTCCTTGCCCCAAAGAGGACAGCTGAACAGCCGCAGAGGACATGCCTACATCTTGGTCCTTAGCGGCTTCTTGAGAAGTAACACCAGAGGGACAGAGAGAAAGTGATGCGTCATCCAAGGTAGCTGAAACTGACACATTAGAGTGAGTCACCTGTGGCTGAAGCAGAGAGGAAGAAGGCCTGAAAACGAAAGATTCCTAAATAAGTTTTGTCTTTTGCCAAAATGAGGAGGGAAGGAACAAGAGAGCCTGTAGCCTGGTCCTTGTCTCTACCAAAAAGTGTCTGAACAGTGAGTAGAGGAGCCTTGTACATTTAATAGTGCAACCTGGCTGAAAATTAACTAGGAAGCAGAAATCGAAAATGAAGACAAACTTGCCACAAAACCAAAACAAAGGCAGCAGGATAAATCCAAACATGGCTGTTTTATATAAAACAACAAATGTATTTTCTAAAAGCATATTGTAACAGCATTATAAACTTGCGTGCACACATTAAGTGCTAAGGCTGTGTTTTAAAGAACTTGTCCCCCTTCAATTTAAGCTTCAAGAAGGGCTCAGTTGTCATGTGACCATTTACTGTGTGTTTGAATTTTGTATATAAAGCTTTGGCTAAGAAAAAAAGATGTCTTACCATAACATTCCATCTGAGTTGTTGATCATCTTCCAGTCATCACTGATGGGTTTAGTTCAGAGCCCTCAGAAACGAGTAGGCTTTATACCAAGCTTGCGCGCACCAAAAACCCTCGAGCTAAACTGCTACCCACAATGCCCTTCACTCAGTTACCACAGATCGAGTTTGCATGCAACATATAGAAAAAACAAAGTCAGAGGCCATCACTACGCAGAAACCCTGAAACACCACAAAGACCCAGATCATCTGCCAGGAGCCTTTGGTGGGGGTCGGTGGGAGGGTCTGATGACTGGAAGAAGATTAACAATGCAGGTGGAACGTTATGGTAAGACAACTTCTTTATCTGAAGTTGTTAATCATCTTCCTATTCATCACTGATGGACAGAGTCCCAAGCTACTTGGAGAACCTGGGTGGCCCTTATGGAAGAACATTCCTAAGAACCATTGAGCCAAAGGCCGCTCTTTCCCGGGAGATCAGATCCAATTTGTAATGCTTGAAGAAGGTATGGGGTTTAGCACAAATGGGTGCTGCAGAGATGTCATCCATGGAGGCCCTAGAGTGGAAGTCAACTGATGCTGCGATAGCCCTAGTTGAGTGAGCTTTGATTTGATCAGGCTTAGATAATTTGTAAACAGATATGAGAAGCTAATGCAATCCCTGAGCCACTTTGACAAAGTAACTTCAGATACTGCACACCCCATTCTATGACCAGAAAAGGAAATGAAAAGTTGGTCCGACTTGCGAAAGGACTTAGTTCTGTCCCGGTAGAAACATAGTTGTCTATGGACATCCAATGAATGCAGGCAGTATTCTCCCTTGTTTGAATAATTTGGAAAGAATACAGGGAGCTCAATGGACCGGTTAATAAAAAAAGTCGGAAACCACCTTGGGGAGAAAGGATGGATTAGTATGAAGTGATACTCTGTCCTTATGGAAGATCAGATAAGGGCTTTTGATACATAAGGCTTGCAACTCAGATATTCGTCTGGCTGAAGTGACCGACACCAGAAAAGTACAGTTTTGTACCTACCATAAATGTAGATGTCCGATAGATATGCAACTGCAATCGTAACATATGGGCTGTCCTGCCTCAGGCAGCCCTCGGTCGGCCGGATTCCAAAGTCTGGGTCCGGCGTCAGCTGATGTCGCCTCCTCCCCGACGTCAGAGTGGCTGGGGTATAAAAGCATCAGCCGATGCCATCTTCCTCAGTGTTTCTTGCCCCAGATGCCAGGTGCCCTCCAAGGAAGGCTAAATTTAGAACTGGATAAAAAATTCCAGACATACACAATAGCAATAAACAAATGCATCATAACAGATATCCCCAGCTAAGTAAAAAAGGATGGAAGTGGACCCAATACACAGAGGGGTAGGAGGGAGGGTAAACCTGACTGCAGTTGCATATCTATCGGACATCTACATTTATGGTAGGTACAAAACTGTACTATGTCCTTCAAGAATGCAACTGCAGTCCTAACATATGGGTTGAATACCATAGCTAAGCTGGGGGTGGTAGGCTCTAAGATAAGGATGGTGTAGCTAAAATGCCCTGCAGGACTGCCGAAGCAAAGCCTGCGCGGGATCTGGAATATAAAGGCAGGTTGTAGTGTTTGGAAAATGTATGCACGGAGCTCCATGTAGCAGCTTCAAGAATGTCCTTTGTAGCCACCCCTCTTAGGAAGGCTATGGAGGTGGCTGTAGCTCTGGTGGAGTGTGGCCTGATATTGGCTGGCACACCCTTTCCATGGAAAGAATAACAGAATATGATGCAATGACCAATCCATTTTGAAATTGTTTGTTTGGAAATTGCCTTTCCTTGCACTCCAGGAGCGTATGCTACAAATAGTTGGTCAGACTTTCTGTTGGCCTTTGTTCTGTCCAAGTAGTAGCGTAGTTGTCCTGTCCAAGTAGTAGCGTAGTTGTCTGTGTATGTCCAAAGTGTGCAGCAGATTTTCCCCTTTATTTTGAGGATTGGGGAAGAAAGTAGGCAGGTGGATTGCTTGATTTAGAGACACCCTGGATATCACTTTTGGCATAAAAGAAGGATTGGTTCTTAAAGAAACTCTGTCCTGATGAAAAATGAGAAAAGGAGGTACTGCCATGAGGGCTTGTATCTCCGAAACCCTTCTTGCTGAGGTTATTGCCAACAAGAAAACTGTTTTCCAGGAAAGAAATTGCAATTCTGAAGATGCTGCTGGTTCAAAAGGAGGAAGAGTTAATTTTTCCAACACGAAATTGAGGTCCCATGCAGGCACTGGTGGTTTTCTGGGAGGTTTGATATTCTTTATCCCTCTTAGAAATTTGTCTTAGCAAAGGATGTGAAAACACAGGTGGATTAGTGTTGTATTTTGCTGAAATTGCTGAAGCATGTATTTTTATGGAAGAATAGGAAAGTCCATTATGCAGCATCTCTGCCAAGTATTCCAGTATCTGTGGGATGCTCATTACTGATGCATCCTGACCCTTGTTGGTATTCCAGATGTTGAATCTCTTCCATTTGGCTGAATAAGTCTTTCTGGTGGAAGGTCTGCATGCTTCCAGTAATATCTGTTGAACTTCCTTGGAGAGAGAGATATGGGGAGAAATCATGGAACCCTCCAAGCTGTCAGCTGCAGAGTTTGCAGGTTGGGATGAACCGTCCTGTAATTGTGCTGAGTCAAGAGTAGAGGCCATTGAGGCAGGGGCCACGGCTTGGTGCAAGTTATGCTCCTTAGTAATGGATACCAATGCTGTCTTGGCCAATCAGGAGCTATTAAGATACCTTTCGGTTGCTCTGTTTTGATCTTCAGTAACACCTTGGTCATTTAATGGTAGAGGTGGGAATGCATAGATTGTTAGAGAGTTCCAGCTGAATGAGAGAGCATCTATTCTACAGGCTTGTGGATGGTGTGTCCTCGAGCAGAACTTTTTCAGATGATTATTGAGGTGGGAGGCACAGAGATCTATGTCCGGTCTCCCCCATGCATGAGTTATTTGTGCAAAAATGTCTGGATGCAGCATCCATTCGTGCGGGTCCAGGATGTTTCTGCTTAGACTGTCCGCCAGAACATTGTCTCTGCCCGGAACAAATTGGGATTGCAGCTGTATGTTCAGTTTCAGGGACTTTTCCCCAAAGAGTCATTGTTAGTCTGCAAAGGGGGTAAGAATGAGTACCTCCCTGCTTGTTTATGTACCACATAACAGTGGTGTTGTCTGTCTTTATTAGCAGATGACCTTGTTGAATATATTTTCCGAAGGCCTCGATTGCATGAATAACTGCCAACATCTCTTTTTGATTGATGTGTAGATGCACTTCCTGGGGGGTCCATTGCCCTTGAATGCATCTGCCTTCCATGTGCTCCCCCCATCCATGGTCTGAGGCGTCTGTTGTAATGGTTTGGCTTGTTTGAGGTTTGTTGAAAGGCATACCTTTGTTTAACTGGCTTGCTTGGGCCCACCACAAAAATTCCCTTTGTAGACATGGGATGAGTGGGATAATTGCTTCTAAGTTGTGGCTGTGTTGAGACCATAAACTTTTTAGGTACCACTGTAGTTTTCTTATGTGTAGTCTTGCCAGTGGAATCAGTAGAATGCAAGATGCCATGAAGCCCAGAGCCTGCAGGATTTTCCTTGCAGTCATCTGGGTGAGTTTTGCTAGGCTTTTGAAGTAATGTGGTAATTGTTCTTGCTTCTCTTCTGTGAGGTATGCCATTTGTGATTCTGTGTCTAGTTTGGCTCCTAGAAAAATTATTTGTTGGGATGGCAGTAGTCTTGATTTTTGTAAGTTGACTGTGTATCCCAAAGCTTGTAGTAAGTGAATGACATAATTCAAGTTTTTTGTCAAGGCTTGCTTGCTGTCCGCTTGTATAAGGCAGTCGTCCAGGTAAGAGTATATTTGTATTCCCTGGAGTCTGCAGTGTGCAATTACTGATGCCAGGCATTTCGTGAATACTCAGGGTGCAGTAGATAAGCCAAAAGGCAATGCTGAGAATTGATAATGCTCTGACCCTGCAAGAAATCGGAGGTATCTTCTGCAACTGTGTCTGATTGGGACATGCAGGTATGCCTCCTTGAGGTCCAGAGTAACCAGCCAAGACCCCTTGCCCAGCATGGGAAGGAGTTGCTGTAGCGTCAGCATTTTGAATTTTGGTACAATGAGAAAAGTGTTTAGAACGGACAAGTCCAGTATAGGTCTCCATTGCTTTTCTTTTCTTGGAACAAGGAACAGTCTTGAGTAAAATCCCTGGCCTTGTTCCTGAGGAGGAACCTTTTCTATTGCTTTGATTTGTATCAGCTTTGAAACTTGTTTGAATGCCTCTGCCCTTTGATTTTGTGGCAGGTTTGGCATGCCTTGTTTTGTTGGTAAAGTATGGAAATGGAACCTGTAGCCTTGGTCTATTATGTCCAGAATCCATTTGTCCTTTATTAAAATGTGCCACTTTTTTGAAAATAAGGATAATTTTCCACCTAAAGGCGCTTCTCTGAGCCTTGGTCGGCGGTGTCAAAGTCAAGTCATTGTGATTGTCCCTGTGGAGCAGTAGAAGTCCCTGCGCCACCTCTCTGATTAGTCGGTTGCCATTGGCGTCCCCTGTAGGAGCCTCTGTATTGCCCTCTCTCTCGGGCACGCCTGTTTTTTCCCCTTTGAAACTTGTCAGTGTCTGGAAAGGACCAATTCTTAGAAGGCCAATTCCTGCTGAACCTTGGTGGTTGAACCTGGAGGAAATCTTTGAATGTTTGCACTGATTAAGCCTTTTCCTCAATTGATTTCAACACATCCTGAGCATTAGCACCAAATAGCTTGTGATTTTCCAGAGGTGCATCTAGAAGCTTTACTTTAACATGATCTGGCAATGCCTGTTCTTTCAACCATGCATGTCTACGTATGACGGCCCCTGTCATAGCTGCCCTACATGAAGCTTCCAATGCATCATAACCACACTGAAGAAAATGATTGCTAACCTGCTGTGTATTATGGACCAAATCCTGCAAGGCCTTTCTATCTAAAGGCTCAGGAGAGGCTAACTTTTTCTGCAAATCATCCATCAAGAAATCCTGATACTGAAACATATGAAAAAGGCAATTAAGGGCCCTCATGGCAAGTGTGGTAGAGGTATAAACCTTTTCGCCCCACCTCTCCAGGGACCTAGCTTCCCTGTCTGAGGGCAAAGGATTTTTGGCCGTGGATGTGGCTACTCCTTTGGGCCCCTGGGAAATAGTTTCTAGATCAACAGAATGGGCCTTAAAGAAATGGTTGAGAGTTTCAGGAACCCTGCAGTATCGGTCTGGCTTGACTGGAGCAGGGGGGAGAGAATCAGGGGAAGCACTCGAATCTGAGTACACATCATCCAGTACATCTAACACTGGAGGGATAGCTAAAGGCCTGTGTTGGGGAAGCTTAAGGAAGGTACGACCGTTTCCTGGAGTCGGAGAATTCCTGGCCTTGCCACTGAAAATGCTCTCTCATGGAGTGGAGAATTTCCCCAAAAGAAATATCCTCAGGAGGAGAAGCAGAAGGAATAGATTCCTCCGCATCAGAATCCTCGTAGGCCTGGAAGGACTCTTCCTGGGTATCTGAGTGATCAGAGTCACCAGAGGCTTCATCAGAGGAAAGGGTGTCTTGTCTGCTCAACCCTGGGCCTTCTGTCTGAAGGCGGCTGAAAACCTCTGTCAGGATGAGCCTGTGAACCTCTGATTAAGGAAATTAGATCTGCAGCTAAAGTCATGATCTGTTTATCAGTGGTGGGCTGAGGCAAAGATTTAGGAGGGTGAGACTTAGCCTGGCTGGAAGCTTTAGCACGTGTCTAGGCCTTGATCGACAGACATAGGAGGCCTAGCAGCCCCACGTGCTGGAGTAACTTTGTCCACCGGTATGGTCTCGGGCAAATCTTGGGCTTCACTTTCTGGAGGAAAATCAACAACCGGCACCGGTGTAGGCTCCGGGACCGAAGTAATCGGTAAAGCGGTGTCGTCGGTCTGGAGAGGTGGAATAACCGCCTCAGAAGAGACCGATGCACTCGTGGTAGTTTTTGGTGTGGTGTCGGTGGTAGTCACGGGCCGAGAATGTCGGTCCCGGTCTTTCCATTTTTTGGAAATATGTGTTGTCGGTTGTTCCGACGGCATGGTATAGGAGTATTTTTCGCCAAAAAAGTCTTCAGCAAACTCTGCCCGGCGCCTGAGTGTGCGCTTATTGAAGCAAGCACAGGCGGCACAGGCCGAGACGTCGTGGTCTGGGCCAAGGCAGGGAAGGCAGTAAGAATGGAAGTCTTTATGAGGTATTTGTTTACCACAAGACAAACAGTTATTAACTTTTGCAGTTTTATCCGACATCGGCCGAGGCAAGAAAAGGTTCCCAAACGGGGTACTTAGCTTTTTGATGACTTCAGATACGTAAACACAGGAGCTGACCGACCGGCACTTGCGAACTGCTTCTGCTTCGGGCACCACGCGGCAAGAAAGACTGAGAAAGATTGCGTCGGCTGATGCGTTTATACCCCAGCCGCTCTGACGTCTGGGAGGAGGCGACATCAGCCGACGCCGGACCCAGACTTTGGAATCCGGCTGACCGAGGGCTGCCTGAGGCAGGACAACCCATATGTTAGGACTGCAGTTGCATTCTTGAAGGACATCAAGGATTTCCAGGTCAGGAATTTTAAATCACATGTCGCAGCAGGCTCAGATGGGGGTAAAGAGAGAGACTGGAGAACCTGGGAGAGATTCCATGCCTCCACCAGCTGCCTGATGGGAGGTCTGCTGTGGAAAATTCCCTTGTGGAAGGTCTTGCAAAGTCGGGTGGAAATAAGCAGGATTCCATCTGAACCATTATGGAAGTTGGAAATAGCTGCTAAATGGACTCGAATGATGGAAACTAATGCACCTTTGTCGAACAACTCTGTAAGATAATGAAGAATAGTAGCCACAGGAGCAGAAAACGGATCTAGCTTCCGATTATACAACCAGATAGAGAATCTTTTCCATTTGTTCCTGTAACATCTTCTTGTGGATGGTTTATGGGAGGCCAGGATAATATCATGGACCGATGAGGATAAGGTTTCCTGCCTGGCAACTAGCGGAAGTGGAGAAACCAAGTCATCAGCTTGAGAGTGGATAGATTCGGTGGAGTCAGCCCTTGTGGGTGAGATATGAGGTCCTGACGAACGTCTAGGATCCAAGGAGGTTGTAACAGATGAGGTTGGAGGAAGGGAAACCACACTTGAGGCAAGAATGGGGCAATGAGGATCACTTTGCTTCTCAACTGAATAGCTAACCTTAAAAAAAGGGGAATCAGAGCTATCGGAGGATAAGCATAAAGGAGACTCCTGTGGGCCAATCGTGAATCAAAGCACCTCTCGGTGACTCCCTGTGAGGGGGAAAAGAGGGTAAAGTAGCTGCTGCATTTTGTGTTTGAGGGGGAGGCGAAAAGATCGCAGCATGGCTGGCCCCAATGGTTGAAGATTTCTGCCATCACACTCAAATTGAGAGACCACTCATGAGGACAGAGGATGCATCTGCTCAGCCTGTCCGCAATCATGGTGGAGCGCCCCGGGTATGCACTGTGAACAAAGTGGTTGGAAGCTGTCGCCCAATGCCAGATTCTCATGGCTTTGCGACATATGGGGTAGGATTTGGTCCCTCCCTGTTTATGTACCAGACAACAGACATGTTGTCCGACTGGATAACAATCATTCCTGATGGAAGGAGCAGATGGAATGCTTGCAGCGCCAAAAGCACCGCTCTTAACTCCAGGACATTGATATGCAAATTGACCTCAATGCTGGACCACGTGCCTTGGACTGACTTTCCCTGGAAGTGGCCCCCCACCCTATCAGGGAAGCATCCGTGGTCACGGTGATGCTGGGTTGGGAAGCCTGGAAGGGGCGACACCAAAGATTTTCATCTGTACTCATCCACCAGAGGAAATCTTGTTTGCAGGTGTTGGTGATGAGAATCTGTGAGCTCAGGGGATAAAGACTGGATATCCACTGGGACAGAAGGAGCCATTGTAGCAGTCTCATGTGTAATTTGGCTATGGGAACAATAGGGATGGCTGCCGCCACAGACTCCAGAGCCTGAAGAACTTCCCTTGCAGACACCTTTCTCAGAGTATCATTTGAACTTGTGCCCTTAATCTCTGAAGCCTGTGAGGGGGAAGAGAGATCAGACTTGATTGAGTGTTGAATACTGTCCCTATAAATTCCAACTGCTGTGAGGGCTGAAGGTTGGATTTTTCCCAGTGGATGGTGATGCCCAGCGACTCCGCTAGTACTAGAGTGTAGCAGAGGGCCCTGACCAGAAGGTGCTTGCTGGAGGTGGAGAGGAGCAAACACCTGGAATCCCTGAAGTCTCAGATGAGCTGTGACCACTGCTAGGCATTTCGTGAACACTCTGGGGGCTGTCCAGAGACCGAATGGCAGGACTCTGAATTGGTAGTGATTGGCTCCCAGCTGGAAGTGAAGGGGACTCCTGGAGCGCTTGTCCATTTTGATGTAGTAATACACATCCCGGAGGTCTAACGAGCATATCCACACACCCTCCCGCAGAAAAGGGAGGATGAATCGTGACCATGCGGAACTTGGTCTGAACCACTGATTTGTTTAGCTGGCTGAGATCCAAAATGGGCCTCCAGTCCTGGTCTTTTTTGGCACTAAAAAGAATCTCGAGTAAAACCTTGATCCGCACTGGTCTGGGGGGGACTTGTTGGATGACTCGTTTTTGACATAGCTTTCGTATTTTGGAAGCTGCCTCCTCCCTTTGACTGGGTGGAATATCGGGAAGGGATTTTGGAGGTCTTGGATAAGAGATTAGGGGAATGTGATCGCCTCTGGAAATTATTCTCTGCTCCCACTGATCGTTTGTAATAGAGAGCCAGGCAGCTTGGTGCAGAGAGAAATGCGCCCCAACTGCTTCCAGGGGAAAGCAATCAGGCAGCGCTTCAGGAGCGCTGATAGTCTTCCCGAGAAATAATCTCTGGAGTCCTGATTTCGGGGATCCTCTCTGCCCCGAAAGGGGTGTCCTCCATTATTGGAACCCCCTCTGCCTCTGAGGGAGTCCTCACCATGTGCCTCACAAAAAGGGCCTTGAGACTTCTTGTGCCACATCTTTCCATCCTCTGGTTCCTGGAGGAGCAGCGCTGAGGTTTGGAAAAATGTAGACCTACAGCAGACAAGGTCTTCCCATCTTGCTCGCACCTGGCTAATGTATCCCTGACCTTAGCACCAAACAAAGCTGATGATTAGACAGGGGCGTTTAAAAAGGAAAACTTGAAGGAGTCCGTGAGGTCACAAATGCGCATCCAGGTGTGGCGTCTCATAACTACGCCTGCACCCCCAGCTCTAGCTGCTCCTCTGGTTGCATGGGACAGCAAACTCATGGACGAATTGGAAATTGATTCTAAGGTGGCAAGTTGGGAAGCAACCATCACGTGCCCCATCTGAAACTTGACCCGTGAGGGTTCCAGAGAGCTCGGTGATGAGATCTATCTGGGGCCTCGTAAAATGTGCCAAAATGTTCAGAGACCCGACAGCAAATGTCGCTGACGCAAAAACTTGCTTCCCTAACCTGTCCACCGCCCGGGACTCCTTGTTGGGCAGGTGGACTGCAGGACTTTCTTCCGCAAGGTCCTTTTTCGTGGCCGCCGCCACCACCATAGCATCTACTGACAAACTTCTAGACCAATGGGGTTGATCCTCTGGAGGGGAGAGCATCTTATCTGATCTCCTGAGGATGGTCTCAACAGAGTCAGTATTCTTCCATGCCCACTGCAAGATGAGCTTGACCAACTCATCGGCAAGGGGGGGGGGGTACCCAAAAAGTAGAGGGTAAGAGCAGAAGGCCTGCAGGAATACAGATTTCTCCGAGGAAGGGTTGGATGGCTTCCAGTCACCCCTCTGTTTCAAGATTTCCAGGATGTCTCCAAATGAGACATTGTCAGGGGGTGACCGTGGGGATCCTTCCCCATCATCGTAGCCTGTATCTTCCCCGTGAGGGACTCCTCTGGGGAGTCCATGTGTTTCTTCTAAAAAGCCCGTTTCCAAGGGGGTTCTTCAGTGGGAGCATCCGAAGAAAACTCAGAGAGGGAAATACCCTGAACAGAGGTTTCTCGGGCCTTGTGCTCTCTGAGTCCTGGGGGGGATGGCCTTTGACGGCTGCAGCTCAGAGCAAACGGGCAGAAGGTCCGACATAGGAGGGTTGCTTGAAGCAAGCACCCTCTCCATCACCCAGAAAGCAGGCCCATCTGAAGAGGAATTGGAGCTCGGAACCGAAGACAACAATTTCGGAACCGGAGTCCCACCCTGCTCCACATGATCCACTCCCGGGGACGGAGTCTCAAGCAAAACCGGGGCAAGATTCACCCTCGGACCAGAATACGGAACCGGCATCACAACCAGAACCGTGGCCAGAACAGAGGGTTCCACCCCCCCAAGCATGAGATTGAGGAAGGGTGAGTTCTGACGGAACGACGCCCAAAGAGGCCTCGGAGCCTCAGACACAGTCGTTGTCAATGCCGAGGTAAGGGGTCCTCTCGCAGATGTCGGAAATATGAGCCTCGGAACCGAGGGATCCAAGGGAGGAGAACACTTAGGGGTCACTGGGGTAATAGACCCAAAGCCAGGAGTGGGATGGGCTCTAAGAAAATTTGTAATTCCCCTGGTGGTCAGCAGCTGATCAAAGAGGCGCACCACATCCAATTCTGATAGGCTACTGGTGGACCTTACCGATGCCCCTGAGGGGGAATCTGGCCAGTCCAAAAAAGGTCCGACAAATGGATCTGCAGACTGGGAGTACTGGATCCGTGGTGCATTGAAAAACGGCACCGATGATTCCAATTTGGAAACCGGCAGCAGGGGAACAATCGGAGCAGAGAACGGCCTCGGAGCAGAGGTCACAGCTGGGGTGGAAGTCAATAGCGGCTCCGAAGCTGTTGTCGGAAAAGACGTTGGAACGGAGATAGGGGACGTTGGTGCTGAGGTAGAAACTGGCAAACTGGTTGGAACCGAAGTTGTAGTGGGTGCCGTGGTCGGAAATGGGACAGGCGCCGACCAGGCAACCTCGGTATGAAGCACTGGAGCCAAACTCGGAGCCTAGGTGGTTGGAACCGAGGAGGTGATACGGTGCTCGGTAGAAGTCTTAGGGGCAAAAGTCATAAGCACAAGGCCCACATCACCTGCCAGTAAAGAGGGGTCTGAATGAGTACTTTCTTGTCCACAGAAGGATGAGACTTCAGACGCAGAAATAGCCTCCGAAAAAGGCAAAGGAAGCAGGCCCTTAAGGATTAACTTTTAGATGTTATGTGATCCTATCTCGCCTACATTCTGACTGATGGGTTCGGAGCCGATCCCTCGGCTCCGACTCGGCACGCTTATGCTATAGAGCGAGGCCTCTAATTGGCTGAGCTATCTTTATCCCAGGATGCACCACCACTAATCCCCCAGATCTCGTTTGCCGCTTACAGAGCTTGGACGTGGTCTCAACATTGGCTGGGCTAAGTACTATATATGTAGTCTTTTTTCCTGTCAGTATTTGCTTCATTTAAACCCAAAAGCTGTTTTAACGGCTATTCTTTGTGTACGAGTGTGTTTCTGGCAGTTTGATTGAATTTTTAGTATAATTTCCTGTCAGAGAAGGTTCCGTTTAAGTTAGAGGGGCCTTCCCCTGTGGTTACTACTTCTCAGTGGTTGTGTGTGGTTCAAGTGCCCGTTTGAGTTAGAGGGACTTGACCCTCCTTGTTCCCCTTTCTCTTTCTCGCTTCTGTGTATAAAAAAAAAAAAAAAAAAAAGTTTTCAGTTTTAATATTCTGAGTTAGTGGCATACTTATTGTTCCTGTGTGTCAAACCCTTAAGTTTGCTGTTGTGGTCTGTTTTTCTTGTAGGACTATGTCTAAAGAACATAAACCCTCCGGGTTTAAAAAGTGCACGGTGTGGGTTCAAAATGTCCATAACGGACGACCACTCCTCGTCGTCTATTGTCTTGGCGCCAAACATCTGCAGGAATGCGTGCAGTGTATGCCATGCGTTTTCCTCCGAGTCCTCCAGGAGAGGAAAAACAAATTAATCCTCAAAGGATTAATCAAGCCTTCTTTGAGGAGGCTTTATCTTCCTCTCCGTCTCCTTCTAAGAAGAGGAAAGCGGCTCCGACCAGTCAGTCAGAACCGGCGGCTAAGAAAGCTAAGCAGACTTCTCCATCGGCTCCACGGACTTGGGCCGAGGTCGAACGGTCTGCCTCGATGCCTCCAGCCTCGACCCCTCTGGTTTTGGAGCCGAGGTCTGGGGCATCGAGGCGGGTCACCCTCATCGGCTCCACTGATATTGGAGCCGATAAGGGTCATCGGCTCAGACTCTTCCCCTCGGGCGAAGTCCTTATCCGCCGAGGAAATTTCCTTGAAGGTTTCCTCGGGCCGATAATTGTTGAGTCCTTTGAGCGGTCCCGAGCCCGAGCCGATGGAGAAATCGGTTCGGCCCGATCGGTATCCTCTTGATCTTCCAGCTTCTCTGATTCGTCCATCGACACCGTGCTCCATCGACTCTTCCTGTCTCCGGTGTTCCATAACATGGTTTCGGCTCCAGCCCAGTTGGCCGGGCCGATGGTCCCCCTATTGTACTTCCTCCTCCAACAGCTGCGGCACCGTTGGAGCAGGTGTTAGTGGAACCAGTGGAGGTGTTAGGGTCAGGCCCGACCCTTGCTCCGACTCCGACTCTCGGGTCGGAGTTCAGTGCACGGACTTCTTCCTTCAGCCCTGGGAGGCTTGGGATTGATGCTTTCGGTCCCAAGTCTCCCTCTTGGTCGTCGGCGGGAGTACCGTCCACTGTCGTGGCACGGAGGGGACCTTCCCAGGATTCTGGTGGTCCCACCTTCAGGGCTATGAGGAGTGCTCTAGCCAAATCTTCATTGGCTACCTCCACAGTTTCCCCAGCTCCTTCCCTACATTTGGAGACTGGGTCATTGGCAGTCCCCCTGTCCGCAGACAGCGGAGCCCCTGGGCCTCAGGTTACCCCCGCTGGGGTTTCTCCCCCTCCTGGAGGTCCTTCTGAAGCCTCTTCGGAAGAACCTCCCATCCCAGGAAGAAAACGTGCAAGAGGAAGCACGTTGACTCCCCTGACGAGTCTTTGACATCTGACACCGATCTCGATGATGCAGAGGGGTCCCCCAAGTCGTCCTCGGATGATGTCTCCTTTGCAGACATCCTGGAAGCCCTAAAACAACGAGGCGGCTGGCAGCCCAAACCTCCCTCTGCTGATGAGTCGGTGTTCCTGAAGGCTTTCAGGGCTCAGCCCTCCACCTCCAGGGTGTCTCCGCCCTTTGACGAGCTCTTGGATTTGATCTGTCGAAGGGTGGGAACACCAGACTCTGTGGAACCGGTGCCCGTCGTCCAAACAAATTTCTTTCGGCCCCAGATAGAGAGTTCCTTACGAAGGTGTGGCTGTGGATGCTATGGTGGTGGCATCTGCTACCCAGCAAGATGTAGCAGAGGCTTCTCGTCCGTCCATCCTCCTAATAAGGAGTCTAGGAGCATGGATCGGTGCGGTGGCGCACCCTTAGTTCAGCGTACTTTACTTTGAGGTCTCTGAACTACCTGGCGCTTTCACGAGATTCCAGAGGATCTGATTAAGGAGCTATCCGATACCCTCTTAGGTAACCTGCCTGAGGAGCTGGCCCAGGCGGTTGGTTCTCAGTTGGCTACGATGTCGTCCATTTGAACTCGTCCATGAGGCTCATTTAGGTATGTGGCGAAGGGCAAGTAAGCGGCAGTACAGGCATTGCTCTCAGGAGACAAGCCTGGCTCCGCCTGTGTCATTCGCGGAGGCCTTCAAGTCTTCATTGCCGGCCCCTTTGATGGGTCCTCCTGTTTGGGCCCAAGGTGAAAGACACACTTACCCGCTGTGAACAGGAGGGTAAGACTCTGACTGCCGTGGGGCACGATTTTCCACTCCCTTTCGGCCTTATCCCAAGGCTAAAAGAGGAGGGAAGATGTGGTTCCGTAGATCTCAGAAGTCTTACCCCTCTCAGCAGGAAGGTTCCCCCTCCAGAGGCAGAGGAGGGGGAAATTCATCAGGAAGACGCCGTCCCAGAGGCGGCAGAGGCCCTCGCAACACTGGAGATCACGAGTCCTTTCGTGGCTCTTCAGCTTTTCATAGTCCCTGAGGGATTGCCTGACTGTGCTGCTCCGGGGCCAGTCGGGGGTCGTTTTTCGAAGCACCTGAAGGTCTGGGAAGGGATCACTCAGGACCGATGGGTGCTTCGAATTATCGCCGGAGGTTACTCCATCCCATTCTGTTGCCCTCCCCCCTCAGTCCAAAAGAATCCCGGACCCGCCACCCAGTCAATGGGATACCGCAGCCTTAGAAGTTTCAAAGCTGCTGCAAAAGGAGTCATCCACGGTCCCTGCAGACCAGATCGGATTAGGGACTTACTCAAGATTCTTTTGGTGCCAAAAAGACAGGGGACTCGAGGCCCATTTTGGACCTAAGCAACCTAAACCGTTCAGTCAAGAAGTCCAAGTTCGAATGGTCACTTTACAAACCATTCTCCCATTGTTGGAGAAAGGTGTTTGGATGTGCTCCATAGACCTCAAGGCAGCGTATTACCATATCAAAATACATCAAGCGTCCAGGAGACACTTGCGCTTCAGCCTAGGATGCAGTCATTTTCAGTTCCGTGCGCTGCCCTTTGGTCTCACCACAGCCCCCAGGGTGTTCACCAAATGCTTGGCAGTAGTGACTGCTCACCTTAGAAGTCTAGGATTCCAGGTGTTTCCGTACCTAGACGACTGGCTCCTAACTGCCACCTCCAAGCATCTACTTCTACGGAACCTGCAAGCCACAATATCACTGGGCAATTCCCTTGGAATCACCTTCAATTGGCCAAAGTCTTTGTTAAGGCCATCTCAAAGAATAAGATTCATAGGGGTAGAGATAGATTCAAACCAGATGCGGGTCTATCTACCTGCAGACAGAATTCAGACCATTCAAAATCAGGTTCGAGCCTTACTCCCCAGGGTCCAAAGCCCCAGCCAGAATGGTCCTACAGCTATTGGGATCGATGTCTGCCACAGTTCTCCTAGTTCCCTTGGCAAGGTTACACATGAGAATCCTCCAGTGGCTTCTTTCAACTCAGTGGTCCTTTCAGGAACTCCCTCTCAATCATCTAATACGGATCACAGAATCTTGCAAACGGGACCTTCGCTGGTGGCTAGTGTCCTCCAATTTGGACCAGGGACGACCCTTTGTTCTTCCTCATCCAGCGGCCACTTTGACCACGGGCCTCCCAGGCGGGTGGGGGGGGCATTCCCTGGGCAGGTCAGTCCAAGGCAAATGGCACCCGGTAGAGACCCCTCTCCACATCAACATCCTAGAAATGAGGGCAGTACTCCTGTCCCTTCGAGCCCTTCACGATTACCTCCCTCAGGGCGTAATTGCTGTTCACTCAGACAACATGTCAGTTGTCTGGTACCTGAACAAACAGGGAGGGACCAGATCCTATCCTCTTTGCAGAGAAGCGATGAGAGTTTGGGAATGGGCTGTCTCGACCAAACGCTTCCTAGTGGCTACCCACATACCGGGCAAATAGCCGACAGGTTGAGCAGAACCATCCTCTCTCCTCACGAATGGTCTCTGAATATGACAATTACAAGGCAGATTTTCAGCGAACGGGGAGTTCCGTGTTGCGACCTTCGCGACTCCTCTGAATGCGAAGTGCAAAGAATTTTTCTCCCTAATCCCGGCTCCGGGGAAGAGCCCTATGGACGCATTAGTCCATCCTTGGCCCACTGGACTGCTTTATGCCTTCCCTCCAGTTCCTCTCCTCCCCAGAGTGATTCAGAAGGCATCTCTCTTAGGCAGCAAGATGATCTTAATTGCTCCGTACTGGCCTCAAGTGTGGTTTCCCTATCTTCGGAAACATGCTCTGGAAGGTCCATGGTTCCTGGAACAGGTCCCAGACCTACTGATTCATCAGTCGGGACTACTACACCAGTCCCTACACACATTAAAATTGACGGCTTGGCTCCTCCTCTTCCGACCATAGTCAGGAGACATGCACTGGATCCAGATGTGGTGCACATATTGTCTTCAGCCCACAAGTGACTCTGAAGAAACTGTATTCTAACAAATGGAAAAGGTTTGCTATCTGGGCTCAACTCCGGGGCCTGGACCCCATTTCTACTCCCATGGCAGAAGTACTCAAATTCCTGACCTCTCTTTTCAATCAAGGCTCTTCTGTTTCTACCATCAAAGTACAATTGGCAGCGATTTCTAATTTTCATGAATCCATAGACCCACCTTTAATGAGCAACAGGTTGTGTAAGACCTTCTTGAAAGGTGCTGCTTTATTAAGACCTCCGATTTCTCATCCTGCACCTCCATGGGATCTGGATACAGTATTCGTGCCTGACTTCTTTTCCCTTTGAACCGGCAGCTACCTGTGATCTAAAGTTTCTATCATGGAAGACAGCCTTTC
Source organism: Protopterus annectens (assembly GCF_019279795.1). Classification (NCBI taxonomy): domain Eukaryota; kingdom Metazoa; phylum Chordata; order Ceratodontiformes; family Protopteridae; genus Protopterus; species Protopterus annectens. The sequence goes on from NC_056737.1 coordinate 1,101,287,360, forward strand.
TAGTGGCAATTACTTCAGCCAGGAGGGTTTCAGAACTTCAAGCTTTGTCAGTGAAACCCCGTACTTGTTTTCATACAGACAGGGTATCCCTCAGACCAAATCCTTCTTTTGTTCCTAAAGTCTGTTCTACTTTATGCTTGCAACAGTCGTTAGAGCTCCCAGTTTTCTTCCCAAAATACTCCAATAAAGCGGAGTTTATTTTCCACACACTAGATGTCCACAGGCAGTTACGTTTTATTTGGACAGGACCAAACAATCAAGGAAGACAGATCAGTTGTTTGTGTCCTTTGCAGAAAACAAACTGGGCAACGCGGTCACAAAGGTCACTATTGCCAAATGGATCAGGGACTGTATTACTCAAGCTTATATTTATTCTAACTAAGAGCTTTCCACCTCTGTCAAGGCTCATTCTACAAGGGCTATGGCTACTTCGGTAGCATTTCATTCTAAGCTTGCTATTGGTGACATTTGTGCTGCGGCTACATGGTCGACCGCGCACACCTTCATTTCTCACTACAAATTAGATGTGGCATCTAGAGGACGAGCTTCATTTGGTTCCACAGTGCTCAGGAGTGTTTTCCAATGAGCCACCCGGGATTTAGGTGCTAGGGGCTGTCCCATCAGTCAGAATGTAGGCGAGATAGGATCACATAACATCTTTTAGTTATGTACTTACCATAACTTCAGATGTTTGGGATCCATCTCATACATTCTGACTGATGGGTTGAGCCGATCCCTCAGCTCCGACTGCACGCTTATGCTATAGGCGAGGCCTCTAATTGGCTGAGCTATCTTTATCCCAGGATGCACCACCACTAATCCCCAGATCTTGTTTGTCGCATTCATGCACACATGCACAGCTTGTTTATATAACATTGTTAGATGTTTCAAGATGAAACAACAGGATTGGACCTTCTGATATCCTCTGATCTCCAAGGAAGGGGAAGGAGGGTGGGTTATTAGAATGTGGCGAGATGGATCCCAAACATCTGAAGTTATGGTAAGTACATAACTAAAAGATGTTATGTGATCCTATCTCGCCTACATTCTGACTGATGGGACAGCAGCCCTAGCACCTAAATCCCGGGTGGCTCATTGGAAAACACTCCTGAGCACTGTGGAACCAAATGAAGCTCGTCCTCTAGATGCCACATCTAATTTGTAGTGAGAAATGAAGTTGTGCGGGAAGACCATGTAGCCGCAGCACAAATGTCACCAATAGCAAGCTTAGAATGAAATGCTACAAGTAGCCATAGCCCTTGTAGAATGAGCCTTGACAGAGGTGGAAAGCTCTTTGATAGAATAAATATAAGCTTGAGTAATTCACTCCCTGATCCATTTGGCAATAGTGACCTTTGTGACGCGTTGCCCAATTTGTTTTCTGCAAAGGACACAAACAACTGATCTGTCTTCCTTGATTGTTTGGTCCTGTCCAAATAAAACGTAACTGCCTGTGGACATCTAGTGTGTGGAAAATAAACTCCACTTTATTGGAGTATTTTGGGAAGAAAACTGGGAGCTCTAACGACTGTTGCAAGCATAAAGTAGAACAGACTTTAGGAACAAAAGAAGGATTTGGTCTGAGGGATACCCTGTCTGTATGAAAAACCAAACGGGGTTTCACTGACAAAGCTTGAAGTTCTGAAACCCTCCTGGCTGAAGTAATGCCACTAGAAAGGCCGCCTTCCATGATAGAAACTTTAGATCACAGGTAGCTGCCGGTTCAAAGGAAAGAAGTCAGGGCACGTAATACTATATCGAGATCCCATGGAGGTGCAGGATGAGAAATCGGAGGTCTTAATAAAGCAGCACCTTTCAAGAAGGTCTTACACAACCTGTTGCTCATTAAAGGTGGGTCTATGGATTCATGAAAATTAGAAATCGCTGCCAATTGTACTTTGATGGTAGAAACAGAAGAGCCTTGATTGAAAAGAGGTCAGGAATTTGAGTACTTCTGCCATGGGAGTAGAAATGGGGTCCAGGCCCCGGAGTTGAGCCCAGATAGCAAACCTTTTCCATTTGTTAGAATACAGTTTCTTCGTAGCAGACTTGTGGGCTGAAGACAATATGTGCACCACATCTGGATCCAGTGCATGTCTCCAGACTATGGTCGGAAGAGGAGGAGCCAGGCCGTCAATTTTAATGAGTGTAGGGACTGGTGTAGTAGTCCCGACTGATGAATCAGTAGGTCTGGGACCTGGTCCAGGAACCATGGACCTTCCAGAGCATGTTTCCAAAGATAGGGAAACCACACTTGACGAGGCCAGTACGGAGCAATTAAGACCATCTTGCTGCCTAAGAGAGATGCCTTTTGAATCACTCTGGGGAGGAGAGGAACTGGAGGGAAGGCATAAAGCAGTCCGGTGGGCCAAGGATGGACTAATGTCCATAGGGCTCTTCCCGAGCCGGGTTAGGAGAAAATTCTTTGCACTTCATCCAGAGGAGTCGAAGAGGTCGCAACAAGGAACTCCCCATTCGCTGAAAATCTGCCTTGTAATTGTCATATTCAGAGACCATTCGTGAGGAGAGAGGATGGTTCTGCTCAACCTGTCGGCTATGACATTGGATTTGCCCGGTATGTGGGTAGCCACAAGGAAGCGTTTGGTCGAGACTGCCCATTCCCAAACTCTCATCGCTTCTCTGCAAAGAGGATAGGATCTGGTCCCTCCCTGTTTGTTCAGGTACCAGACAACTGACATGTTGTATGAGTGAACAGCAATTACGCCCTGAGGGAGGTAATCGTGAAGGGCTCGAAGGGACAGGAGTACTGCCCTCATTTCTAGGATGTTGATGTGGAGAGTCTCTACGGTGCCATTTGCCTTGGACTGACCTGCCCAGGGAATGCCCCCCCACCCCGTCTGGGAGGCGTCCGTGGTCAAAGTGGCCGCCGGATGAGGAAGAACAAAGGGTCGTCCCTGGTCCAAACTGGAGGACACTAGCCACCAGCGAAGGTCCCGTTTGCAAGATTCTGTGATCCATATTAGATGACTGAGAGGGAGTTTCTGAAAGGACCACTGAGTTGAAAGAAGCCACTGGAGGATTCTCATGTGTAACCTTGCCAAGGGAACTAGAACTGTGGCAGACATCGATCCCAATAGCTGTAGGACCATTCTGGCTGGGGCTTTGGACCTGGGGAGTAAGGCTCGAACCTGATTTTGAATGGTCTGAATTCTGTCTGCAGGTAGATAGACCATCATCTGGTTTGAATCTATCTCTACCCCTATGAATCTTATTCTTTGAGATGGCCTTAACACAGACTTTGGCCAATTGAAGGTGATTCCAAGGGAATTGCCCAGTGATATTGTGGCTTGCAGGTTCCGTAGAAGTAGATGCTTGGAGGTGGCAGTTAGGAGCCAGTCGTCTAGGTACGGAAACACCTGGAATCCTAGACTTCTCAGGTGAGCAGTCACTACTGCCAAGCATTTGGTGAACACCCTGGGGGCTGTGGTGAGACCAAAGGGCAGTGCACGGAACTGAAAATGACTGCATCCTAGGCTGAAGCGCAAGTGTCTCCTGGACGTTTGATGTATTTTGATATGGTAATACGCGTCCTTGAGGTCTATGGAGCACATCCAAACACCTTTCTCCAACAATGGGAGAATGGTTTGTAAAGTGACCATTCGGAACTTGGACTTCTTGACTGAACGGTTTAGGTTGCTTAGGTCCAAAATGGGCCTAGAGTTCCCGGTGTTTGATGGCACCAAAAGAATCTTGAGTAAGTCCCTAATCCGATCTGGTCTGCGGGACCGGTTGGATGACTCCTTTTGCAGCAGCTTTGAAACTTCTAAGGCTGCGGTATCCCGTTGACTGGGTGGCGGGTCCGGGATTCTTTGGACTGGGGGCAACAGAATGGGGTGGGGTAACCTCCGGCGATAATTGAAGCACCCATCGGTCCTGAGTGATCCCTTCCCAGGCCTTCAGGTGCTTGCGACCCCGACTGGCTCTGAGCAGCACAGTCGGGCAATCCCTCAGGGACTATGAAAAGCTGAAGAGCCACGAAAGGACTCGCGGTCTCCAGTGTTGCGAGGGCCTCTGCCGCCTCTGGGACGGCGTCTTCCTGATGAATTTCCCCTCCTCTGCCTCTGGAGGGGAACCTTCCTGCTGAGAGGGTAAGACTTCTGAGATCTACGGAACCACATCTTCCCTCCTTTAGCCTTGGGATAAGGCCGAAAGGGAGTGGAAAATCGTGCCCCTACGGCAGTCAGAGTCTTACCCTCCTGTTCACAACGGGTAAGTGTGTCTTTCACCTTGGGCCCAAACAGGGAGGACCCATCAAAGGCGCGGCGAATGAAGACTTGAAGGCCTCCGAAATGACACAGGCGGAGCCAGGCTTGTCTCCGTAGAGCAATGCCTGTACCCGCCGCTCTACTCGCCCCTTCAGCTGCATACGAAATGAGCCTCATGGACGAGTTCGAAAAAGACGACATCGTAGCCAGCTGTGAACCAACCGTCTGGGCCAGCTCCTCAGGCAGGTTACCTAAGAGGGTATCGGATAGCTCCTTAATCAGATCCCTCTGGAATCTCGTAAAGTCGTCAGGTAGTTCAGAGACCTCAAAGTAAAGGCCGCTGAACTAAGGGTGCGCTACCATACCGATCCATGCTCCTAGACTCCTTATTAGGAGGATGGACGGACGAAGCCTCTGCTACATCTTGCTGGGTAGCAGATGCCACCACCATAGCATCCACAGCCACACCTTCGTAAGGAACTCTCTATCTGGGGGCGCCGAAGAAATTTGTTTGGACGAGCAGGCAACGGTTCCACAGAGTCTGGGTCCCACGCCTTCCCAGGCAGATCAAATCCAAGAGCTCGGGCGGACACCCAGGAGGCGGAGGGCTGAGCCCCGAAGGCCTTCAGGAACACCGACTCATCAGCAGAGGGAGGTTTGGACTGCCAGCCGCCTCGTTGTTTTAGGGCTTCCAGGATGTCTGCAAAGGAGACATCATCCGAGGACGACTTGGGGACCCCTCTGCATCATCGAGATCGGTGTCAGATGTCAAAGACTCGTCAGGGAGTCAACGTGCTTCCTATTGCACGTTTTCTTCCTGGGAGGTTCTTCGAAGAGGCTTCAGAAGGACCTCCAGGAGGAGAAACCCCAGCTGGGGTAACCTGAGGCCCAGGGGCTCCGCTGTCTGCGGACAGGGGGACTGCCAATGACCCAGTCTCCAAATGTAGGGAAGGAGCTGGGGAAACTGTGGAGGTAGCCAATGAAGATTTGGCTAGAGCACTCCTCATAGCCCTGAAGGCGGGACCACCAGAATCCTGGGAAGGTCCCCCCTCCGTGGCCACGACAGTGGACGGTACTCCCGCCGCCGACGCACCAAGAGGGAGACTTGGGACCGAAAGCATCAATCCCAAAGCCTCCCCCCCAGGGCCGAAGGAAGAAGTCCGTGCACTGAACTCCGACCCGAGAGCCGGAGTCGGAGCAAGGGTCGGGCCTGACCCTAACACCTCCACTGGTTCCACCAACACCTGCTCCAACGGTGCCGCAGCTGTTGGAGGAGGAAGTACAATAGGGGAGTGGACCATCGGCTCCGAAGCCAACTGGGCTGGAGCCGAAAAGTACAGTTTTGTACCTACCATAAATGTAGATGTCCGATAGGCATGCATCTGCAGTCCTTACAAACGGGTTGTCCTGTCGTCAGGCAGCCCTTCGGTCGGCCGGATTCCGAAGTCTGGGTCTGGCCTCGGCTGGTGTCGCACTTCACCCGACGTCATAGCTGCAGTTATTCGGGTATAAAGGCATCAGCCGACGCCATTTTCCTCAGTGTTTCTTGCCCCAGATGCCAGGTGCCCTCTAGGAAGGCTAAATTTGGATAAATGCAAATGGTTCCAAATAGTAGAGAGCAAACAAAAATAAGCATGTATGTACATATATACAAACAAATACACCATAATAGATTCCCCAGCTAGCTACAGATGGGCAAATACCCTAGGAGTACCACAGAGGGAAGGAGGGTGGGTAATCCTGACTGCAGATGCATGCCTATCGGACATCTACATTTATGGTAGGTACAAAACTGTACTATGTCCTTCAAGGATGCATCTGCAGTCCTTACAAATGGGTAGAATACCATAGCCAAACTGGGGGAGGAGGAGAAATAAGATTATGGTGTAGTTAAGATCCCTTGCAAAACAGCAGTGGCAAAACCTGCTCGGGATCTGGAGTATAAAGGTAAATTATAATGCTTGGCAAATGTATGCATGGGAGCTCCAAGTAGCAGCCTCTAAAATGTCTTTGGTAGCCACTCCTCGTAGAAAAGCTGTGGTAGTGGCTGTAGCCCTTGTAGAGTGAGGCCTGATGTTTTCTGGAGTTTTCTTCCCATGGTAGGCGTAACAAAATCTAATGCAATTTCCTATCCACTTAGAGATTGTCTGTTTTGAAATTGCTTTTCCTTCCATTCCTGTTGCATATGCTACCAGTAGCTGGTCGGTTTTCCTATTGCCCTTGGTCCTGTCCAGGTAGTAACGCAATTGTCTATGTACATGCAAGGTATGCAACAGTCTTTCTCCCCTGTTCTGTGGGTTGGGGAAGAATGTAGGTAGGTGGATAGCTTGGTTTAAAGATACCCTGGAGACCACCTTTGGCATAAAAGTAGGATTTGTTCTCATGGATACTCTATCTTGATGGAAGATCAGGAAGGGCTGTACTGCCATTAATGCCTGTAGCTCAGATACCCTTCTTGCTGAAGTGATTGCAAGCAGGAAAGCAGTTTTCCATGATAAGTATTGTAATTCTGCTGTTGCTGCTGGTTCGAAAGGAGGGAGTGTCAACTTTTCTAGCACAAAGTTCAAGTCCCATGCTGGCAGTGGTGGCTTCCTAGGTGGTTTTACATGTTTAATTCCTCTGAGAAACTGCCTGAGCAGGGGATGTGAGAAGACTGGAGGATCCAAGTTGTATTCTGCTGAAATAGCAGATGCATGAATCTTAATGGAAGAATAGGACAGGCCACTGTGGAAGAGCTCTGCCAAGTATTCCAGGATGTTGGCTATGTTTACCAGTGACACATTTTCTCCTTTTGCAGTACTCCAAATGTGATACCTTTTCCATTTTGCTGAATAATTTTTTCTTGTTGAGGGTCTGCGAGCCTCCAAGATAATGTCTTTAACCCTTTGGGATAAACTTGGGTTAATTGGTCTTATGCAATGTTCCAGGCAGTCATCTGCAGTGTTTTCAGGTTTGGATGCAGGGTGTTGTAGTTGTTCTGTGTTAACAGTAAGGGAACCAGTGGTAGAGGCCATATTTGTTCCCGAGACATGCTCCTCAGTAATGGGTACCAATGTTGCCTTGGCCAGTCTGGAGCTATCAGGATGATCCTTGGACGGTCTTCTTTGATCTTCAATAGCACCTTGTGCATCAAAGGAAGTGGTGGGAATGCATATGCTGTCAGGTTTTTCCAACTGAAAGATAGGGAGTCCACTTTCCAAGCAAGTGGGTGGTACGTCCTTGTGCAGAATTTCTTCAGTTGGTGATTGCGTGGGGATGCAAATAAGTCTATTTCTGGTAGTCCCCATTTTCTTGTAATGGTTTTGAATATGTCCGGATGCAGCATCCATTCGTGGGCATCCGTGGTAGTCCTGCTTAGTATGTCTGCTAGGTTTTCTTTTCCTGGCACAAAAATTGCTTGTAACTGAATGTTGAGGCTCAGGGCCACATTCCAGAGTTCTATTGCCATCCGGTATAGAGGGTACGAATGTGTGCCTCCCTGTTTGTTGATGTACCACAACTGTGGTGTTGTCTGTCCTTATCAACAGTTGACCTTGTCGAAGAAATGGTCTGAATGTCTGAATTTTACTGCCAGCATTTCCTTTTGATTTATGTGTAGGCGCAGCTGGTCTTGAGTCCATAAGCCTTGTATGCACTTGTCCAGCATGTGCGCCCCCCAACCGAGGTCTGACGCGTCCGTTGTGATGGTCTGGCTTGGTTGAGTGCTGTGGAAGGGCAGTCCTTTGTTTGATTGACAGGCCTGAGCCCACCATTTGAATTCTTGCTTCAGGCATGGGATTATTGGAATTTGGGTTTCTAGGCTGTGCTTGTGCTGAGACCATAAATTCCTTAGGTACCACTGTAACTTTCTCATATGCAGTCTGGCATGTGGAACCAAAATTATGCAGGATGCCATGAAACCCAAGGCTTGCAGGACTTTTCTTGCTGTTAGCTGGTTCTGTTTTGTTAATGCCAAGAAGTAGAGAGGAGTTGCTCCTGTTTTCTACTGTTAGAAATGCCATTTGTTGTGATGTGTCCAGCTCTGCACCCAAAAGGTTATCCTTTGGGATGGGATCAGCCTTGACTTTTTATATTGACTGTGTATCCCAGGGCTTGCAGTAGATAAATGACCCTTTTAAGTCTTCTGCTAGTTTGTTTTGTTGTCCGCTTGTAACAGGCAGTCATCCAGGTAAGGGTAGATTTGAATTCCCTGAAGCCTGCAATGAGCAATTACTGATGCCAGGCATTTCGTGAACACTCTGGGCGCAGTAGATAAGCCAAAGGGCAATGCTGAGAATTGATAATGCTCTGATCCTGCAAGAAATCTGAGGTATCTTCTGCAATTTGGTCGTATGGGGACGTGCAGGTATGCCTCCTTGAGATCTAGAGTTACCAGCCAAGACTCCTTGCCCAACATGGGAAGAAGCTGCTGTAGGGTCAGCATTTTGAATTTTGTGACAATGAGGTATGTGTTTAAAGCGGACAGGTCAAGAATAGGTCTCCATTGGTTTTCTTTTCTTGGTACCAGGAAGAGCCTGGAGTAAAATCCTTGTCCTTGCTCCATAGATGGTACCTTTTCTACAGCTCTCATCCTTAGTAAGTGAGTTATTTGCTTTAGAGCTTCTGCCTTTTGATTTGGAGGTAGGTTTGGCATTCCTCTTTTCCTTGGTAGAGTATGGAAGTGAAACCTGTAACCTTGGTCTATTGTCTGCAAAATCCACTTGTCTCCTGTGATGTAATGCCAGTTTACTGAAAATAAGGCTAGCTTTCCGCCTAAGGGTGCTTCTAGTTGTTCTCTGGTAGGCGGTGCTAGAGCCAAGTCACTGTGATTGTCCTGTAGTCGTGGTGGTGGCTGTATCTGTGGCTGTACCTTGCTGGTTGTTAGCCTGCCACTGACGTCCCCTGTAGACACCTCTGGATTGACCCCTGCCTCTTGAGCGCCTATTCCTGCCTCTCTGAGCTTTGGAGGTGTCTGGAAAGGACCAATTCTTGGAGGGCCAATTCCTGCTAAACCTTGGAGGTTGGACCTGTAAGAAATCTTTGACTGTCTGGACAGATTTTGCCTTCTCTTCCATCTTCTTCAGCACCTGTGGTGCAGGAGAGCCAAACAAATTGATCTTGTCCATGGGAGCATCCATATCTTTGACTTAACATGATCTGGTAAGGCCTGCTCTTTTAGCCATGCATGTCTTCTGATCACTGTGCCAGTCATGGCTGATCTAAAGGAAGCCTCCAGTGCATCATAGCCGCATTTTAAGGAATGGTTACTGACCTGCTGAATGTTATGTACCATTTCCTGAACAGATTTTTTGTCTAATGGTTCATCCGAGGACAGCTTTTTAGTTAACTGGTCTAACATAAATTCTTGATACTGGATCATGTGGAATTGACAGTTCAAGGCCCTAGCTGAAAGAGTAGCAGAAGTGTAAACTTTTTTACCTCATCTCTCTAAAGCCCTCGATTCCCTTTCAGAGGGGAGGGGGTTTTTGGTAGAGGTAGCTGCTACAGCCTTGGGTCCCTGGGAGATAGTTTCGGGATCTGCAAAAGGGGCCTTATACAAATGATAGTGTGTGTCTGGAACCCTGTAGTACCTAGCGGGCTTAGCAGGGGCCGGAGGAAGAGAATCAGGAGCAATACAAGCATCATTAAAAGCATCATCCACAACAGTAAGTACTGGAGGAATGGCTAAAGGCCTATGCTGTGGCAAATGCAAAAAGGTTCTAAGCCTTTTCCTAGAGTCTGAAAAATCCTGGCCCTGCCATTGAAATTGCTCCCTCATAGCATGCAAGGTTTCCCCAAAAGAAAATTCCTCAGGCGGAGAGGCAGAAGGAATGGACTCTTCTGCATCAGAGTCCTCATAAGGAGAAAAAGGGGCCTCTGGAGGGTCTGAATTATCTGATTCATCAGAGGAGCCATCTGAAGAAACTGGCTCAGGGGGCTCTACTCTAGTCCTCTTCTCTGGAGGTGGGTGAGAGGCCCTGTCTGGGTGTGATTGGGATCCCCGGATCAAAGAAATGAGATCCTCTGCTAGACTAAGCATTTGTGAACTAGAACTGGGCCTGTGAGAGGGGGTCTTAGCAGGCACAGTCTTGGTAGTTTTTGCTGCTTTAGCCCTGGCAAAGGCCTTAATCGACATGGATGCAGGAGGCCTAGCAGCTCCACGTGCAGGGGTAGAAATATCCAAATGGACAGTATCCGATAAATCTTGTGAACCTGCAGGAGCAGGTGGGATTTCAGTAGCAGATTCAGCCAAGCTGGAGGAAGCCTCGGTAAGTGGCAAGCTTTCGGCCGAAGGAAGAACCGTGGACTCTGTTTCAGCCGAAACCGAGACACTCGCGGTTGTCTTAACCACGGTTTCGGCCGAAACTGCGGACCAAAAGTGTCGGTCCTTTTCCTTGCGTTTTTTAGAAATTTGCGTAGTCTGAGTATCCGACGGCATAATGTAAGCAAAAGCAGGGCCGAAAAACTCTTCAGCAAATTCAGACAGACGTCTAAGCGTTCGTCGGTTGAAAGAAGCACAGGCTAGACAAGCTGCTATGTCGTGGTCTGGGCCTAAGCAAGGTAAGCAGTAAGAGTGGAAATCTTTATGAGGTATTTGTTTCCCACAATTTAAACAGTTATTCACTTTTTCTGACATCGGCTGAGGCAAGAAAGAGTCCCCAACGGGGTACTTAGCTTTTTAGAAGTCTTCGGTAGAAGTAGAAGAATTCGTTAGTAGTAATCTCTGGTTCTGACCGACCGGCACTTGCGAACAGCTTCTGCTTCGGGCGCCACGCGGCCAGAAAGACGGAGGAAAATGGCGTCGGCTGATGCCTTTATACCCGAATAACTGCAGCTATGACGTCGGGTGAAGTGCGACACCAGCCGAGGCCAGACCCAGACTTTGGAATCCGGCCAACCGAAGGGCTGCCTGACGACAGGACAACCCATTTGTAAGGACTGCAGATGCATCCTTGAAGGACATCCATCTTTTGGAACACCGGAGACTGGAAGAGTCGAAGGAGCACCCTGTCGATGTCCGAATCAGACATCCTGGATGATCTCGAGGATACCGATCGGGCCCGAACCGATTTCTCCATCGGCTCCGAAGGGCTCGGGGACCGGCTCCGAAAGGACTCAACAATTATCGGCTCCGAGGAAACCTTCAAGGAAATTTCCCTCGGCACCGATAAGGACTTCGGCTCCGAGGGGGAAGAGTCTGAGCCGATGACCCTTATCAGCTCCAATATCAGTGGAGCCGATGAGGGTGACCGCCTCGATGCCCCAGACCTCGGCTCCGAAACCAGAGGGGTCGAGGCTGGAGGCATCGAGGCAGACCGTTCCGACCTCGGCTCCGAAGTCCGTGGAGCCGATGGAGAAGTCTGCTTAGCTTTCTTAGCCGTCGGTTCCGACTGACTGGTCGGAGCCGGCGCTTTCCTCTTCTTAGAAGGAGACGGAGAGGAAGATAAAGCCTCCTCGAAAGAAAGCTTGATTAATCCTTTGAGGATTAATTGTTTTTCCTCTCCTGGAGGACTCGAGGAAAAGCATGGCATACACTGCACGATTCCTGCAGATGTTTGGCGCCAAGACAATAGGCATCGAGTGGTCGTCCGTTATGGACATTTTGAACCCACACCTCGTGCACTTTTTAAACCCGGAGGGTTTATGTTCTTTAGACATAGTCCTACAAGAAAAACAGACCACAACAGCAAACTTAAGGGTTTGACACACAGGAACAATAAGTATGCCACTAACTCAGAATATTAAAACTGAAAAACTTTTTTTTTTTTTTTTTTTTTTTTATAAAAGACCCTCTAACTCAAACGGGTACTTGACCCACACACAACCACTGAGAAGTAGTAACCACAGGGGAAGGCCCCTCTAACTTAAACGGAACCTTCTCTGACAGGAAATTATACTAAAAATTCAATCAAACTGCCAGAAACACACTCGTACACAAAGAATAGCCGTTAAAACAGCTTTTGGGTTTAAATGAAGCAAATACTGACAGGAAAAAAGACTATATATAGTACTTAGCCCAGCCAATGTTGAGACCACGTCCAAGCTCTGTAAGCGGCAAACGAGATCTGGGGGATTAGTGGTGGTGCATCCTGGGATAAAGATAGCTCAGCCAATTAGAGGCCTCGCTCTACAGCATAAGCGTGCCGAGTCGGAGCTGAGGGATCGGCTCCGAACCCATCAGTCAGAATGTAGGCGAGATAGGATCACATAACATCTTGTTTTGTCTTTCATTCAGTGATCGCTGACTGAAGCTGGCACAAATGTCACAAGGAGGTTTCGCCAACAAGTGCGGAACCCCGAAACAATACACACATTCTTCATGTAAATCACTAATCAGGAATTTACCACTGCAAGAAGAGCAGTGTTTAAACCCCGTAAGTCCCTTTCTTTTCTGACATAACAGAAGAAACACACACGTTAAAGTAGAAGTTATTGAGAGAGAGGAAATACCAACAATGGTAATGGGAATACCACAAGGGTAAAGGGATCAATACCAACAATGGTAATGGGAATACCACAAGGGTAAAGGGATCAATACCAACAATGGTAATGGGAATACCACAAGGGTAAAGGGATCAATACCAACAATGGTAATGGGAATACCACAAGGGTAAAGGGATCAATACCAACAATGGTAATGGGAATACCACAAGGGTAAAGGGATCAATACCAACAATGGTAATGGGAATACCACAAGGGTAAAGGGATCAATACCAACAATGGTAATGGGAATACCACAAGGGTAAAGGGATCAATACCAACAATGGTAATGGGAATACCACAAGGGTAAAGGGATCAATACCAACAATGGTAATGGGAATACCACAAGGGTAAAGGGATCAATACCAACAATGGTAATGGGAATACCACAAGGGTAAAGGGATCAATACCAACAATGGTAATGGGAATACCACAAGGGTAAAGGGATCAATACCAACAATGGTAATGGGAATACCACAAGCGTAAAGGGATCAATACCAACAATGGTAATGGGAATACCACAAGGGTAAAGGGATCAATACCAACAATGGTAATGGGAATACCACAAGGGTAAAGGGATCAATACCATCAATGGTAATGGGAATACCACAAGGGTAAAGGGATCAATACCATCAATGGTAATGGGAATACCACAAGGGTAAAGGGATCAATACCAACAATGGTAATGGGAATACCACAAGGGTAAAGGGATCAATACCAACAATGGTACAAAAAGGAAATACCTGTGGGTAGAGCTGAATGCTGAAAATAGAGAAAAGATAATAAACTGGCAGTAAAGAACTCACAAATACTGATAAAATTTGAAAAAATATGTCACTTAGATGGAGAGCTCGGTGAAATGCTGCTATATGGCTCTGCAGCAAACGTCTGAGGTAAGTGAGTGAAGGGCATTGTGCGTAGCAGCTTAGCTCGTGAGTTTTTGGTGCATGCAAGCTTGGTATAAGGCCGACTCGGTTCCGAGGGCTCGGAACCGAACCCATCAGTGATGACTGGAAGAAGATTAACAACTTCAGATGCTATTTTATCTGACAAAGTTTTAAATTATCAGAACAATTTTTAATCCAATTTCTTTCTGGAATAAAATTGTTTGGATTTATCCTGCTGTCTTTGTGTTGGTTTACAAAAAAGCTGTGTTTGAAAAATTAATTTTGGAGGATTTTTTTTTTTAATGACAACTCCCAAAACCACTAGTCCTAGCTCCCATATATTATTTTTTGCAAAACTTTCCCACAAAAAGCAGTAATTTGAAAGGTACTGTGGCCACAAGGAGCCCTAACTAAAAATGAAAGTTTTAAAGTACAATTTTTAGTAACACCCACTACAAAACAGCACTAGCCTTTACAGTACTAATTTCCAACAGAAAAGATAAACTTCTCTTCACAAAAATTTATAAAGTAGAAGGCATTCACTAATGGGGTACTTAACAGTCTAGCCTAGGAGAAGCACTAGTTGACCAATCAATAGAAGCCACGGGGAAGAGTGCACTTCAATGGCAAGAAATTTCTGATGGTTTCTCATGCTAACTACTGACTTTATAATGTTCGCCTCAAGTTATTCAGCATTTGGGGTCATAGAAGCTGCCCATATGCTTTGGAAGTTAGCCAACTGTCCTGTCCTTGGCAGGATATAATCTACACAGCTTAGGCTGCCACAATGGTAATCTGGTAATAAACATCTAAATGTTCTACTTACACACATTTAAACATTTTTAATAATTTTCCTCTAAAAGCCTGTAAATGTTCATCCTCTTCCGACCATTCAAACAGCAAAAAAAAAAAACGAACTGGAAAATAATAAAAAAAAAAATCATGCATGACAGGAATTCCAAGCAATGTGAGGAGGTTGTACCTACGAACTTCAGCAGTCCTACTGCCTACATATTCCAGTCCTACAAATTATTGAATACAAAACCATTTTGAAAGCTTTCGAGTTTGAAAATTTAGCATTTACTTTTGCATACAACAAAATACAAAAAGACTTACCAAAATGACTTCAAGTGCTGGAAGAATGCCCATATTTGACAAAGTCTTGAAAAAAGCATCTCTGTTTTGAGGCTGTAATGTTTGAGAAAAGGCACAGAACTCTTTTAAAAAGTTCACCTGCAAAGAGAAATGAAAATGAAAAAAAAACACGGATTGGAAGCGCACATGGAAACTTTAAAACTGTAGTCTACACAATGCGAGTTTTCTTACCAGTTCTTGCCTTTTCTCATCTTCTGTGGCTTCATCAGTAAGTTGTGCAAAAAGATCTGTCAGAAATTTTTCATCTTCCTAAGAGGGGGGAATGCATCAATATAAAAATTTAATCTAACTTATCAGATGCAAACCTAAACAAGACTGGTGGTAAGGCTAAAGTTTATGAATCATGAATCTTACAAGTAATACATTACTTGATGTGTGTAGCATAAAAACTATGACACAGCTCTTAAGAATTATTTTTGAATTGCAACTGTAAAATGTCTTAGTTTAACCCATTTACCCATCTTAAAAGCAGTAATATCTTGTATACTTACAAGAGAAACTTGAATTCAGCCACACATACGAACACAGGTTCGGTCACATCCATCTATTAGCACACTTTAAATCATAGCGCCTATGATTAGGATGACAAATGCTGCAACTGGCAGCTTTAAAACGGTTATGCATTTTTTTTTTTTTAGAAAAAGTACTGGTGCAAAATTAAAGAAGCAAATCTAGCATCAGTAAACAGCCTTGCAGCTTTTCAAGCTAGCCATGCTCTACAAAATTTAAACCCTAATGTTTCAAATTAGAAGTGACACCTCCGCTCAAGGCCTTTCTACTTAGTATATTGAATTATAAAACACACACACAAAAAGGGCAGAGTGTTCAAACAAGAAAATCATATTTTGGTATACTGCACTTCACGTACAAAGTGAAAGATGCAATGCAGCAACGACAAAAGGTCAAGAAAACTAACTGCACCATAATATCTTTTACTCAGAAACCAGACTGAAGGGAAATGAATGCTAGGATATTCCCAAAGTGTGCAACATCAAAAAGCACAGTACTTGCTTCTGATGCACTGTTTTAACTACAGGGATGAAAAACAGGGCATAGCATATTGTAATATCCCTACAGATAAGCAGTAGCAAACCCCACCCCACTCCTAGCTAGCCACACCTATGCGCGCGCTTGCAATATCGGTGAAATACTCCCACAACACACATCACTAAAGTTTTGCTTCACGCCATCTCCCTTATCAATAAGATGGTCACTAACATAGTATTAGAAATAAGAAACTGAGCTGGAGTGCTTCACATCATCCCCTCCCTCATCACTTATCTGAGATTTCACTCCCAGCAAACAGTGAGCTCTTGTGCTTAAAAGCTCAAATAGTTCACGTGTGTGCTTTCCAAAATGTCTTGTGCACAAAATCAATAGGCTGTATAACAGGAAGAAGAACATCATGGCAAAATTAAGAGGTACAGCACCCAGCAGGATAAAAGCACACTCAAACTAAACAAACAACTCAGAGGACAAATAAAGTCTACCAAAGCCAATTTGAGGTAAGTTTGCTCTCCCAAACCAAGGACAACCACAAAGCATTCTTTAGCTATGTCTGGAACCTCAAAGATAACACACAATTGTGTGCAGAGCTCATTGTAAATGGAGCCACCTACACTGAACCAGAAGATATAGCAAACCTCCTGGCTGATAAATTCAGCTCCAACTTTACCCCTCTCCCTCTCTCAACCTTCCTTTAGGAAATATCAAATACAATTCCCCCTATCACTAGGGAAACAGGTCCCCAATGCTCTCTCTAAGACCAAGAACACTGCATCAATGGGCCCAGACAATATCCCAGGATGCCTTCTAAATAGCATGAAACATGATCTATCAGGGGCCTCTAGAATTACTGTTTAACTTCAGCCTCCAAACAGGCTTTGTGCCTTATGAATTGGGGAAAGGCAACAATCATCCCTCTCTGCACAAAGGTGGGCCATCTACAGACCCACAAATCTAATCAGTCTTGTATGTAAACCACGGAAAGAATCTTCATGGAGATGACCAACAGTGATATAGTAAACCTCCAGATACTAGACCCAACCCAGTTTGGTATCATCAAGGGCAGATCATGCCTATTCAACCTGGTGGACATCTTTGAGGTTACTCTAGCAACGGATTAGGGCAAAATCATTCACACTGCCTACCTTGACTTGGCCAAGGCATTTGACACAATACCTCACTCGGGCATTGTTGACAGACTCAAGAGGTTAGGCACAAACCCAGTGGAGAGCCAACTGGCTCAAAGACAGGACCCAGGAAGTTAGAATTGGGGAGTCCACCTCTACAAACAGGCCAGTCACAAGTGGAGTCCCTCATGGATCAGTCCTTGGGACGCTCCTTTCTGGCATTTACTTCTCAGAAGTCAAAACCCAATGTCAATGATCTCTGGCCGACTAAATTTGCAGATGATTGCAAATTAAGAGCAGTCATTGAATCTCACACTGACACGGATGTTCTCCAGGAGGGGCTGACAAACAACTGGTGCCTAAGCCATGGACTAAAACTAAATGTCAAGAAATGCATAACAGTATCCTTTGGGAAGTCATCCATTCCTGGTAACTCATACTGACAAACACACCCATTAGAGCTGACCCAGTAGCCAGAGACTTGGGGACACACAAATAGCACTCTAGCCTTTGACCACCACGTGTCTACAGTGGTGAGGAAACCATTCTTATCTGGCTCAACGTATAAACAAAGGTATGGCATCTAAGTCCAAGGAAGTCATTGCTCCACTGTATTCGGCATTCATCAGAACTATTATTGAGTACAATTCCCCCCTTTGGTGTATACCTAACCAGGCATATTCAACAACTGGAACGTCCACAGAGGTTCCTCACTAAAAGAATACAGGGCATAAGTAAAATGTCCTATGCAGTCTGCCTCAAGGCCCTGTCCCTGTATTCTGTCTCCTACGGGTTTTTTGAGGGGAGATCTATGGCTGGCATACAGAGCATTGTCAGATCCCACTCTGAGGGACTTCTTGCATATTCACAAAACAAAGAGCACCAGAATTACCCATTCGAAAGACTTAAAACCTTCCTTGTGATATAAATAGGACTTGATGGTGAGATAGGCATGTATCCTAGAGACTACCCAGTCTAAGGAACAGGTTCCCCATCAATGTGAGAGAGTTCCTCCCTATCCCAATTCAAGTGCAACTTGGACAACTGGAATGCAAACCGGAAATTCATCCCTGGTTTGGCACCTATGTCTCCAATTGATACAGGTAAACTGTAAATGGTTCATCTCCCAGGCCCATGTTTACACTTACCAAGGGTATCAGAACTTGTCAGATTTGGGATGCATGGCTAGGCTTACAAAGGCCCTTGTGGTCGTTAGACTAGTAAACACCTATAAACCTATAAAAAGCTACCACCAGCATGAGTGTGTAACAAAGCACACTCTTTCGGTTCCCTAGAATACCAGCACCGCTCTTGTTTTATAATTAAATTTCGCTTAAAATGGTTTACTTCTGCTTGCTCAACAGGTGCAAAACATCAGCAGAAATCTTGTGTTGCTCCCCAGCCCACCACAAAAATTCCCTAGGGCTCCAGGCAGTGGCTGTGACTAAACAGACATGCAGTGTAACAATGATACTGCCCATTATGCCAGCAATTATATATACTTAAAGAGTGTTTACATCAGTTTCTGCTAATAGCCACAGGAATGCAATTCATGTAATGCTTAATTGTTAAAGGGAACATTTGTAAAGATGTTTGGTTCTATTTTGCAATCTGACCACATTTCTGAGACAAAGTACTAAAGTTTATATGGCAAGGACAAACATGCCATTCACTGACAGTCTGTCAAACTAACTCCCTGGTCACGTCAGTCAACAAAGGAATGCAAAAAACCTGTGTGGACTTTGTTGGGGGATGGATATTACACTAGACAATAACTGAAAAATATTAAAACTTGTTTTATGGTACCTTTCAAAATTATGCCTTTTCTATACTTTCATCAATCCATGTTAGAATATATTATCTATCTAACTCTGAAGTTAACTGGTAAGCCCAAGAGCCCAGTTCAGAGTCAGTGTTAGTGTCGCTTAAAATCAATCACTATGCTATAGCCATTCGAATGGCCCTGACTCATTTAAAACAAAAAGAAAAACAAACCACATGCCTGTGCTTGAGGACAGAAAAATACATCTCCAATATAGCTCTGATACCTTCTTAATTCTCCCGTTGTCTGTGCCTGTAACATGGTGACGTTTTAGATCTTAAACAATGTAGCTGGGCATTCTAGAGAAAGGAAGATAAACACTAACCACTACATACTCATTAAGAACACCATTCAAAGTAATGTTACTTTTACTGCAGCTCAGCCTCGGACTTCTAAATTAAAGAAAATGTAAATGTATCATGATTCACGCCTTAAAAACAATCCATGATATTAAATCAGTGAAAAAGACACTTCGCCAGTTAATTAGCAGATATGGGCAATAGGCAGCAAGGTCATAATGAAATTGTCATGCAAAGACCTCAAGGTTAAGGTGCTCTCTTCCACACCAAATACAAAGTTAACTGGAGACCCTGGCACTGTACTAAGTGGGGAACAGTACAGAATGTTCATGTGGCTTCCTATTAGCAGTAGTACTAGTTGTTCAGTGCACATCTAACGCAACAACTGCAGAGCCCTTGCTTGTAAGACAGACATTCATGCTCACATGTAACTCTGCTAAAAGTCAGTAGTCTGTAATGAAAAAACAGACATCTTCCAGATAGAAAATGCATTAAAAATATTAGCCAAGACTTGAGGCACATTTTATCACAACCTGGCAATAACGGACAAGACTGGACTGTAGTAGTGTTTGCATACTGCTTTAGAATGTTAGGTCATTAGTGCACTTCACTGTTGCTGTAACAAGCTAAACCTTATCATAACAGTATTTTTTATAAAAAGTCATGTCGGGAAGGGAAAAAGAAAAAAACAGCAAACGAGTTTTAAAAAAAAATCAGCAACAATGCTAACCAATACTTCTCTTGAAATTTTAATATAAACACTTCCATGGCAGTGCATTTCTGCAGATCAACTGTGATTTTCCACGTCCCTCATAAAATGTTTGAGTTTTTTGGTAAACAACTGAAAATTACAGTTGGTCAATGTTGGACATTAGAACTTCCTAGTTCAAGGAAATGTGCTGATTGCAAAGCCTGTTGTCCTACTGACTTTTTACATCAGTAATTTTGCCCCCTATTTTTGCCCTGCCCCTCCTGAAATGTTTAGTTTTCTGAGAAATAACCAAGGCATACAATCAGTCTGTAATGTCAGACAGTTTAATACTTCTTAATGTTCATAAAATTCATGCTGATATTCTATTAACTTAAGTGGATTAAAAAAGCTTCACAAGTGTTATACTGGTATTGCTAATGACGTAGGCAATACTGGTATCTTCATTCTAGAACGCGACTTGTGCATAGTCCACAGTGTTCTCCATTAATCGCCCACAAATTTATGTATGTCACAATCACTGTAACTTGGTTCCATTCACACAAGGGAAAAATAAACTACACACAAAATATGCAGTCTAAAAATGCACGCAAAGATGATGCACAGAAAAACACAAAATTATAACATACACCCCTAACAAAAGAAAATCTCAAACTAGAATTGACGCTGAGTGAGTGAATGAATGAATGAATGAATGAATGAATGAATGAATGAATGAATGAATTAAAAATAAACTAACAGCATGAACTGCAGCCGGACAATCAGAAAATAGCAATACTAGCAAAAATGGAACCAAGTCTAGGAAAACAGACATTAGCCAACATAAAGCAAGCAACTGCATCCAACAGAATATGAACTATACTAATAAAATAATGCCAAAAATTGCAAATATATAATGTAATTGCAAACAAGCGATCAGATAACATTGGGGACTGTTTCAGGGTATAGATCAAGCAGCACACTCTTAAACGTCTACACAAAAGAAAATTAGGTCAGGGTTACAAGTGCATGATTATTCAGGAGACAACACATTCATAAAATATGTTTTACAACCGAGATAACCTAAGGTAAGTATTTAACTGAGCATATAGTATGACTGTCACTTACTTTTTTGCAAGTCATACTGTCTTAACAGTGCTTGGTTAAAGTGTCTGAGTAGGCTACTGGTGACTAGACATCTTTGTTGTGTTGTTGCTACCTTTCATTTAATTTTTCTTTTCTTTCTTTGTGTACATCTCTTGGTGTAGTCATTAAAACCTCCTCACCCACTAGCTATTTAAGCAGCCACTATAGCAAAAGTTTAACTGCAATGCAAAGATGCTAACGTAGGTCTTACAGAGATTTGTCACTATTCCTACATTCATGGTTGCTTTACTGTTTTAATGCATCATCCTCATTCATAATAGCTGCATGATTTTTAAACTTTTCCCCCCTTTTTTCTGTTACTTTTCAATGTGTGTTGCTCCGCCTCCTTGTAATTCTCTATGGAATGCCCTCTTAACCTTTGATGTCATGCTAGACATTCTACTAAAGCTGTTAGTTCTGAGGACTGGGGTATTTTTTCTAGCGAAAGTACTAATGTCCAAGTTACTGGTTTAAGTTGTGATATTCAGCAGAAGTTCAGATAACAGCAATGCTGAGGATGGCGCCGCTGCATATCGTAGTGAAACACTGCTCTAAAATGACTGCTTGGCCACATACACTGTAACACTCTCTCCACACCTTTACAGCGTTATGAACATTCACTTTACCACTGTCCTACTATTATAAAATACTATGGCTAAAGCAAGCTGATCTACCTTTAAATGATTTTTCATATCATTGTATTTGCCTGTATTATGATTACAGCATGCTTGTATACTGCCTATTCAAATGCATCTTGTCATCAGTATTGTATGGTCGGTCACTTTTTTTCTTCTCATTCTTGTATACCCAAACAATTCCTCACACTAGCGGCCCCAGCGATAGCAACCTTGGGCGATGCAGTTCACGGCTTACGTATGTTATGTATGTTACATAATAAGGAAGTAGCAATTAAGTCTGGTGTTTACTCTTCCCATCTTCCCTACAGGTAAACTGGATGGGGATTTTTTTATGTGAATTATGTTTTGCAAACATCCTTCACCTTGTACTCACAAACACTGGGGGTACAATGTTCCTCACCCAATGTAACATCTTTGCTAGTCAGATTTGACTTTAAGACAGTATTACTTGAAATAAAAATTAAATCTGGGGATCCAGTGAAACCAAAAACCTTTAGTATTTCAAGGCTAACCTCTCTCTACTAAGCAACACATTGGCTGCATTCCAAGCATCCGCATACCCAGCAAACAACACAGAATACACTGCACTACTTACAAAATATCTGTACAAATAAAAATTAAATCTGGGGATCCAGTGAAACCTAAAACCTTTAGTATTTCAAGGCTAACCTCTCTCTACTAAGCAACACCTTGGCTGCATTCCAAGCATCCGCATACCCAGCAAACAACACGGAATACACTGCACTACTTACAAAATATCTGTACAACCGCACTGACAACTGTATAAAGCAAGCTGTGTACAACTCATAAGAATAAGACAAACTCAAAAGACAAGCCATCCTCGTGGAATCACAATATTAATTTGTTTTACAACAAAAGAAAAATATCTTGGCCAAGCGTAGGAGGAACAAAGCCATACATACTACCCCCACCCCTCCCACCGACCAATCTAAACAGGCAGCTAAAAGTGTTAATATTTCAAAGGCTAAATTTGAAGAAAAAAATAGCTTCTCAGGCAACGGACAACCACAAAGTTTTCTACAGTCATGTCAGTAACTTCAGAGGAAATGCACAACAATGTGCAGAACGTACTGTAAATGGCATCACCCACAATGAGCCAGAGGTCAATGTCAACATTTTGGCTGGCAGGTTCAGCTCAAATTTCTCTCCCCACTCCTCCCCTGACAGTACAAAGGAAACACCACAGAACACAATCCCCCAATCGTTACTAGGGAACAGATCATCAATGAACTTTCCAATGCCAAAAACACTGCATCTACGGACCCTGATAAAGCCCCAAGGATGTTTAATAAATAGCATGAAACATGAACCTCTGGTCCACTTGAATTGCTTTTCAACTGGAGCCTTCAGTAAAGTTTTGTGCCCAAGGAACTGAAGGTGGCTACAGCCATTCCCCTGCACAACAGAGGTCCAACCAGTAATCCAGGTAACTACAGGCCCATAAGTCTTACCAGTCTCATATGTAGGCCAAAGAAATAATCATCATGGACATGATAAATGAGAGAGGTAACCTGCAAATGCTGGGCCATTCACAGTTCAGCTTTGTTAAAGGGAGGTAATGCGTATTAAAACTGGTTGAGTTTTTTGAGAGAATCACCAAAGCAATAGATGAAGCTAAGTCTCTGCACACAGCTTACTTCAACCTGGCTAAAGCTTTGGATACAATACCACACTCAGGCATTATAGACAAGCTCACCAACGTAGGTATAAATCCTTTTATCAGCTGTTGGGATAGCCAACTGGCTCACTGATAGGACCCAGGTTGTCAAAAAAGGTGAGGCCACCTCCATCAAATGGTCAGTTACTAGCAGAGTCCCGCAGGGCTCAGCACTGGGTCTGCTCCTTGTTGGTATCTATTTCTCTGAAACAGAAGCAAATGCTGAATGTTTATGGCTAATTTTGCAAATAATTGCAAGCTGAGGGTTATCATCGACTCCCCTGCAGACACTAGCATTCTCCAAGGTCTATCTGTGACAAGCAAATGGTGCCAAAGCCATGGTCTTAAACTCAATGGTAAGAAATAATTGTACCCTTTGGGAAGTCAACCATCCTGGCTAATTTCTATGTTGATAATATGCCATTACAGTCGACCCAGTGGTCGGGGATCTGGGTACACATATAGACAGTAGCCTTACCTTCGACCACCACATAGTCACAGTGGTAAGGAAATCCTTTTATGTTGCACAGCTTATAAGTAACGGCATTGCATCCAGGTTCAAAGAGAATTATCCCACTGTATTCCACCCTTACCAGACCAATCACAGATCACAATGCTCTGCAGCAACTAAAGTGACTTCAAAAGGTTCTTTACAAAAAGAATACAAGGTGTCACAAAACTGCCTTACGCAGAAGGTCTTAAAACCCTTTCCCTCTACTCAGTCTCTTAGAGGTTGCTGAAGTGTGACCTATGCCTAGCTTACAAGGCATCCGCAAACCCCACACTTAGAAATCTCCTACATATTCGTAAGTCAAAGAGTACCAGAAATACAAGGTGTAGGGATCTGAATTTTGTCTGTGACTTAAACAGAACACGCTGGAGAGACAGATATGCATCCCAGACACTGCCCCTCCTACTGAACAGGCTTTCCATCCATGTGAAGCTGAGTTAGTCTACTAACCAGTTTAAACACAACCTAGACAAGTGGATGGGGAACAGGAAATTTATACCGGGCATGGCACCCGTGTCCCTTGTGGACAGCGGTAGCTTATAAATGCCTGGCCCTCAATGTCCTATTTGGATACAGGGCATCATTACTCTTTCTGGAAAACTTGGAAAGGCCTCCGGGTCTTTAGCTTAGTAACAGTCTATAAATCTATGATAAAGTAAAGAGATACACAGCAGTAATGCTCCAAGGGGGCAATTCCAGTAACTTAGTTGCATCTCCCCAGGTGTTAATATCAGATAATTCAAACCTTCAAGGTTTCAATAATTTAATACCACAGATTAACAGACAAGGTACAGCAAGTCTGAGTGTTACCAATTTAACAAACACACTCTGCAAACATAAGAAAAAAAGTCTTGCTATTGTCTTCACAGGTTCAAATGATGTAGGAAAGGACTGACCAACCGCCCCGGACTGAAGCATTTAAAAGATTTGTTGAAATATGCCAGCATCAAACTGTTTAGGAACACAGGAGCAATAAACAAACAACGTCCATGGACCATAAGATGGATAGCTGTGTACACCTTTAAGCACACACTTAATATCATGCTTCCCCCTCCTCAAGCACATAACCGTGCTCACCTCTGAATGGTATCCAGGTATAAATTTACATCTACCAATCCAATCAAAGATTAGCCTTAAAGTTAGTCAAAGTACTTTGACTTGTACTGGTAACTTATTCCACAGGTTGAGACTACCTTGAGTTAAGAACCTACTCCCCTCCAGTGAATTTTTGTGTAAGCTTAGGTCCCGAAGGGGAGGTGTTTGTAGACAGACTGTTTTGCGCAGAAAAAAGGAAATCAAACAGGATTGGGTGTCTCACACTGAGAAGCGAGACAAGTCACCTCAGAGCAGCCTACAGGCTACCGAGTATAAGGAGAGGCTAACAAACCTGTCAGGATAAGTCAAACAATTTAAGGCCTTGAGTTTTCTTGCTCAAATATCATTTTCAGCAATATGGTTGGATTTGTACATAAAGTTTACACTTATTTTCTATGACATTCTCCTATTCTTGTAAGAAAAAAAAATACAATTCACGTGATAGTATTACTCAATTAAGTTTTCAAGTAAACTCCATCCATGTCTTTAGAAGGAAAACCTGGTTTGTGAACATGATACTTTTCTAGGCACAGGTACTACACTTGGGGTATCTGGTAATAAAGGTGTTCCTTCAAGATTTACAAAAGTACTGAAGTTCTTTTTTATTTTATTACTACTATTGTTATTATTAATGGGTGCCCACATACAAACTCTCTGCCATAACCCATTATTACTACTACAAGGCACCCAGATACAAACTCCCTGCTTTTACTTATTACTATAGGGCGCACAGATACAAACTCCCTGTATTTACCTATTACTACTACAGGGCACCCAGATAAAAACTCCCTGCCCTTACTATTACTACAGGGCACCCAGATACAAATTCCCTGACCTTACTCAGTATTACTACTACAGGGCACCCAGATACAAACTCCCTGCCTTTACTAATTATTATTAGTACAGGGCACCCAGATACAAACTCCCTGCCTTTACTAATTATTATTAGTACAGGGCACACAAATACAAACTCCCTGCTCCTTCCCTTTATTTATTATTACTACAGGGTACCAAGATACAAACTCCTGCCCTTACTTATTACTAAGGAGCACCCACATACAAACTCCCTGCCTTTACCCACTATTTATTACTACAGGGCACCCAGATACAAACCCCCTGCCTTTACCCACTATTTATTATTACTACTACTGGGCACCCAGATACAAATTCTATGCCCTTACCTGCAGTGCTCACATGTCTAAAGTGAAAGATAGGCACATTGTTATGCATGGCATCTGAAAAATATTTTTGATATGTCAGAAACATGTTACAATTCTGACAATCCCCACCCTTTCAGTCAAGGGTTACACAGGTTACTGTAACTTTCAAAATTCTAAAACTGTTTGGTGGGATCTTTGCATGAGTCAATGGCAAGCTGGAATCATTTGTACTACTGAGTCATGAAGCTCACAAAATGCTTCATGTCTCAATTCATCTCCCAAAAATCAGAAGGAAACAGAAGGCGGCTTTGCAAGACTCGTAGTCTAACACCAGGTGAGCAGTACATGTTAGCAGACTGCCTCTTTTGTAAGCGCCTCACATCATGAATGAGGATCTGAATCCACTCATCAACATGCATCTCAACAGATCAAGGAGTAATAAAGGTTACAAGTCAATGTTATTACAGCCAGCAAATGGTACTTTTAACCAGAGGAACAAATACACTTGCAGTATTTATCCACTATCTGCCCAATAATATACATACCTTGCACTCTCTTAAAAAGACACTATCAACATTAATTAATGTTTGTCCTTGCTGCATTGTTTAAGAAAAGAGATACTTCTAAGTGAATTACAGTCATCAATTAACTACTGCAGAACTTCTGACACTTCTGTTAACTCCCTGCCAGCCTACAGTCAATTTCTGAATACATGCTAAAGGCTAGCAGTGTGCCAACATTTGGAAAGAAAATCCTTAGTGGAACAGAAACATTAACAGACTATACAGTATGAAATGTTAACACAATTTTAAGTTATTTCTTTCCCCTTTCAACAAACTGGGATTAAAAAAAATCATACAGCTTATGAAAAATCATCTGCTCTAGCAAGGCATCTTATGAAAAAGATTTAGCTAATAACACCAATAAAAAGAAAGGCTTTTTTTTAAACATATCATGCAAATGGGATCACCAAGTGGAGTCTCACCATCTCATGCATCTGGATGGGGATCCTAAAAGTTCTGAAATGAAACTCACTTAGCAAGGTTTCCGATGCATATTTATCTGAAAGCAAATGTGATAATCAGTACCAACTCATCTTTATTTACTTAGAGTGCTACCGAGATAGTGGGCTTGTTCAGGACCCCTTTTCAGTCACTATCAGAGTCACACTGCATAAGATAGACATGTATTCATAACTTTACAACATTCAAATTCAGACTTTGAGTTGACAAAAGTAATATGCTTACACTTGAACATAGAATAAAATATAACAAACAGAACATACATCCATTTAAACACTTTTCACCTAGTAATGCAGTAGAGACTCATGACACTGCAGATGAACACTATTGCAGAGTACAATGGTGCAATACTGATCAATATTTTAGCCAGCATCCTTAAAAAAATATGCATTTATATTCATCAGATGCCCCTTCAGTGTAAATTGTGCAAAATCCAGCAACCCCACGATTTCTGATGGCTAACCATATTATGCTACACAGGCAAGCAAACACATTGGCTAGGGTGGGACAAAGCAGAAGTTGTCCTGGGCTGAACGAGTGAGGGGGCCCAATCGAGAGATACCAATCAACAGTGCAGTACTAGTAATCCTGAAAATGCTGCTACTGAAATGAAGTCAAGACTGAAGTGTGTGCTTTTAAGTTGCTGCAACAAGTTTGCTTAGTTTTAAAATGGAAAAATACATTTTTTTTTTATCCTCAAGCTAAGGTGGAAAAGCATAAACAGTCTTCTGGGGTAAGAAGTGCCAGACCTTTTTTTTTGCTTCTCAACTTAAGAAATGATAACCACAGAATTGGAGAGGGGGTTACTTTTCTTAGCTCCTCCACTCAAGAATTGAGGGGTGCCAGATCAAGGAATAGCACCAGGCACTAGATGAGCTAACTATGGCTCTGGGGGCAAGTTTTAAGAAAGTTGTTTCACAAGTGGCTAAAGAAAATATAGGAGTTTGCAGTCTGGCAGATGCATTACCACAGACTATTGGGTACACAGTGAGCAAATCATTTGTTACCCAAAGAGGAGAAATATCTACCCTTGATTAGTTCAATTCAGTAAGTTGGGTAGGTAAGAAGCCCTGGCAGAGACATGAGTGATTTACCTGTGGTAATACTGATAAAGTGATGTTCTGTGGGGCTGGCAAGATGTATAAATCTGAGAATCCTATTTGCAATTGGTTGCAGTACTGCAATGTTTTAACCAGAAATCACAAATACATATTCAAGCCTAGAACGTAATACATTAACAAAAATGGCAACACCAAGAAATCACAAGTAAGCGACATGACAATGTAATGGAGTAAATGTGACTGGTAATTAAGAGTAATCTAAAATGACACCAAGACATTTTCTAGTGTTGTTTTTAAGGACTTTAGTTCCCAGCAGGATCTGTAACATCAGCAGTGATACTAGTAAGTCTTTTAACTTGACTTAGTTGTAGATAGATAGAAAGTTTACCATTGCAATGTGTACAACTGTTGCATGACAATTATGTGCAACTGTAAGGCCTATGCCATCTGCATAAAAAGGTCACAAAGAGGCAAGTCCCATGGGAAGACTACTGATACATAAACAGAATAGTAATGGTCCTGGACAAAATGTCGAGGGAACCCACCTTTGCATGATCTTGATGAGTAATAACCACTTTGTGATGAAACGTAAAATGTTCTACTAATAAGACTATCACAACAGGAGAGAGGCCATGGTCTGCAAGTTTTATTAGAATCTGGTTAGGAGTTGCAGCTTCAAAGGCTCTTTTGAGATCTACAAAAACAGCCACAGTTTATAAAGCTCTTTTTCACGCTTCAGCAAATTTCAAAGGTTTAAAGGCTATACCATCACTATCAACTTGGTGGAAAGGACCTAGTTTCAACTGAAGTAAAACATTGCTGGAATCCAGTACTTACCAGGCATATTTATGAAGAATTTACATGCAACTTTTGTTCCAATGCTGCTTCACCTCAAGCTTACAAAGTGGATAAGTATCATAGTTCAAGGAAAACCCCAACTGTGACAACTATTTATAAGGGAGGCAATACTACAGATCCACACAGTTATGGGCCCATTAGTTTAACAATCGTCATGTGTAGTATGTTTTTTAAAAACACTCCAACTGAACAAATGTATATAGACAAATGAGCTTCACTTATAGAAAGTTCTGTGCAACAAATGTAACTGAATTATATGGTATAATTCAGGATGCATTAAAATGAGTCTACTGGTGGATGTAATCTACTCAAATCTTAAAAAAGAAAAGGAAAAAACTTTGTCACCATTCTACATAGGAAGCTCTCAACCCAGTAAGCACACTGTTAAGCAATTTATCATTAATCAAATTAAAAATTGGTTGACTAACAGAGCATGCACAACTAGTGCATCAGACCTCTCTTAGATTTGTGACATGTGGCGTTTCCCCGAGCGTCTTTTACTGGACTGTACCCCACATTCAATGAGAGCATGAATTCCAAGCCTACCCATAAAACTAGTGTTCAGATTTTGCCTATGAAAGTAAGCTGTCCTTGTCCTATTACATCTACTGACCAAAACAAGTCCACTTCTTAAATGTACAAATTCTACCACAAATCATGTTCATAATAATTGCAATACAAGCTGAGGCGTATTACAGCTAGTTTAAAAGCACAGAGATGGACTGCCAAATTAAGAGAACACCACTCTTTAAAACGTAGCATTTCTTTTAGGCAGTAAACTACCCAACAGTTTCAATTTTTTTGCTTAATAACTTTAATCTGGCAAGGAGAACAATCTCTTCTTATTTAGAATGTGTTTGTGTGTGGGGGTGTCCTTTCCCCCCTCTCTCATATCTAAGGGCTCAGGGGAGGAGAAGGGGTGGATACAGACTCTGTACAAGGGAAAGAACATTGTGTAGAGTTATGAATGCAAACTGATGTGCATCCACTTTTACTGAGGTCTTAAACTCGTAGTTTCTTTCAAAGGTTAGTACTAGAATAACTGCCCTTGTGGGACATGTTAACCTAGATAATTATCCCTGTGCCAACCACAACCCCATCAAAACTTCTGTAAAAGACCCCAAAATTCCTCATTAATTTATTGCATTTTTACTGTTACTATATACTACACTGTACTGTTTTTCTTATTGCTGCTGTTGTATACTACACTGTACTGTTTCTTATTGCTGCTGTTGTATACTCCACTGCACTCTTTTTTAATTGCTGTTGTTTACAATACACTGTACTGTTTTTACTGCTGCTGGTGTACACTACACTACTTCCTATTGCTGCTGTTGCACATTACTCTGTACTTCTTATTGCTGCTGTTGCACATTACTCTGTAATTTTTTATTGCTGCTGTTGCATACTACTTTGCCCTATTTATTGCTGCTGTTGCATACCACTTTGTCTTTTTTACTGCTGCTGTTGCATACCACTTTGTCTTTTTTACTGCTGCTGTTGCATACTACTTTGTCCTTTATTGCTGCTATTGTGAACTACTTTGTCCTTATTAATTCCTGCTGTTGCACACTACTTTGTCCTTGTTTATTGCTGCTGCTGCACACTACTTTGTCCTTGTTTATTGCTGCTGTTGCACTCTACTTTATACTTTTCTTACTGCTGCTGTTGCACACTCTGTACTTTTTTACTGCTGCTGTTGCACACTACTTTGCCCCTTTTAATGCTGCTGTTGCATACTCCTTTGCCCCTTTTAATGCTGCTGTTGCATACTCCTTTGCCCTTATTTATTGTTGCTGTTGCACACTCCTTTGTACATTTTACTGCTGCTGTTGCACACTCCTTTGTCCTTACTTATTGCTGCTGTTGTGCACTCATTTGTACATTTTTACTGCTGCTGTTGCATACTCCTTTGTCCTTTATTGCTGCTGTTGCATATGCCTTGGTCCTTTACTGCTGCTGTTGCATACTCCTTTGTACATTTTTACTGCTGCTGTTGCATACTCCTTTGTACATTTTTACTGCTGCTGTTGCATACTCCTTGGTACATTTCTACTGCTGCTGTTGCATACTCCTTTGTCCTTATTTACTGCGGCTGCTGCATACTCCTTTGTCCTTATTTATTGCTGTCATTGCATACTCCTTTGTCCTTATTTACTGCTGATGTTGCATACTCCTTTGTCCTTATTTACTGCTGCTGTTGCATACACCTTTGTCCTTATTTACTGCTGCTGTTGCATACTCCTTTGTCCTTATTTACTGCTGCTGTTGCATACTCCTTTGTACATTTTTACCGCTGCTGTTGCATACACCTTTGTCCTTATTTACTGCTGCTGTTGCATACTCCTTTGTCCTTATTTACTGCCGCTGTTGCATACTCCTTTCTCCTTATTTACTGCCACTGTTGCATACTCCTTTGTCTTTATTTATTGCCGCTGTTGCATACTCCTTTGTCCTTATTTACTGCTGCTGTTGCATACTCCTTTGTCCATTTATACTGCTGCTGTTGCATACTCATTTGTACAATTTTACTGCTGCTGTTGCACACTCATTTGTACAATTGTACTGCTGCTGTTGCATACTCCTTTGTCCTTATTTACTGCCGCTGTTGCATACTCCTTTGTCCTTATTTATTGCTGCTGTTGCATACTCCTTTGTCCTTATTTACTGCTGCTGTTGCATACTCCTTTGTCCATTTTTATTGCTGCTGTTGCATACTCCTTTGTACATTTTACTGCTGCTGTTGCATACTCCTTTGTACATTTTTACTGCTGCTGCATACTCCTTTGTCCTTATTTACTGCTGTGGTTGCATACTCCTTTGTACATTTTTACTGCTGCTGTTGCATACTCCTTTGTACATTTTTACTGCTGCTGTTGCATACTTTGTCCTTATTTATTGCGGTTGTTGCATACTCCTTTGTACATTTTTACTGCTGCTGTTGCATACTCCTTTGTCCTTATTTATTGCTGTTGTTGCATACTCCTTTGTACTTATTTATTGCTGTTGTTGCATACTCCTTTGTACTTATTTATTGCTGTTGTTGCATACTCCTTTGTCCTTACTTATTGCTGCTGTTGCATACTCCTTTGTACATTTTTACTGCTGCTGTTGCATACTCCTTTGTACATTTTTACTGCTGCTGTTGCATACTCGTTTGTCCTTATTTATTGTTATCGTTGCATACTCCTTTGTACATTTTACTGCCGTTGCAAACTCCTTTGTCCCTACTTATTGCTGCTGCTGCATACTCCTTTGTACCTTTTTACTGCTGCTGTTGCATACTCCTTTGTACATTTTTACTGCTGCTGTTGCATACCCCTTTGTCATTTATTGCTGCTGTTGCATACTCATTTGTACAATTTTACTGCTGCTGTTGCATACTCATCTGTACAATTTTACTGCCGCTGTTGCATACTCATTTGTCCTTATTTACTGCCGCTGTTGCACACTCCTTTGTCCTTATTTACTGCCGCTGTTGCACACTCCTTTGTCCTTATTTACTGCCGCTGTTGCACACTCCTTTGTCCTTATTTACTGCTGCTGTTGCACACTCCTTTGTCCTTATTTACTGCTGCTGTTGCATACTCCTTTGTCCATTTTTACTACTGCTGTTGCATACTCCTTTGTCCATTTTTACTGCTCCTGTTGCATACTCCTTTTGTACATTTTACTGCTGCTGTTGCATACTCCTTTGTACATTTTTACTGCTGCTGTTGCATACTCCTTTGTCCTTATTTATTGCTGTTGTTGCATACTCCTTTGTCCTTATTTATTGCTGCTGTTGCATACACATTTGTACAATTTTACTGCTGCTGTTGCATACTCCTTTGTCCTTATTTACTGCCGCTGTTGCATACTCCTTTGTCCTTATTTACTGCCGCTGTTGCATACTCCTTTGTCCTTATTTACTGCCGCTGTTGCATACTCATTTGTCCTTATTTACTGCCGCTGTTGCATACTCATTTGTCCTTATTTACTGCCGCTGTTGCATACTCCTTTGTCCTTATTTACTGCCGCTGTTGCATACTCCTTTGTCCTTATTTACTGCTGCTGTTGCATACTCCTTTGTCCATTTTTATTGCTGCTGTTGCATACTCTTTTGTCCATTTTTACTGCTGCTGTTGCATACTCCTTTGTACATTTTACTGCTGCTGTTGCATACTCCTTTGTACATTTTTACTGCTGCTGTTGCATACTCCTTTTTACATTTTTACTGCTGCTGTTGCATACTCCTTTGTCCTTATTTATTGCTGTTGTTGCATACTCCTTTGTACATTTTTACTGCTGCTGTTGCATACTCCTTTGTCCTTATTTATTGCTGTTGTTGCATAATCCTTTGTACATTTTACTGCTGTTGCATACTCCTTTGTCCCTACTTATTGCTGCTGCATACTCCTTTGTACATTTTTACTGCTGCTGTTGCATACTCCTTTGTACATTTTTACTGCTGCTGTTGCATACTCCTTTGTCCTTATTTATTGCTGTTGTTGCATACTCCTTTGTACTTTTTATTGCTACTGTTGTACACTACTTTGTACTTTTTTACTGCTGTTATTGAAAACTACATTGTGCCACTTTTTATCAGCTACACATGTATTGAAATCTGCTGAGTATTTACACCCAGGTTGAACCTGAAATTGGTCCACCTGGATCAGTGCTCTACACCCGTAAAAAAATCTAAAACAAAACAGAATCATAAAATAAAAGTGTGTTTCTGAATTGCATATTTCCTGCTGCGTAACCAACATGTGACAGACGAAGACCATTCCAACTATAAAAATCTCCTTTTTCAAGACAGAAGTTTGTATGAACATGTGAGATATGAGCCAAATGTATGGAGAGGCATTACTGATTTGGAGAATGACAAAGCTCTAGCAGACTTTCACTTTCAGGTATGCGAAGGACAAAGCTCTGGAAATACCTGTGAGGAGCTAACAAAGGCATGAGTGCTGATAAACTAAACTGGCAAAACTACAAGTGAATGTTATATGCTTACTATAACGACAGATCTGTGAAGAGTCGGACCATCCTCCTTAACAGTACTGATGCTGCAAATACTGTTTTGATCCGAGCTGCCATTCTCTTCAGATCTCAAGTGGCACTCGAGGATAACACAAGAATGAAGAGGACAAAAGAAAAACAGACAAGCAGCACTGAAAGCCGGGTTTGCAGGAGTGTATATCACAGAAGAGGGATCACTTTTTTTTTTTTTTAAACAAATCTGTTATGGCAGTACAAAACTTTCTTAATGGCAGGTTCAGTCTCCATAATATGCAGGACAAGGTCCCAATCCTCTTAAGTGGATATCCTCCCTTATGGCTGCACATCACCCTCCAAGCAATGGTTTAACAGCTATCTATCCAACAGGCAACAATGCGTAAAGTGGCAGGACTGCCCATGTCAATACCAAACCAACAAAACTTGAGTCCTAGAGGGATCCATTCCAGGACCCCTCCGCTTCAACATATTCATAAATAAGCTACACACTTGCCTGCCATTACAGCACACTAATCCAATACACCGACTCCACAATCATATCCTCCTCTAGCGACATGTCCAACCTGCTGTAAAAAGAGACTGCATTCACTGCAATAGAATCATGGCTAACCAATGCATGATTACTGCTAATCCCTAACAAAACTAAGCTTTTACTTTTTTCTCCTAAAATTAACACATTTGATTTCAAAAGCTCTCTGAAAACTGAAATTGAAACCAAGTGCAAAACTATTGGGTATCACCATAGACAACAAACTCACATTTGACCAACACATACTGAATCCCATTAAAAAAAAAAAAAAAAAAAAAAAAAAAAAAAAACATTTCACACTAGGAACACTATAGACATTTTGTTTTTTTGACCCAGACACCAAAAAAGCATTAGCTAATATCTACCTTAAACCTTCTTTACTCTATGGTGCTCCCATTTTTACAAATGTACACACACCTCTCTCAAAACCAAACCAGTCTTCTTGTCATAAAATTGCTAAATATGCCACCAGCCCACCATATCGCACTCACCACTGCTATGCACTAAAGGAGCTCAAATGGCTAGAACTCCCCCACCATCTTGAATATTTACAGCTCTCAACTGTACAAAAATTAATACACCAACCAGATGGTTGTCAAGCTCTAAAATCTAACCTGCAAGCTTATATTTCCACCAGAAACCTCTGATCTGCCAAAAGACAACTCACAGACGTACCCAAAGCCAACAAAAGAGACGATGAGAGTCTATTCTTATACCACAGCTAAACTTGTGAACAACCTACCAGAAAATATCACCAGTAGAGAAAACTGCAAAAAGTTCAAACTCACTAAAAAACTACCTCTACAACTCCTGGACCTGTGAATGCCCAACAACTAACATCAAATTCCCCACCTTCCTATGTTCTTCTCTTTCTGTCACTCTACTCAGCTTCACCGTCTAACACCAACCAATCCTTTCTATGCTTATCCCATAAACCCCTCAGCTTATAGTACAGCATCCCACAAACAGAAATTAACTCAATCACTTTATAATTCTCAGTGTAACACATCTCATTAATACCCTAATAACTCATCCTTCCACTATTACTTTAATTGCTATCCTATTAACTATTTCATGTGTTCTTTTAAGCTATCACCTCACCTCTTCAAATCCAAACATTTTATTTTCTGCTGTATAACTACTATATATTTTTGTATAAATATTTGTAAAAATATCCTAACTGAAATAATTATCAGGCTTTCCCTACCACCTAATGTGCATCTTACAACTATGTGTCATTTTATGACTTGTCTAATTTATTATGTCCGACTACAGTCTGTTCTTTAACTGTAACTGCTGGAACTTTTTTCCCGGGTCTCTTCTGAAAACGGGTATTTGACTCAGACTTTCCCAGTCACCAAATGGCAATAAATAAATAATGGCCCAAAAAATGGACCTGGACCTGCAGATATTATCCAGATTACAGAGCCTTGCCTACCTTTTGGCACTGCTCACAGGTCCTGCAGTACCCCGTTACATCTCTGGAAATTCCAGGCCAATAGAAGTTCTGCATAATACTGAAAGTGTTGTGAGCCTGCTCTGAAGCGCAGGAATATCCTGCAGGATTCCCCTATGGGGATGTGGAGGGAGGCATCTTTTTAGATCTAGGGTCACTAGCCAGGCATTTTTTGTCAGCATAGGCAGCAGCTGCTGCAAAGTTGGCATTTTGAATCTGGGGACCACCAGAGAGGTGTTCAGAATGGATAGATCCAGGATAGGGTGCCAAGTGCCCTCTTTTCTGGGAACAAGGAATAGTCTGAAATAAAAGCCTTTGCCTGTTTGATCTGAGGGGGCAGGTTCTACTGCCCCCTGGGACATGAGGGGTTTGGACCGGTTTCAGTGCCTCTGCCCACTGATTTGGAAGCAAGTCTGGGTAACCTCTTGGAATTGGGAGTTCGCTGAAAGAGAATTTGTATCCCTGAAAAATTATCTTTAAACCCCATTGGTCCTTTGTTACAGAAGGCCAATTTTCTTTGCAGAGGGAGAGACTTCCTCCTACCTTTGGTGAGAGAAGGGAGGGCAGAGGGGCGAGAGTCAGTCATTGGGAGTTTTTCCCATAGAAGGGTGGCTTAGAACTCCCTGACTTTGGGGCAGAAGTGGTCCACTGTTTGCTTCTCTGCTGCCCAGGGATAGGGCCTGGATAGTCTGTCCCTGCAAGGCTTACTTTAGCCCTGTCTGCTAGGTGCAGGGAAGGACCAGTGCTTAGAGGGAAAGTTCCTGCTGAACCTGGGAGGTTGAACCTGAAAGAAACCTTTTACTGTTTGCATAGATTTTGCTTTGTCTTCCATCTTTTTAAGTGCCTCTTCTGCTTTTACTCCAAACAAGCGGTCCTTATCTAGGGGTAAATCAATTAGTTTAGACTTGACATGATCAGGTTGTTGCTTCAACCATGCATGTTTCCAAATAACAGATTCTGACACAGATGCTCCACTAGAGGCTTCTAGGGCATCATATCCACAGTGTAACGAGTCTTTGGCCACTTGACATGTAGAGTGCAGTAAATCTGCTAACTCTTTCGAATTGGAACGGTCAGGAAAGATTGAAATCTTTTGCTTTAATAGTTCCAAAATGTGTTGCTATTTTAACATACGGAACTGACAGTTGAGTGCTCTGATAGCTAAGGTTGCAGAGGTGTATACTTTTTTACCCCATCTGTCCAGAGCTCTGGAATCTTTGTCAGAAGGAATAGGATTCTTGGCAAAACCAGTCTTAGCTCCTTTGGGACCCTGTGTAATGACCTCTGGGTCTGCAGCAGGATGTCTGTACAGTTATTTGTGAGAATCCAGCACCCTGTAATACCTGCCAGGTTTACTGGGAGCAGGTGGGAGGACATCAGGGGCTAAGCAGGATTCATGGAAAACAGCATCCACCACTTCTAAAATAGGGGGGATGGCCAGGGGTCTGTGCTGGGGCAAGTCCAGAAACTCTCCAAGTCTTTTCTTAGATTGGGGGAAATCCTGAGATTCCCATTGGAAATGTTCCCTTAGCGTGTGAAGGGTTTCCTCAAAGGAAAGGTCTGGAGGGGAAGCACAAGGGATGGATTCCTTTGCATCTGAATCCTTATAAACAGCCAGAGGTTGTTGTTCCTCTTCAAAATCTGAATAGTCAGATTCCTCAGAATCCTGTTCTGTCACAATTTCTGGAGAAGGGTGTCTTTTCCTTTTAGAAGTTGTGGCGTGACTACCCTTGATAAAGGAGTTGAGATCCTCAGCCATTTTAAGCAGTTGTGCTTGGGGTGGTGGAGCAGGGGCAAGATAGTGGCTAGAAAATTTTCTAGGAGTGGCCTGGCTTCTAGGCCTAAGAGCATCAGTCTGTCTGAGAGAAACGGTAGTTAGATTAGAAAACTTTTTTTTTGTATAGATTCGGTAGTGCGAAAGGCCTCCTCGGAAGCCAGTGCCTGTGTCGCGACTCCAGACCCAACCGAGGCAGAGACAGCCAAAGGCTCAGAAGACTAAGATGATTTCTGCAGCATAGTGGACTCCGAATGGGTCTCAGTAGAGGCCTGCATAGACATTGAATCGGGCATCGGGCTGCAAAAGCGCCTCAATGAATTCCGGAGAACTGACTACCTGCTTAGCGGTAATGTCGTTGGAAGGCTTAGCCTTGTATGATCTATCTTTATCTCTGCATTTTTTCGGAATGTCCAAGGATTGTTGCCTGACGGATGCCATTAAGGAATGCGAAGACGGAACACGAAATTACCTCTCTACAATAAGAGCGCTGTGGCGAATGGTTCTCTTAAAGACAGCACAGACTTGGCAACAGGGGACGTCGTGGTCTGGGCCTAAACAAGTGACGCAGTAAGAATGAAAGTCTCTGTGTGGGATCGGCTTTCCACAGGCAACACAATTGTTAACTTTTTCGGACATCGGTTAATGCAAGAAAAAAGGGTCCCGCAATGGGGTACTTAGCTTTAGACTTTTTCAGCTGAAATTTGAACTCTGGTAGCGACCAATCGGCACTCTTGTGAACTGCTTTTACTACGGGCTCCACAGCAAGAAAGACTGATGTAATGACATCAGCTGCCTTGCTTTATAGCACTGACGACCTGACGTCAGACTACAAGGGACGGCAGCCAACGCAGAAAAACACTGACTCTGGTATTCAGGCCGGCCGAGGGCTACCACAGCAGGGATAACCCACAGGTGATGACTACAACAGTGAAACATGAAGATCATCAATGATTTCCTTCGATATATATGCTATGCACTTGCATACAAGTTGCGCAACATACATTGCTCTCCTTACTGCCATAAAGAAAGGATGGTCAAAGGTCAGGTTACTGTCTACATGTGTCCCCAAATCCCAGACTCCTGTCTCGACTCTTTGGGGAACATTGTCAATCAGTGAAGTAGTTTTCAGGAGTGGTAGACTTTCCAAAGGATACTATGAAGCATTTCTTGGCATTCCGTTTTAGATCACGGCTCTGGCACCAGTTCTTTGTCAGACATTTTTGGTGGATATTGGTGTGAACCTAACAAATGGCTATGATGGACTCCACTAGAGACCAGCCTCTGTAAAGGTGGACTCTCAACTTCTTGGGCCATGTCCGAGAGCTAGCTGGCTATCCAGTGGGTGACATAGTGGTGTATACCCAACTCCATGAGTTTGTCTACAATGTACAAAGGCAGTATTGTATGAAATGCTTTGACCAGATCAAGGTAGGCAGTATGCATCATTTTGCCCTTGTCCATTGCATTGGTGACCTTTTCGAAGAAATCCACCAGGTTAAGTAGGCATGACCTGCACCTGACAAAACCAAACTGGATAGAATCCAGTGTCTGAAGGTTTCCTATGTCACAGTTAATCATTCATAATTCTTTCCAAGGCTTTTGCATACGAGTCCAGACAGACTTTTGGCTCTGTACATATTGGGGTTGCCCACCAATGTGCAGTTGGATGATCACTGCAGTTCATTCGCACGGGGACTATCGATGCAGTGCCCTTTGTCTTGAACAGCGCAATGAGGATCTGCTCCCTAGTGACAAGTTGAGGGGGTTATATTTGATGGAATTTCCTCAGAGGTGGCTGGGGGGGGGGAATTAGAACTGAATCCGTCAGTCAGTAGATTTGCTGTTATCTTCAGGCTCCGTGTAGGTGGCTCCATTTACAATCTGTTCTACACACTGTTGTATACTGCCTTTGAGACTTCTGACAAAGCTAAAGAAAGCCTTATGGCTGTCCTTAGACTGGGAGGCTATTTTTACCTCATATTTGGGTATGGTGGACTTGATTTGCCTTCTGCGTCGCTTGTTTAGACTGATGAGTGTTTTAATCCTGCTGAACATTGCACTTCCTAATTTCTGCCATGACTTTCTTCCTTTTGTTGTACAACTTATGGATGTTGGGATTCCACCAGGACAGCTTGCTCTTCGAGTTTGTTCTGTACTTATTTCCACATGGCACAGCTACTGTTATGCATTTAACATGCCTGCACATAGTTCTTACAATTCCACACATGTAGTAGTGTTCTACATTTGGGTGGGTGGTGGTGTTGAAATTTTGACAGTTTATCACTTAATAGGAAAAGATTGCTATGGCAATCTGGACATGAAAAGGCTCAAGCAATTCATTCTGTTTAGCCAGCCTTGAAGATTTTATTTATTTATTTTTTTTTAAGTAAATTGAGACACCACCACTTTAGTCCCGGTTTGTACAGTAGCTGTTCTAAATATGTGGGAGGTACTGTAGCCCTGCACTGACAGTGTGCTCTCTGCAGCTTTAAACCATGTCTTGGTAACGGCACAGACATCTGCCTTCTCCAGGGTGAGGAGAGCTTGGAGACACTGGAGTTTGTTTACACAACTGGGACTGAGCAGTAACACAGACTTTCTTGAAATAGTTTTGCTATATCTGTAGGTTTGTCAGTTTAGCACTGCCAAAAAAGGCACTAGGGGGAAGACCATGTTTTAGCCAATATTCAAAAGTCTAGAAGGGGACAGATGCAGACCATCACAGGTAAAAAGTACAGTTGTGTATACTTACCATAAATGTAGTGTATTCACTGTTGCAGTCATCACATTTGGGTTATCTGCCTGCAGGTAGCCCTCAGCCGGCCTGAATACCAGAGTCTTGGGATTTCTGCGTTGGATGCTGTCGCTTCTTCCATGACGTCAGGTCGTCAGGGGGTATAAAACATGCAGCCGATGCCATTACATCAGTTTTTCTTGCCCCAGATGTCAGGTGCCCCCACAATAAGAAGCAATTACATGGTACGGAACACCCCCAGCAAAAATCAAATACACATGATATACCAAACAAAAAAGATAGGTAAAAGTAGAGAGAAGTCAAGGGGCTGGAGGGAGGGTAACCAGGACTGCAACAGTGAATACACTTGAACATCTACATTTATGGTAAGTGTACACAACTGTACTATGTTCTTCGTGTTTCACTGTTGCAGTCATCATATTTGGGTAGATTCCCAAAGCTAAGGAAGGGTGGAGGTAGTTAAGGAGCATTAGGGCTAGCAATCAGGCCCTGTAAGACTGCTGTGGCAATTCCAGCTCTGGATTTAGAAAAGATAGGCAAGTGGTAATGCTTGGTGAAAGTATGTACAGACCTCCAGGTTGCAGCTTCCAGGATGTCCCTGGTAGGAACTCCTCTGAGAAATGCAGTAGAGGTAGATGCAGCCCTAGTGGAATGTGTGCTTACCCCCTGTGGGGCAGGATTTCCATGGTGCTTGTAGTAGAAATGGATGCAGTGTGCTATCCATTTGGAAATGGTTTGCTTTGAAATGGCCTTCCCCTCTGCCCCTGTAGCAAAGCTGACTAGCAGCTGGTCAGATATTTTGAGAGGCTTAGTCCTGTCCAAATAGAATCTAAGCTGTCTGTGCACATCCAGAGAATGGAGTATCCTTTCCCCTTTATTCTGATGGTTAGGGGAAAAGTAGGCAAGTGAATGGACTGGTTTAGCCACACTAGACACCACCTTGGGCATAAAAAATGGGTTGGGTTAGTCCTGAGGGAAACACTGTCCGCATGGAAGATAATGAAGGGTTCCACTGCCATAAGGGCCTGCAGTTCAGACACTCTTCTTGCTGAAGTGATGGCTAGAAGTAAAGCTGTTTTCCAAGAAAGGAATTTCAACTCTGCTGTAGCAACTGGTTTAAAGGGGGAGGGTGGGGGAGTAAGTTTTTCCAATACAAAGTTAAGGTCCCAGGCTGCAGTGGGAGCTGGAGCTGTCCTTGGGGGGGGGGGGGGCCTTAAAATTTTGGCCCCTATAAGGAACTGTTTTACCAGAGGATGAGAGAAGAGGGGTGGCTCAGTATTATAATGAGCGGAGATGGCGGAGGCATGAATCTTAATTAAAGAGAAGGATAGGCCCTTGTGGAGCATTTCTGTTAAGTAATCTAATATATGAGGTAAGCTGGGCACTGCTGTGCCCATCCCCTGAGACTGGCTCCAGGAACAGTATATTTTCCACTTTTCTGAATAGGATTTTCTAGTACTAGGTCTCCTTGCCTCACAAATGACATCCAGCACCTGCTTACTAAGGGTTGCTAGAGGTGAGCCCAAGGGAATAGCCAGGCTGCAATGTTCAGGGTTTGAAGCCGAGGGTGCAGAATCTGGCCCGCCTACTGGGACAGCAGTGAAGGGGTCTGAGGCAGGTGCTATGGTTGTAGCACAGTCAGACTGCGCAAAAGAGGGTACCAATGCTGGCGTGGCCAGTCTGATGCAATCAGGACTGTCCTTGGCTTGTCCTGTTTGATCTTTAGTAGAACCTTTGAGAGGAGAGGCAGAGGGGGAAAGGCATAGACAGAGAGGCTTTCCCAGGTAAAGGACAGGGCATCCACTTTCCAAGCTTGACTGTGGGGAGTTCTGGTGCAGTATTTGTTCAACTGATAGTTCTGAGGGGAGGCAAACTGGTCCACCTCTGGAGTCCCCCATCTGTTCCTCAAAAGCTTGAATATTTTGGGTTCCAGTTTCCATTTCTGTGGGTCAATGAGATTTCTGCTGAAGTCGTCTGCCAGTGAATTTAGTTTGCCTGGCAGGAATTGAGCTTGTAGGTGTACTTGGTTGCTCAAGGCTGTGTTTCACAAAGCCATGGCTAGTCTGCAGAGTGGGTAGGAATGGGTTCCCCTCTGCTTGTTTATGTACCACATAACTGTGGTGTCTGTCTTTTCCAATAGTTGTCCTGGAAGAATGAGGTCTTTGAAGGCAGTCAGAGCATTCTATACAGCTAACATTTCTTTGATTGACATGCAGGTGCATCTGTTTTGGGCTCCATTTGCCCTGAATGCACTGCCCTGCCATGTGAGTCTCCCATGCATAGTCTGATGTGTCTGTTAGGGTTTGGGCGGCAGGGGGTATAGTTAAAGGGAGTCCCTTGTGGTTGCAGGCCTCTGTTCACCAAAGGAACTCTGGCCTTAGACAAGGAATGATAGGAATTATTGTTTCCAGGTCCTGGGAATGTTGACACCATAGGCTTTTAAGATACCATTGAAGTTTCCTCATATGCAGTCTTGCATATGGAATTAACAGAATGCAAGAGGCCATGAACCCCAGAGCTTGCAGTATTTTCCTTGCAGACAGCTGGGTTTTGTGGCCAATACTTTGAAGTAGGTTGTCAAATAAACTTGTTTCTCCGAAGTGAGGAGTGCCATCTGAGAAGGTGTGTTCAAGCTTGCTCCCAGGAATACAATCTGCTGGCAGGGTAGGTGTGATTTTTTTCTCATTGATGGTGTAACCCGAGTGAGGTTAGAAGGCTCTTTACAAATGCCAGATGCTGTAACAGTAATTCCTGACTTTTCACCTGAATCAGGCAATCGTCCAAGTATGGGTAAATCTGAATACTTCTCTGCCTGCAAAATGCAATGTCTGAAGCTAGGCACATTGTGAATACCCTGGGCGCAGTAGATAAGCCAAAAGGAAGTGCAGGGAACTGATAATGCATATAGCCTGCCCTGAAACGTAGGTATTTCCTGCAAGATTCCCTTATAGGGATGTGCAGGTAAGCTTCTTTTAAATCTAGGGTTGCCAGCCAAGAATCCTTGGCCTAGCATAGGAAGCAGCTGTTGGAGAGTTTGCATTTTGAATTTTGGAATCACCAGAAAGGTGTAGAGAATAGACAGATCCAGGATAGGATGCCAGGAGTCTTCTTTGCTGGGAACCAGGAAAAGTCTTGAATAAAAGCCTTGTCCCCTTTGTTCTGCTGTGACAGATTGAACAGCCTTGATGCTGAGGAGAGAGGGTACTTGCTTTTGGGCCTCCACCCACTGGTTTGGGGGGAGGTCTGGCCATCCACTGAAGGTTGGGAGTGAGTGGAATTGGAATCTGTATCCCAGGGAGACAA
Organism: Protopterus annectens; assembly: GCF_019279795.1. Lineage (NCBI taxonomy): Eukaryota > Metazoa > Chordata > Ceratodontiformes > Protopteridae > Protopterus > Protopterus annectens. The sequence continues at coordinate 1,101,331,019 of NC_056737.1, forward strand.
TGTTTAAAACCAATTTGTCTTGGGTAATGTATTCCCTGTTTTTTGCATGCAGAGCAGGCTTTCCTCCTAAAGGTGCAAACAGTTGGGCAAGGCTTGGAGGGGTTAAGGATAAGTCATTGTGCAATTTTACCATAGGGGGTGGCTTACTACTCCCTGCTTTGGAAGTGGGAGCACCCCACTGCTTAGATCTGTGCATAACCTGAGACTGAAGTCTTGGTGGTCTGATGCCCTTGGGTTTGGACTGAGAAGGCCTGGAAGGGACTGGAAAGGACCAGTTTTTTGAAGGCCAATGCCTACTGAATCTAGGTGGCTGTACTTGTAAGAAATATTTAACAGTTTGCATAGATTTAGCTTTTTCCTCCATCCTTTTGAGGACTTCTGCTTTATTGCCAAATAGGCGCTCTTGGTTTAAGGGTGCATCCAGCAATTTTGCTTCTACATGATCTGGAAAGTTTTGTTCCTTAAGCCAAGCATGCCTTCTACATACCCAGTGACAGCAGCCCTACAAGATGCTTCTAAAGCAACAAAACCACACTGCAAAGTATGTTTACCAACTTGGTCAGCAGAATGCATTAACTCTTATAAATCTTGGTGTTCTGCAGAGTCAGGAATCAACATCATTTTCTGCTTAATTATCCCCATAATATGCTGCTGATACTTTAACATATGAAACTGGCAATTTAAAGCCCTAATGGCCAGAGTAACAGAGGTGTATACCTTTTTACGCCATCTGTCTAAAGTCCTAGAATCCCTGTCAGAAGGGGGAGGATTTTTGGCAGTAGTAGCCTTAATGCCTTTTGGTTCTTGGGAAATGGTCTCTGGATCCGCAGTAGGTTTCTTGAAAAGGAATTTGAGAGAGCCAGGTACTCTGTAGTACCTGTCAGGTTTCCTGTGAGCTAGAGGCAAAGTATCCTGGGTAAGGCTGGATTACAAGAAAACATCATCTACAATCTCCAGAACAGGTGGGACAGCTAGAGGCCTGTGCTGAGGCAGGTTTAAAAATTCTCCCGAGTCTTTTTGGACTGAGAATAGTCCTGGCTTTCCCAGCAGAAATACTCCCTAAGGGTATGCAAGGTTTCACCAAAAGAAAAATCTTCTTGAGGGTAAGCAGAGGGAATGGAATCCTCTGCATCAGAATCCTCATAGGTAGACAAGGGTATGTCCTGGTAGTCAAAAGGAACAGAGATATCAGATTCCTGATCAGAAGAATCAGAAGGAAAACCAGTTCTAGGTCACTTAGAGGAGGAAGGCTGGCTTCCCCTAATTAAAATAATAAGGTCTTCAGCCATTCTAATCATATGTTTTTGAGGCATGTGGGCCTGAGAATGCGCTTTGGTCATCTGTTTCCTAGGCATAGGGCGAACTTTAGGGCCGAGGAATTCGGTATTTCTGGCTATAAAAGTCGTCAGTTTAATATGAAAATCGGTAGGCCTGAATACACCCTCAGAAGCCGGTGCCTGCACAGCAGCTCCGAACCCATCCAAGGTAGAGACATCCGCAGGTTCCATAGTCAAAGAAGCATCTCGTGGCAAAAGCGACTCCGAATGGGTCTCAGTAGAGGCCTGCGAATCTGTAGAAGCAGGTAACAGGAGCTGCAAAAGCGCCTCACTGAGTATCGAAGGACTGTCAACTAGCTTAACGTAAACGTCATCTGCAGTTTTGGACCTATGCGGTCTGTCTCTGTCTTTATCCTTATGTTTTTTTGGAAGATCGGTAGTCAGATGGCTTAACGAAGCCATTTTGGAGTACGGAGATAGAGAGCGAAAGTATTTAGCTACAAAAACAGCCCGACGGAAAATAGTTTGGGCATTGAACAAGGCAGAAAATCGACAGAGAGGGACATAGTGGTCTGGGCCTAAACAAGTGACGCAATAAGAATGAAAATCTCTATGAGGTATTTGCTTTCTACAGGCAAGACTATTATTTTTTTCTGACATCGGTTAGAGCAAGAAAAAAGGATCCCCAACGGGGTACTTATCTTTTAGAAGACTTCATGTCTGAAACTCGAAATTGAAAATTTCAGGAGTCGGCCGACCGGCACTTGTGAACTGCTTCTGCTTCGGGCACCACACGGCAAGAAAAGCTGATGTAATTGCGTCGGCTGCATGTTTTATACCCCTGACGACATGGAAGAAGCAACAGCATCCAACGCAGAAATCCCAACACTCTGGCATTCAGGCCGGCTGAGGGCTACCTGCAGGCAGATAACCCAAATGTGATGACTGCAACAGTGAAACACGAAAAACATCAGTATGGTCTGTTAACCATATCCTCCCATGCTGACAAATACTGCACCACTTTGGAATGACACCAGAAACTCAGCCAATTATTAAAGCCAATCACCTTCTGTTAATATTGTGATACCATTCTTGGCAATGGCAGAATGCTACTCAGTGCTAGACTCATACTACCCTGAAGCACACTCGGAAAGAAGCACACTCGGAAAGCTCAGTCAGGTCTCTCTCCATATAACCAGGGAGGTACGTCTCTGCTAATTTACACCCGCAAGGACCAAGACCCATGTCATACTGGTACTTGTGCTCCAAAAACCTGAATGTATGCATGATCTGGCAGATCCTGGCCCCTGACAGGCAAATAACAGTGACTTTCTCCTTACTCAGCTTGCAGAGTGGGACATCTGCATGTCTCACTATGGAGTCTCCTATACCCAAAATATTAGGTTGTCTGGTGGCTTGCCTTATGGGCTTAGAAGATGAGGCTCCGTGAGATGTGGACGTGCGTTGTGGTGAGTGTTCTGTTGGTAAGTGTTTTCGGGCTGCAGTGGATATTTGCTGCAGGTGCAAAGTCTGGGAGGTCACTGAGGATTTTGGAAGATGTTTAAGAGCTTCTGCATGTGTGGGTCTAACGTGTTTGATCCATACCCTGTGTGGTGGGTGTAGTGTGTGTATTACAAAGGACAGTTGTGTCCCACTTAACATAATTACAGACGGTCGAGTAGATCAATATTGCAGTACTTATTCTTAGGTCTTCCTGCACTGCAGAAGCCTGCAACCTGCACAATTTCCAGTCTCTGCATGATCTTAGCTGACACATCAGGGTATTTATAGGGGTGTTCATTAGCACCATCTTCAGGGTCTTTCTTGGCTGCGTTAAGCAGTCTCATGCCCAAGGATGACACAACCTTTCCAGTTGTCAATAGTTTTAGACAAAAACAACTGAAGATTTTAACCATGGACTAGAAATATAAGGAGAGGATGACTATGGATAGATACCCAGCCAAAAACTCTCCCAGCTATTGGAAAGAGGTCTGCAGACAGAAGGGTAGGAAGAGGAGTCTGTACTCCTTCACTTGATTTACTCAAACATCTACAATTATGGTAAGTGTAACACATCTGTACTATGTTCTTCGTGGTCAATGTTGCAAGTACTGATTCTTGGGAGGACTCCCAAAGCTAAAGTTTGGAGGATAGGCAGACTGGTGGCCCTTGGGACAGCAAGTTCTGTAAGACAGCAGTTGTAAATCCTGCCCTAGCCCTGGAGGCATTGCCTAAATGGCACTGCTTGGTAAAAGTGTGGGCATATGTTCATGTGGCAGTTTCTAAAATAGCCTGGGTTGGGACATCCCTTAAGCAAGGCAGTAGCAGCTAATCTGTGCCTCACAGAGTGAACACTGACATGGGCTGGTAGTGGCTTATCATGATGGGCATAACATAAAGTAGCACAACTAGCTACCCATTTTGAAAAAGTCTGTTTGGAGACAGGTCTACCTTCTTTCCCTTTTCTACATTGCTCTGCCGTATTTTGGAACTTAGTTCTGTTCAGATACGTCACAGCACATCAAGGGAATGTATGATTTGATCAGCTTTATTCTGTGGTTCTGGAAAGAACACTGGCAGGTGAATAAGTTTCGAGTCAAGGAGAGTTCTGACAACACCATGGGCATAAAATAAGGGTTATTTCGAAGGTTCATCCTGCCCATGTGGAAAACAATTTAAGTGTTTTTGCACATCAGGACTTGCAGTACTGAAAACCCACCTGGCTGGGGTGATGGCTATCAGTAGGGTGGTCATCCATGTGAGCATCTTTAAAGGAACAGAAGCTGCTTACTCAAAGGGTGTCAAGGTTAGTTTTTCTAGTACATTGCTCAAGTCCCAAGAAGGGACCGGGTTTTCCCTGAGAGGTCTTAGATGTATAACCCTTTTATGAACTGTTTTATGTGGGGTAAGCATAAACAAGGGGTGAGGGGGAAGGAGGCAGTGATGACAGAAGCATGCACCTTGATAATGGAGTATGAAAAGCCCTCATAAAATTACCAAGAAAGACATTTCAACATTCAATTTATGTCTGCATGAGAAGGCATGATATTTTTGGTCTGGCACCAAGAAGAAAACCTTTTCCATTTTAATACGTATGATTTTCTGGTAGTTTTTCTTACCTCTGTCAGGAGAGATGAACACTTCAATGAGTAATTTGCATTTTTGGGGGTTAGAATCCAATCCTCTGTGTTGTTAGTGTGTGTGTGATAAGATGAGAATGAATGACAGACCCCTTCAGCTGGGTGAGACCAGTGGAAGAGTGCAGAATCCCCCTTTTGTGCTGCCTTGGCCAAAGAGGGCAATAAGTATCATGTATGCCCTGTCTGATCTCGTATTTATCAGCACCTTGGGGATTACAGTTAACAGAATAAAGCATACAGGAATAGATCAGTTCAGTTAAAGATGGTGCTCACCCTCTGTCAATGTCTGTTGAGTTTTTGAGTAGAACCTCTGTTGTCTGTTCTGGTAAGAAGTAAAGGGTTTGTACTGGGGTGTTACAAATGATGGGCAGGTCCAAGAAGCTTCTTCTCAACATCCATTCCTTGGGGTCTAGGAGGTCCCTATTCACAGAATCTGCTACAATGCATTTCTGGCCTGGGAAGTAGGATGCTACAAGTGTCATTTGCAGTTCTTGTGCCCAAACTCAAATCTTGACTGCCAGACTGCACAGGGGATAAGAATGAGTTCTCCCTTGCATATGTACCACGACTGTGACATTGTCTGTCCAAATATGCAGTACTCCTGGGGACGTGTCGCTTCACAACTAGAAACAATGCCAGTATCTCTTTCTGGTTTATGCACAGTTTTCTTTCCTCTGGCATCCAGATATTATGCACGTTCATGAACTTTAAGAAAAATTTTCTGGACAGTCTGTGGTAATGGTCTTCAAAGTCTCTGTAAGAGAAAGAGAGTTGTGTCCATGAATTCTGTATGATGGTGTCTTTCACCAAAGTACCTCCTTTTTTAAAAGTGGGGGTAAGAGGCACCAGGATTTCCAGGGGTTGAGAGTTCTTCCAAAGCATTTTTAGGAACCACTGAAGTTTCTTCATCTGTAGTTTTGCAAGAGGAATCATTAGAATGCAGGATGCCATTTATCCAAAAATATTTCCCTGCAGAAACTATTTGGCTTGGCAGTAGGCTGTCAAAATAGTTTGTCAGAAAGGAAACTTTGTTTTGGGGTAGGAAAGCCTTTTATTGTACGAAATCAATCAATGCACCCAGAGAGAACGAATTACTCTCAGAGGCTGAAGTTGCGACTTGCGCAGGTTAATAGTGAAGCCTACCTTCTGAAAGCAATCCATGGTAATTTGTAAGCCTGTCTGAAGTTCCAAAAATTATTTTTCCCTGGATAAGGCAGCAATCCACATAAAGGGTAATTATGCACCTCCAACATTCTGCAAGGAGCTAAAACCGGAGCTAGACATTTGCTGAAAACTCTGGCAGCAGCAGACAAATCAAATCGTAAAGCACACAATTGGTAGTACAATCCTGTTGCCCCAAACCAAAGATATTTCCTGTGCTCCTATAATAAAAAGCGAAAGTAGACATCCTTGTAGGTTAAAAAGAAAGAGCAAGAGCAACAGTTTCTGAAAGGTTAGCATTCTGATTTTGGGAATATGCCGGAATGGGTTCAACTCTGGCAGCTCTGAGATTGCTCTGCAGGTGCCTTCCTTTCTTGGGACTATAAAGATCCTGGAGTAAAATCCCACTGCCTCCTCCACAGCAAGAGAACTGGATGAAAGGACCCTTGTTGCAGAAGTTCTTGCAAGATAGGGAAAGAAAACCCTTGTGCTCTTTTAGGGGTTATGTCATCCCTTACTAAGGAGGGCTTTTCCCTGAACTGAAAGGAATAGCTCTTTTCTATAATGCTTAGGACCCACTGGTCCCTGGTGATGAGCTGCTGCTGCTGAAAGAAAGTCTTCCCACTACAGAGGTGTGGGAAGGCCTGGGTTTGGGGAATGGGGGAGGGGGAGAGCTATGCATTGTCACGCTTTTTGGGGAGGTATAGAGTCTGAATCCCCCAGCTCCACAGTATTTATAAGGTTGCCATTTTCTAGACCGTCTTTGGTCTCTTATCTCCCCCTGGAGGCAGATACCAAGGCTTAGGAGGGTAATTCCCATTACATCTAAGGTGTAGGAAACAATTTTCAGAGTTTTGATTTGCTTCCCTTTCTGTGCAGTTTCTCAAAAATTCTCTCTGCCGAGAGCCCAAAAAGGCTCCTTACCCGCAGGGGAATTCAGGAGTTGAGCATTTGTTTGGTCAGAATGTGGCTGAATCCTCAGCCAGATGCGTCGAGTGACAGAACCCATAGCAGCTGCTCTATATGATGCATCCAATGCATCGGAGCCACAATTTAAAGAATGCCTGGATATCTGCAGTGCTGATCTAGCCATCTCTCGCAGTTCTCTCTTTAAGGCCTCGTCTGTAATGCCCTGTGCCTTAGGGATTATTTGTTCTTGTAGTCAAGTATTTTACCATATAACATTGGCAATTAAGAGCCCAGAGTTGGCATCTACTTTCTCTGTCATTAAGCAAGGGGGGGGGGTCTAGGTGCACCCTAAAAAGCACCTTTGGTGGGCTCAGTAAACACTGCTGAAGAATCAGCATCTGGGTGTCCGGCACTCTATAGAAATGATCTGATTTCCTTGGGGCAGAAGAGTCTCTAGGTGCAAAGAAATGTCATCAAAGACCTCATCCAGCACTACAGAAACCAGGAATTCACAGAGGAATAGCAGAAGTGGTCTGGGGGAAGGAAGACCGAAGCTGTCTGTAATGTAATGTGTTTTGGCCCGAGAGAATTCTTTGTTTTCCCAATTAAAAGGCCTCCTACAGCTTACACAAGACATCCCTGAAATACAAATCCTCAGATGAAGCAGCAGACTGGTTATCATCAGAGTCAGAATCACAGTAGGAATGATGGAGTAGGTGTTTAGAATAAGACAATTCTTTTCATCCTCACATGCTGTGGGGTCAGAATTGTCATGAAGAAAAAAATACAGTTGTGTACCTACCATAAATGCAGATGTTAGAGTGTATTCACTGTTGCAGTCATTACAATTGGGTTATCCTGTTGGCAGGCTACCCGCAGTCGGCCTGAATTCCAAAGTCTAGGTCCGGCGTCGGTTGCTGACGCCTCCTCCCTGAAGTCAGTGCGCCAGGGGTATAAAAGATGCAGCAGACACCATTTTCTTCAGTTTTTCTTGCCCCAGATATCAGGTGCCCCCAAAAGGGTAGGCTAAAAATATGTCAATAAAGCATGCATGCACAAAATAACAAATTTCCTTCATCTACAAAGCAAATACACCACACATACGTAGTATAGAATAGAGAAGTACAGATAAGGTCCAGTAAAGATAAGGGGGTGGTGGGTGGGTAACCTGGACTGCAACAGTGAATACACTCGAACATCTACATTTATGGTAGGTACACAACTGTACTATGTTCATCGTGTTTCACTGTTGCAGTCATTACAATTGGGCTGAATCCCAAATCTAAGGTTGGGAGGCTGGAACTAAATAGAATTAGGAGCGGCTATGAAGCCCTGCAGAACTGCAGGGGCAAATCCTGCCCTGGATTTGGAGTAGAGTGGTAAGTGGTAGTGTTTTGTAAAAGTATGCACTGAACTCCAGGTTGCAGCCTCTAAAATGTCTTTGGTGGGCACTCCTCTGAGGAAGGCTGCTGATGTGGCTGCTGCTCTGGTTGAATGTGGCCTAAATGCCTTTAGGCACTGATTTGCCATGTGGTGAATAGCATAGACGAATGCAGTGACCTATCCTCTTTGAAATAGTCTGCTTTGAGATAGCCTTTCCTTGTGATCCTGTAGCATATGCTACCAGTAATTGCAGTGTCTTTCTGAAAGCTTTGGTTCTGTTCAAGTAGAAGTGCAGCTGTGTATGTCCAAAGAATGCAGAAGTTTCTCACCTTTATTCTGTGGGTTTGGATAAAATGTAGGCAAATGAATAGTTTGGTTGAGGGCCACACTGGACACTAGCATAAGCATAAAAGTGGGGTTTGCCCTTAGAGAAACCCTGTCTCGACGGAAGATGATAAAAAGTTCCACAGCCATGAGTGCCTGTAGCTCTGAGACTCGTCTTGCAGTGGTTATTGCTAGGAGTAGAGCTGTTTTCCATGATAAAAATTTTATATCAGCCGAAGCGGCTGGCTCAAAAGGAGGCAGAGTGAGTTTTTCCAAGACATAATTGAGGTCCCATGCAGGTATTCGTGATCTCCTTGGAGGCCTTAAGTTTTTGGCTCCTCTGAGGTATTGCCTTAATAAAGGATGAGAAAAAATAGGTGACTCTGTATTGTAATGAGCTGAAATGGCAGAAGAATGAATCAATTGATGAAAAAGAAAGGCCTTTGTCCAGCATCTCAGTTAAGTATTGCAAAATCTGAGGGATATTTGGAACAATCATGTCAATTCCTTCTGCCTGGTTCCAAGCACAGAATCTCTTCCATTTTTCTGTATAAGATTTTCTGGTACTGGGCCTCCTGGCCTCCAAAATAACATCCATAACCGCTTTAGAGAGAGGTGTGTTTTGAAAAGCTACATTATCCACCATGCTGTCAGATTTAAGGTCCTGAGTTGGCTGTGCAGGATCAGATTGTTTTGTTGGGTCAGTAAGTGAGGAATTTGAGGTAATGTCCATGCTGGGCATTGAGTCAAGTTCCTTAGGATTGGGGACCAGTCTGGGGCAATCAGTATCATTTTTGGCTTCTCGTCTGACCTTTAGGGGTACCTTGGGGAGGAGAGGCAGTGGTGGAAAGGCGTATACTGTTAAGTTTTTCCAGCTGAAGGATAGATCATCCACTTTCCAAGCTTGCTTGTGATAAGTCCTTGAGCAGAATCCCTGTAGTTGGCAGTTGTGAGGGGAGGCAAATAGATCTATGTTCGGGCATCCCCAATTCCTTGTTATGTTGAAGACTTGTGGATCCAATTTCCACTCGTGGGGATCCATGAGGTTTCTGCTTAGTTCATCCGCCAGAGTATTTATCTTTCCTGGCAGGAATTGTGCTTGCAGATGTACTTGGTAAGTCAATGCTGTGTCCAACAAAGCCATGGCTAGTCTGCAAAGGGGGTAGGAATGTGTGCCTCCCTGCTTGTTTATGTACCACATGACTGTAGTATTGTCCGTCTTTATCAGTAGTTGTCCTGGATGAAGTAGATCCTTGAAGGCTGTCGGGGCATTTTGAACAGCTAGCATCACTTTTTAATCGATATGTAGATGCATTTGGATTGCGGACCATGAGGCCTGAATACATCTTCCTGCCATGTGGGCCCCCCAGGCATAATATGATGCATCTGTTGTCAATGTCTGCCTGGCTGGGGGGGCACGGTGAATGGCTGCCCCTTGTTGTGGTGACAGGCCTTTGCCCACCATTGAAACTTCTGTTGTAAGCAGGGAATGAGTGTAATTATTTCCAAGCTGTGGCAATGTTGAGTCCAAACACTTTTTAGATATCATTGTAGTTTCCTCGGTTTACTATTGAATGTGCGAATGCACTTCGTTCGACCGGCGACCTCATCGACGTGTTTGCGCGAACCGAAACTGTGAAAACTGTTTGCTAGCGAACCGAAACCGCGAAAACTTTGACGATCGACATTACCGGCCGCGCAACACCTCCACACCCATGCTACCATAGGTCGGATAGGGGCGAGGTTTTGCCGTTCGCATATCTGGGAGTCGGTGTAGTGGCGATCACAGTTCCGCATTCGTGCAAGACGAGTCGCACATGTCGGGATCGACATTTCAATAGTAAACCGTTTCCTCATATGCAGTCTTGCATATGGAATTAGCAGAATGCAGGATGCCATGAAGCCCAAAGCCTGCAGAATTTTTCTTGCAGTTAACTGGGCGTTTGTTGCCAACCTTTTGAAATAAGTAGTCAGTTGCCTTTGTCTGGCGTAAGATAAGTCATCTGGGCAGTTGTATTTAAGCTTGCACCCAGGAATTTTATCTCTTGAGAGGGTACAAGTTTTGATTTCTTCTCGTTTACAGTGTACCCTAAGCATGTTAATAATCTGTTTACAAACACCAGATGCTGTAGAAGTATGTCCTTGTTCTCTGCTTGAAGGCAGTCGTCCAAGTAAGGATATATTTGTATTCCTCTTTGTCTGCAAAATGCAATTACTGGTGCCAGGCATTTTGTGAATACCCTGGGCACAGTAGATAAGCCAAAGGGCAGTGCAGAGAATTGGTAGTGCATTGAGCCAGCTATGAATCTGAGGTATCTTCTGCATGACTGTCTGATTGGGACATGCAGGTATGCCTCTTTTAGGTCTAAAGTTACAAGCCAAGCCTTCTTGCCCAGCATGGGCAGAAGCTGCTGCAGAGTCAACATTTTGAATTTTGGAATATCTAGGTATGTGTTTAGAATAGATAGGTCCAGTATTGGCCTCCAGGCTTTGTCCTTTCTGGGCACCAAGAAAAGTCTTGAGTAAAATCCTTGTCTCTGCTCTTGCTGTGGTACTTGCTGAATGGCCCTCATGTCCATGAGGGATGAAACTTGCTTTTGTGCCTCTGCCCATTGATTTTTTGGAAGATCTGGCATACCGTTTGCCTTTGGCAGGGTGTGAAAGCGGAACCTGTAACCTTGTGACATTATGTTCAAGACCCATTTGTCCTGGGTGATTATGTGCCAGTTGAGAAAAAAGTGCTAGTTTTCCCCCTAAAGGAGCTGCCAGTAGATAAGTGCTTGGTGCTGGCAGGGGGAAGTCATTGGGACTGCTTTCTGTATGGCTGTGACTTGTCTTCTCTGCTTTTGGAGGTAGAAGCACCCCATTGTTTAGACCTGTATGAGCCTTGGGGCTGGGATCTGCCTCTAGAGCGTCTGTATCTTCCTCTTTGTGGCCTGACTGAAACTGGAAAGGACCAATTCTTTGTAGGCCAGTGTCTGCTAAATCTTGGAGGCTGTACCTGTAAGAAATCCTTGACTGTCTGCATAGATTTGGCTTTGTCCTCCATTTTCTTCAACACCTCTTCTGCGTTAACACCAAACAAGGTATCATGCTGTAATGAAGCATCTAATAATTTTGCTTCAACATGATTAGGCAAATTCTGTTCCTTTAACCAAGCATGCCTCCTAATGACAGAACCTGTAACAGCGGCTCTGCAGGAGGCCTCCAAAGAATCAAAACCACATTGTAAAGTATGCTTTCCAACTTGTTCAGCATGCAATAAATCCTGCATTTCTTTATTCTCTGCACATTCAGAATTTGTCAACATTTTCTGTTTAAGCAGTGACATTAGGTATTGCTGATATTTAAGCATATGAAACTGACAATTTAAAGCCCTTATAACTAAAGTAGCAGAAGTGTAAATCTTTTTCCCCATCTGTCCAGTGCCATGGAATCTCTGTCAGAGGGGGTAGGGTTTTTTGCAGTGGAAGCCTTGACCCCCTTTGGACCCTGAGAGATAGTTTCTGGATCAGCAGCAGGGTTTTTAAAAAGAAATTTGTGGGAGTCTGGAACCCTGTAGTATCTGTCTGGCTTAACAGGAGCTGGAGGTAAGGAGTCAGGAGTCAGACTGGACTCTGAAAATATCTACAATGTCTAGCACAGGTGGAATTGCAAGGGGCCTGTGCTGAGGCAGTAAAAGAAAGTCTCTGAGCCTTTTCTTAGATTCTGAATAATCTTGGCTCTCCCAGTGGAAATGCTCCCTCATGATATGTAGTGTTTCACCAAAAGAATAATCCTCAGGTGGAGAAGCTGAGGGGATCGATTCTTCAGCATCAGAATCCTCATAAGGAGGAAGAGAGTACTGCTGATCAGAAGAAGAATCAGATGAAATAGAAACTTGATCTGAAGAGTCATATTCTATCTCTTGCCTAGGCCTCTTGTCAGGAGGAGGATGAGAACCCCTGATCAAATTAATCAGATCTTCAGCCATTTTGAGCATCTGTTTTTTAGGCATGGAGGCCTGCCCATGGGGCTGTTGTACTTGTTTCTTTGTCTTAAAGCTGCTTTAGTCTTAGCTTTTGAAGCTGAAGTCATTCTAACATATAATTGTGTAGGCCTGAAAACCCCCTCAGAAGCCGATGCCTGCTCAGTGGCTCCGGACCCATCTGAGGGAATGGTTTCTGAAGGTCCAGTACCTTGAGTTTCTATAGGCCTGGTTGACTCCGCGTGTGAGTAGATATCGGCCTGCGGCTCTAAAGTAGTGGTCGTCAGGGGCTGCGAAAGCGCCTGAGAACCTTCGACTGGCCTCGAAGAAGCCTCATCGGTTTTAGACCTCGGATGCCTGTCCTTTTCTTTGCGTTTTTTGTAAACTCCGGTAGTCGGCTGTTCCGACGGCATTATATAATTAAATCGTCTGCCAAAGTAATGAAATGCAAAATCGTACCAATGCTTAATAGTGCGTTGGCTAAATCTAGCTCAAAACCGACAACTAGCAATGTTGTGGTCAGGGCATAGGCAAGGAATACAGTAAGAATGAAAATTCTTATGAGGTATTTGATTCCCACAAGAAATACAATTAACTTTTTCTGTCATCGGTCTGGAGCAAGAAAAAAAGTCTCCCCAACGAGGTACTTAGCTTTTAATGACTTCAGATCTGAAATTCAAACTTGAAAATCTCAGGAGTCGGCCGACCAGCACTTGCGAACTGCTTTTGCTTCGGGCACCGCACGGCAAGAAAGACTGAAGAAAATGGCATCGGCTGCATCTTTTATACCCCTGGCACACTGACGTCAGGGAGGAGGCGACAGCAACCGACGCTGGACCTAGACTTTGGAATTCAGGCCGACTGTGGGTAGCCTGCCAGCAGGATAACCCAATTGTAATGACTGCAACAGTGAAACACGATGAACATCATCCCCCCCTCCTTTTACTGGGAGAGGCTTCAGGTGTAGGCAGATGTCTCTGGCTGGACTCCCTAAATTTCATAAATGGCATGAATTCCTGGGCTATCTAAAGAAGGTTCCGAGTTTCAACCTGGGTTGCAGTGGCTGGAGACTGGGTAGTAGCTAGAGGCAAGCTGACAGGTCTCTCTGGTTTAGGTGTTCATTTAGAAAGAGGCTTTGATACACAGTTGGATGACTGCAACCTCAGTCAAGACTCCTTTAGCTGTTTATATCTCCCCTCAGTAAGAAACACTTGGACATTGACAACCGAAGCCTGTGGAGCGTCTTTGGACCGAACCTATTTTGACACTGGATTAAATGCAACACAATGGCCTGCTGCCATGCCAACCTCAAGCCTAGTAGTAGTTAGAACAGGGGGCTGCATAAGCTCTTCACCTGAGCTGTCAACTGACTTGAACATGGACACTAAGGGATCCCAGTCATCTGATGAATATTCTACCTTCAACTTTTTGTTGTTGCATTTCCTGAGTAAGGTAGTGGCCACAGCTAAGGAATGAGAAGCAGCAGAAGGAACCGGGTCTCAGGACTCCATGTGGACTGGAAGGACTTTAGCCCTACACTTAAAGGTTTTAGCTAGGAACCTAGCACAATCCTGACAACTAAAATATGTCATGGCAAGGCCAAATACAAAACAGACAAAAAGAATGAACGTCTTTAAGTGGGATTTGGTTCCCATACTTCAAGTAGTTATTGGCCTTAAGAAGACAATTTTCTCCATGGGGTTCTTACCTGAAAGCAGGTTGCAAGAAACTCTAGAGAAAATGAGCAGACCAAAGGATTGAAAGCGTCTGACAAAACACAGCAGCACATCACATTGCACAGCAAGAAAGAACTGAAGGCAGCACCAGCAGACACCCCCTCTTGTACCCTGACAGCAGACCACAGACATTAATCAGCTAGAGATAATGCAAAGAGACTGGAAATTGGACAGGTCACAGGTTTCGGCACGGCAAGAAGAACCAAGAATCAGTACAGCAATAATAACTATGAAGAACATCCCGATTTGTACAAGTTCACAGGCAAGTACTAGGCTGCTTAGCAGCCCTCGCAGGCTATTTTAATCCTATCCAGTTTCTCTGTTTGTGCTCCAAATAACCTATCCCATATTTGGTTACAGATTCTCCCTACCTATCCCATGGTCAGCAACTTTATATTACCCCCAATAAGAATAAATGTGATCAGTCTATAGAGAACGTCAAGGGACCCATGCATGGGAAAAGGCATTTAGGAGCTGTATCTGTCCATTAATAGCACAACAGACAGCCCTGGAGTAAATTTTCTGTTTCCCATCCAAAGACCTAAGCTGCACATGGAAGTGGACAGGGATGAGCTTTGTTTTATACGAATGGAGTGTGTTACACAGCAGCAGCATACTCTGCAAAATATACATGCCCCTCCAAACTGTTCTGTTGGTGTTGCACAAGAGGTTTACATCCCTTCTTATGTAAAAGGTGACAGATGTGTGACCTCAAAGACGTGACAGCTTTACTTCCAGTGACGCTGTGTAAATAAATCTCACATATCTTATCAATTTAAGAATTTGTTGGTTGTCCGTGAACATGAGGCAACTGCTACATTGCCTCAGGACACCCATATCACTAAGATGGCTGCAGACATAGCAGGAAACTTCATATACACGGTTACAGGCCCTTTTTCTGTGATCAGAAGGTTGCTGTAGGAGTACGGATAATAACAGGAGCACCCAATACAAAAGCTTTGGGGCAGTGCTTTGCACTGTACAAATTAGATAGCCTTTGCACAACTGAGTATTAGGGTGAGTTTGAATGGTACTTTTATCGGGAAAATGTTGATTATAGGTGCCTGGGTCTATGCAGGGCACTGCTAAAACCCACTGTAGAAATGCATCAAATTTATGGAAACTAAACAGACTACATAGCCTTCCAGCCAATGCAAAAATCTCACTTAAAGCCTTCCTGTGCTATTCCCAGCTCAGACAGACCAGGCTACCTTCTACTGCCACTAGAAAAGTAGGCCCAAGATTCTGCAAAACCACACTTCAGTTAGCTCAAAGTGAATACTAATCCAGCAATTCAAACTAGCTATTTTCTACACTAGTTACCAAAAGACTAGCTTGTATCCACCCCACCCCACCCCCCACACACACACTCACTGAAATGGAAAACAAGGGTTTTGTACCAGCTAAAAATCAGCCAATATAGCTTACTATAATAAACAAGTAAAACAGAACATAACAAAACCACACAAACATTGCTGGCTGCACCAAAAAGGCACCTGACAGGATGTGCTGACTGTATCTATTTTAAGTACCAAGACAGGCGATCTCTCCTGACAGGTGATGTATTTAATAAAGTCTTTGCAATGTACTGCCTCAGCACAAATGAAGTATTCCTTTCCAAAAGATTTCAGTTAACTTATTACAGCTGAGTGCACCTCCAGGCTTTTCTGGAGTTACCTCCTACTGTGCCCGCAGGTGTCAAATATTGCTTGTTCATATCAGAGTGGCAGTCGAAGCGTTTTTAGTTTATCGTATACGCAGCGACATGCAGCACATGTGAAAGCTTCTATATCGGTAAAACCATCAGGAAGCTTTCCGACAGAACCAAGGAGCATCTAGCCGCCATCAGAAACAAGGACAACGGTAACGCTCTGGGTCGACACAGCCAAGCATGCCCCAATTTTGTCAAGTTCAGTTTTTTTGTACTGGAACAAATAGAACAGTTTTTTGGGGACAATGAAACCTTGCTGGAACTTAAGGAGCTCAGATGGCAAATCCTTCTAAACGCCGAGTCCAGACCAGGGCTTAAAGAGAACTTCAACATTAAATGCTCGCTAAAATGGCTTATTTAATTTCAAATCACTTCTGTGAAACACCGGGCATTCATCAGCCCCCATTGGGCCAACATCATTCCAGCCTATGGCTATGACGGCACATACTGTACGCCGATTGGTCCTTTTTCCTGAATTGCCTTTAGTGATTGGGTTTTAATATCTGCCCCATGATTGGAGCACCTCGCCTTGCACCAGCACCCTATTTGATAGACCGGTATCCCTCACGCCATCCCATTTGCGCACATGCCAGATGGTAGGAACGTACGAGCACAACTTAACCTGCCCTTTCCATTGGTGGACGACCACCAAATTTGTCTCCACCCAAAACAGGTCATTCGTACAACGATGACTAGAGGAC